>NW_022681471.1:71873520-72320518 GCF_009764315.1 Trachypithecus francoisi
CTGATCACCTGCTCTCTAACCTCACTGAGATGCCTAGGTACTCCACCTCTCAATTCATCCAGATCAAGTAATTATCTCCCAGTTATACTAGTTTTCTCTCCCACACTCCATGAACAGCCACCCAATGTTACTGTCTCTGAGACCCCTGCCTCCATTATCCTCTTCTTCCTTTCGGCTCCCAAAGTCCCAGAAACTGCTAGAGGGAGAACCAAGTAGACAAATATAAATTCATGCTGTCCAATTTCAACTTGGCCCTTGCAGCTGCTCAGCAACCCTTTTATTTGTCTCATACATTCCTTGGCACTCTCCCACAGAGGCTGTTCCAGACCTTCCTCTTTCTCTTCAAACTACAAATTCCAGTCTCCCTCTTTCTCTTCAAACTACAAATTCCAGTCTCCCTCTTTCTACTTCCAAAAACTTAATATTAGACAGTTTCATTACATTAACTATTCCTCCTGCAACAAATCAATATTTTTCTCCCTCCCAGCTCAATCCTCTAGACATCCAGTTCCATTTCTGGGAAAGCAATAAATGTTATTTATCTCTTATTTATCTTTCCAGAGATATTTTATGACTCTATAAGCAAAAATATGGAAAAGAAGGAATTTGCACTGTCTGTTAAAGATAAGCAGGATTGGGCGGGTGTGGTGGCTCACACCTGTAATTCCAGCACTTTGGGAAGCCGAGGTGGGAGGATCACTTGAGCTCAGGAGTTCAAGATAAGCCTGGACAACATGGCAAGACCCTGTCTCTATAAAAATTAAAAATTAGGCCGGGCGCAGTGGCTCACGCCTATAATCCCAGCACTTTTGGAGGCCCAGGTGGGCGGATCGCGAGGTCAGGAGATTGAGACCATCCTGGCTAACACGGTGAAACCCTGTCTCTACTAAAAATACAAAAAAATTAGTCGGGCGTGGTGGCGGGCGCCTGTAGTCCCAGCTACTCGGGAGGCTGAGCCAGGAGAATGGCTTGAACCCAGGAGGCAGAGCTTCCAGTGAGCTGAGATCATGTCACTGCACTCCAGCCTGGGCGACAGAGTGAGACTCCATCTCAAAAAAAAATAAAAAATAAATAAATAATAAAAAATTAGCCGCCTGGTGGCACATGCCTGTGGTCCCAGCTACTTGGGAGGCTGAGTTGAGAGGATTACTTGAGTCCAGGAGGTCGAGGTTGCAGTGAGCCATGATCCTGCCATTACCCTCCAGCTTGGGCAACAGAGGAAGACTCTATCTCAAAAAAATAATTACAAAAATAAATTTAAAAAACAGATAAGTAGGATTTGGAGGCCGGGTGGAGTGGCTCTAGCCTATAATCCTAGCACTTTGGGAGGCAAAGGCTGGAGGATCGCTGGAGTCCAGAGTTTGAGACCAGCGTGGACAATATAGTAAAACCTTGTCTCTACAAAAATTTAAAAATTAGCTGGGCATGGTGGTGCATGCCTGTAGTACCAGCTACCCAAGAGGCTGAGATGGGAGGATCACTTCAGCCAGGAGGTTGAGGCTGTGGTGAGCCATGGAGCCATGGTCACGCCACTGCACTCTAGCCTAGATGACAGAGCAGATTCTGTCTCAAAAAAAAAAAAAAAAAAAAAGCCAGGCGTGGTAGCTCACGCCTATAATCCCAGCACTTTGGGAGGCTGAGGTGGGTGGATCACGAGGTCAGGAGATTGAGACCATCCTGGCTAACACGGTGAAACCCTGTCTCTACTAAAATAAAAAAAATTAGTCGGGCGTGGTGGCGGGCGCCTGTAGTCCCAGCTACTCGGAGGCTGAGCAGGAGAATGGCTTGAACCCAGGAGCAGAGCTTCCAGTGAGCTGAGATCATGTCACTGCACTCCAGCTGGGCGACAGAGTGAGACTCCATCTCAAAAAAAAAATAAAAAATAAATAATAATAAAAAATAGCCAGGCCTGGTGGCACATGCCTGTGGTCCCAGCTACTGGGAGGCTGAGTTGAGAGGATTACTTGAGTCCAGGAGGTCGAGGTTGCAGTGAGCCATGATCCTGCCATACCCTCCAGCTTGGGCAACAGAGGAAGACTCTATCTCAAAAAAATAATTACAAAAATAAATTTAAAAAACAGATAGTAGGATTTGGAGGCCGGGTGGAGTGGCTCTAGCCTATAATCCTAGCACTTTGGGAGGCAAAGGCTGGAGGATCGCTGGAGTCCAGGAGTTTGAGACCAGCGTGGACAATATAGTAAAACCTTGTCTCTACACAAAAATTTAAAAATTAGCTGGGCATGGTGGTGCATGCCTGTAGTACCAGCTACCCAAGAGGCTGAATGGAGGATCACTTCAGCCAGGAGGTTGAGGCTGTGGTGAGCCATGGACCATGGTCACGCCACTGCACTCTAGCCTAGATGACAGAGCAGATTCTGTCTCAAAAAAAAAAAAAAAAAAAAAAAAAAAAGCCAGGCGTGGTAGCACGCTATAATCCCAGCACTTTGGGAGGCTGAGGTGGGTGGATCACTTGAGGTCAGGAGTTCGAGACCAGCCTGGCCAACATGGTGAAACCTCATCTCTACTAAAAAGACAAAAAATTAGCTAGGCGTGGTGGCATACACCTGTAAGAGCTAAACTCCGTCTCCAAAAAAAAAAAAAAAAAGATAAGTAGGATTTGGATAGGTGAAGAGAAAGGAGATGATATTCCAACCAGGACAAACATCCTGGGCAAAGGCATAGAGGTGGAATTATAAGATATATTTAGAAAACAGGGTATAGTGTAGAGTAATCCCCTGATAAATAATCCCAGCTGCTGCCTCAACTGCTACTTCTCCTTTTCCAGTTCTGTCTTCAGCCCAACTGCTTCCCTGCCTGACATATTCTACATACCAGCTGAGTAGAAATATGACACTACATGGCCCCTCACCCCTCCTATCTTGCCTGGACCTTCGTTACTATTTATTAAGCTTTCACCCGAACCATGTGTTTCAGTCTTGTTAAAGAGGTCCCAGCTCCTTCCTGAGTCACTTTCCAAGTCAGACACCTTCCATTTCCTTGGTTACCATTAAAAACAGGACAATGGGGCCAGGCGCAGTAGCTCACGCCTGTAATCCCATCACTTTGGGGACTGAATCACAAGGTGGGTGAAACCTGGTGAAACCTCATCTCTACTAAAAATACAAAAATTAGCCGGGCATGGTGGCGGGCGCCTGTAATCCCAGCTACTCGGGAGGCTGAGGCAGGAGAATTGTTTGAAACTGGAAGGCGGAGGCTGTAGTGAGCCAAGATTGCTCCACCGTACTCCAGCCTGGGCAATAAAAGCAAAACTCCATCTCAAAACAAAAAACAAACAAAAAAACCCCAAGACAATGAATATAAAAGATGCAATGTAGGGCCAGGCATGGTGGCTTATACCAGTAATCACAACACTTTGGAAGGCTGAGGCGGGCAGATCACTTGCGGTCAGGAGTCTGAGACAAGCCTGGCCAACATGGTGAAACCCTGTCTCTACTAAAAATACAAAAATTAGCTGGGCATGGTGGCGGGCACCTGCAGTCCCAGCTACTCAGGAGGCTGAGGCAGGAGAATCGCTTGAACCTGGGAGGCAGAGGTCACAGTTAGCTGAAATTGTGCCGCTGTACTCCAGCCTGGGCCACAGAGAGAGTCTCTGTCTCAAAAAACAAACAAACAAACAAACAAAAAGATGTTATTGATTTTTTTTTTTTTGAGACAGAGTCTTACTCTATGGCCCAGGCTGGACTGCAGCCACACGGTCTCTGCTCACTGCAGCCTCTGCCTTCCAGGTTCAAGCAATTCTCCTGCCTCAGCCTCCCGAGTAGCTGGGACTATAGGCGCCCACTGCCACGCCAGGCTAATTTTTGTATTTTTTGTAGAGATGGGGGTTTCACCATGTTGGTCAGGCTGGTATGGAACTCCTGACCTTGTGATCTGCCTGCCTCAGCCTCCCAAAGTGATGGGATTACAGGTGTGAGCCACCGCGCCCGGCCAAGATGTTATTGATTTTATCAATATATACAATTTTATCAATATATACAACACACAGGTCAAGAAACATATTAATTAATGTGACAAAGTTGCAATCAGCAAAACCCAGACTGTGTGAAACTCTACTGAAAAATACCCAATTCCTTCAATGAAAAATTGCAAGGAAAAAATGAGATAAAGATAACTTTTATTTATTTTTTATTTTAATTTTTCAGAGGGAGATCTCGCTCTGTCACCTAGGCTGGAGTGCAGTGGTATGATATTGGCTCACGGCAGCCTCCCCCCCCGCCCCACCAACCCCGGGTTCAAGCAATTCTCCTGCCTCAGGCTCTCAATTTTCCAAGTAGCTGGAACTACATGTGGCCGCCACCACACCCGGCTAATTTTTGGTGATTTAGTGGAGATGGGGGGTTTCACCACGTTGGTTGGGTTGGTCTCGAACTCCTGACCTCAAGTGATCTGCCTGCCTGGGCCTCGCAAAATGCTGGGATTACAGACCTGAGCCACTGCGCCCAGCCCCAGTATATGTCACTTTCAAATTAAGGGTTCCTGTGCTGGGCATGGTGGCTCACACCTGTAATCCCAGCACTTTGGGAGGCCAAGGTGGGCGGATCACTTGAGGTCAGGAATTTGAGACCAGCCTGATTAACATGGTGAATCCCCATCTCTACTAAAAATACAAAAAGTGTCTGGGCATGCTGGCTCATGCCAGTAATCCCAGCACTTTGGGAGGCTGAGGCGGGCAGATCATTTGAGGTCAGGAGTTCGAGACCAGCCTGGCCAACATGATGAAACCCCGTCTTTCTAAAAATACAAAAATTAGCCAGGTGTGTTGGTACTCGTCTGTAATTCCAGCTACTTGGGAGGCTGAGGCAGGAGAATCACTTGACCCTGGGAGGCGAAGGTTGCAGTGAGATGAGATTCTGCCACTGCACTCCAGACTGGGCGCAGAGCGATACTCAGTGTCAAAAAAAAAAAAAAAAAAAAATTAGCTGGATGTGGTGGTGTGCACCTGTAGTCCCAGCTACTTGGGAGGCTGAGGCAAAGAATCACTTGAACACAGGAAGTAGACGTTGCAGTAAGAGGAGACCAGGCCACTGCACTCCAGCCTGGGCGACAGACTGAGGCTCTGTATAAAAATAAGAAAGAAAAAAAAATGCTGGGCATGGTGGCTTACACCTGTAATCCCAGCACTTTGGGAGGCCGAGGCAGGTGGATCACCTGAGGTCATGAGTTTGAGACCAGCCTGGCCAACATGGTGAAACCTTGTCTCTACTAAAAATACAAAAGTTAGCTGGGCATGCTGACGGGCACCTGTAATCCCAGCTACTTGGGAGGCTGAGGCAGGAGAATCCCTTGACCCCGGGAAACGGTTGTTGCAGTGATCCGAGATTGAGCCACTGCACTCCAGTCTGGGAGATAAGAGTGAGACTCCGTCTAAATATATACACACACACACACACACACACACACACACATACACACACACACACATACACACACATATATATACACATATATGTATATATACATATATATATAGAGAGAGAGAGACCGAGTGTGGTGGCTCACGCCTGTAATCCCAGCACTTTGAGAGGCCGAGGCAGGTGGATCACCTGAGGTCAGGAGTTCGAGACCAGCCTAGCCAACATGGTGAAACCCCATCTCTACTAAAAATACAAAAAGTAGCTGGGTGTGGTGGTGGGCACCTGTAATCCCAGCTGCTCGGGAGGCTGAGGCAGAATTGCTTGAACCCGGGAGGCAGAGGTTGCAGTGAGCTCCAGCCTGGGTGATAGAGTGCGACTTCATCTCAGAAAAAAAAAACATACATATATATATATGTATATAAATACTTGGTATTTGATGATATGAAGGTATCTTCTTGGTATCTGATATGAAGGAATTATTGTTTATGTGTGCTAATATTATAATGATTTTTTTAAAAATAATTCTTACTTTTTAGAGAAATATACTGAAATATTTTTGTTATACTAGTCTATTTTTATACATGTTATAAATTCTTCATTAAAAAGTTTTAAAACAATGTTATTGAATCCTCAAGCATCTAATGAAAGTGTAGATTAGTCTGAAGGAGAGAACAGGAGAGCTGGAATTTAAGAAGAGGAAGGTCTGGAACAGTCTCTGTGGGAGAGTGCCAGGGAATGTATGAGACAAATAAAAGGGTTGCTGAGCAGCTGCAAGGGCCAAGTTGAAATTGGACAGCATGAATTTATATTTGTCTACTTGGTTCTCCCTCTAGCAGTTTCTGGGACTTTGGGAGCCGAAAGGAAGAAAGAGGATAATGGAGGCAGGGGTCTCAGAGACAGTAACATTGGAGTGGCTGTTCATGGAGTGTGGGAGAGAAAACTAGTATAACTGGGAGATAATTACTTGATCTGGATGAATTGAGAGGTGGAGTACCTAGGCATCTCAGTGAGGTTAGAGAGCAGGTGATCAGAGATGTAAAAGTTATTTGGAAAAGCCTTACATCAATGTAAGATATCACTGATCAACCAAGAGCCTCCCTGTTCCCCAGTTAGTTTTATCAAAGGAACTCTGCTAGGCTAGAGGGGCATCATATCAAGATCCTCTTCCAAGATCCCTTTTAGGTTTTTAGGTTTTAGATGTTTTCAAATGACTCTAGGACAGCTCTTAGCAATGCCTGAGGTTTTAATCAGTAGCTGTATGACCCCAGGCAAGCTATTTTATATTTTGTTCCCTAGTTTCCTCATCTACAAGAAGTTGTGATAATACTTACCTCGTAGAGCAAGTGTGAGGATTAAATAAAATAATGTGGGTAGAAGTGCCTAGCACAGTGGTATTCTATACAGAATGCTGTACTCCCTCATCAGGTGAATATAGTCTCCCTTAATCCTGAAGCTGATGCAACTGTGTGGTAAATATGTTATCACTTTATAGAGGAGCAAAACCTGACTGTCAGACTGTCAAGAAAATCCTATTTCTTTCCTGTTTTTTTTTTTTTTTTTGAGGCGGAGTCTTGCTCTGTCACCCCGGCTGGAGTGCAGTGGCGCAATCTCTGCTCACTGCAACCTCCGCCTCCGGGGTTCACACCTTTCTCCTGCGTCAGCCTCCCAAGTAGCTGGAACTACAGGTGCCCACCACCACACTCAGCTAATTTTTTTGTATTTTTAGTAGAGACAGGGTTTCATTGTGTTAGCCAGGATGGTCTTGATCTCCTGACCTTGTGATCCGCCCGCCTCAGCCTCCCAAAGTGCTGGGATTACAGGCGTGAGCCACTGTGCCCGGCTGAAAATCCTATTTTCTTAATGAAACATTATAAAATTGGATATTGGAGATGTGTCCGCCCCTTCAATAAAAAAGTCATCCAACTTTCCTAACACACTGAGGTAAAAAAACTTTCAGTGAAGAAAAAGAATAGTAGCAGCAGTAATAATAATAGCAAACACATGTTTACTGGATTTGAGCCTTAGAGGAATCATATGGCCTAGAGATTAAAATGTGAGTCATCTGTATGGGGGTGATATTTGAAGTCACGTACATAATTGAGGGTGCCTGGAAGAGTTATATGAGAAGAGAGCAATCCTAGGACTGAGTCCTAAGGAACTGAATCACTGAATGGCCAGGAAGAAAAAGAGGAGTGTAAAAATGAGTCCCAGGACTCGTGACGCCAAGGCTGCTGCGAGCGGCTATGAAGAGTCGGGGTTGAGGCGGGGTTGAGCCCCAGCTGAGCTGAGGGCTCGCACTCTTCTGGTCTCCCAGGACCGCCCCACCTGAAGAAATGAGTGGTGGATTGGCTCCAAGTAAGAGCACAGTGTATGTATCCAGCTTGCCCTTTTCCCTGACAATGACTTGTAGTGGATATTTTCCAACTATGGCAAAGTTGTAAAGGTTACCATAATGAAAGATAAAGATATCAGGAAGAGTAAAGGGGTTGCATTTATTGTATTTTTGGATAAAGACTGTACAAAACTGTACCAGGGCAATACACAACAAACAGTTATTTGGTAGAGTGATAAAAGCAAGCGTTGGCTGGTTGCGGTGGCTCATGCCTGTAATCCCAGCACTTTGGGAGGCCGAAGTGGGCGGATCACTTGAGCCCAGGAGTTCAAGACCAGCCTGGCCAACATGGCGAGACTCCATCTCTACTAAAAATACAAAAACTAGTCAGGTGTGGTGGCGCGCCTGTAATCCCAGCTACTAGGGAGGTGAGACAGGAGAATCACTTGAAGCTGGAAGGCAGAGGTTGCAGTGAGCAGAGATCACGCCACTGCACTCCAGCCTGGGTGACAGAGCAAGACTCCATCTCAAAAAAAAAAAAAAGAAAAAAAGAAAAAAACCAAAAACCAAAACAAAACAAAAACAAAAACAAGAGGAAGCATTGCTATGGACAATGGAAGAGCAGCTGTGTTCATCCGAAGGCGAAACTACTTTGATAAATCCAAGTGTTATCAATGTGGGGAAAGTGGACACTTAAGTTATGCCTGTCTGAAAAATATGCTTGGAGAACGTGGGCCTCCAAAGAAGAAAGAAAAAAAGAAAAAAAAGAAAGTTCCTGAATCAGAAGAAATTGAGGAAGCAGAAGAAAGTAAAGATGAAGGGGAGAATCCTGCTCTTGACAGCCTGAGTCAGGCCACAGCATTCCAGCAAGCCAAAATTGAAAAACAAAAAAAAATGGAAACCCAGTTCAGGAGGCCCCTCAACATCAGATGATTCAAGATGCCCAAGGATAAAGAAAAGCACATATTTCCATGATAAGGAAGAAACTCAGTGATTAAAATCTTGCCCTAGAACAGTAATAAAAATAAGATTTGTTAGTAACAATCTTGATGATCTAATTTTAATAAAAATAAGAAAAGTTAACACTATCATGTTAATACTATTACTGTCATCCCAAGAAAAATGATATATTTTCTCTCCTTCTTTTTGAGATGGAGTTTCGCTCTGTCACCCAGGCTGGAGTGCAGTGGCACGATCCAGGCTTACTGCAGCCTCTGCCTCCTCCCAGGTTCCAGCGATTCTTCTGCCTCAGCCTCCCAGGTAGCTGGGATTACAGGCACACGCCACTACACCCGGCTAATTTTTGTATTTTTAGTAGAGACAGGGTTTCACCATGTTGACCAGGCTGGTCTTGAACTCCTGACCTCAGGTGATCTGCCCGCCTCGGCCTCCCAAAGTGCTAGGATTACAGGTGTGAGCCACCGCGCCTGGCTGAGAAAAGATTTGGAAGGCCGAGGTGGGCAGATCACGAGGTCAGGAGTTCGAGACCAGCCTGGCCAACATAGTGAAACTATCTCTACTAAAAATACAAAAAATTGACCAGGAGTGGTGGCTCATGCCTATAATCCCAGCACTTTGGGAGACTGAGGTGGGCGGATCATCAGGTCAGGAGATCGAGACCATCCTGGCCAACACAGTGAAACCCTGTTTCTACTAAAAATAGAAAAAAATTAGCCGGGCATGGTGGCAGGCACCTGTAGTCCCAGTGACTCGGGAGCTTGAGGCAGGAGAAGGGAATAAACCCAGGAGGCGGAGCTTGCAGTGAGCCGAGATTGCGCCACTGCACTCCAGCCTGAGCGACAGAGCAAGACTCCGTCTCAAAAAAAAAAAAAAAAAAAAACCCACAAACTTCCTGAAGACCGAAAAGTTGAATGATTTATTGTTATTTATGTTAATACACTTTTCAAGATAATTTTGCCTTTAAATATGGGTGTTTTGTCATCATATTTCTTGTAGCTTTATCCCAATCTGGATAAATTGAAAGTAACTATAAAATAAATTGTAAATACCTATAAAATATAAAGTAACATAGCTCTAAAAGGCTTAAAATCAAACACAGGTGTTATTTGTCTGCCCTACCCATAGCACCAAATTCCATTCCCTAGAAGAAACTACTCATATGTGCATACACGTTGCTAAATACAATACATATATTTCTGTCACTTAATAAAAGAATGAAGGGGAATTATTCAGTCTCTTATACTTCTCCTACCTTCCTCAATCTTCCCAATGTGGCTGTGTTAAAAATTTTGGGTCCCAGCACTTTGTGAGGCCGAGGTGGATGGATCACCTGAGGTCAGGAGTTTGAGACCAGCCTGACCAACATGGTGAAACACGGTATCTACTAAAAAATACAAAAATTAGCCAGGCATGGTGGCAGGCACCTGTAATCCCAGCTACTTGGGAGGCTGAGGCAGGAGAATCGCTTGAACCTGGGAGGTGGACATTGCAGTGAGCCAAGATCGTACCATTGCACTCCAGCCTGGGTGACAGAGCAAGACTCCATCTCAAAAAAAAAAATTACAGCCAGGTGCGGTGGTTCATGCCTGTAATCCCAGCATTTTGGGAGGCCGAGGCGGTTGGATCACGAGGTAAGGAGATCAAGACCATCCTGGCTAACATGGTGAAACACCATCTCTACTAAAAACACAAAAACAAAATTAGCCAGGCGTGGTGACGGGCGCCTGTAGTCCCAGCTACTCAGGAGGGTGAGGTGGGAGGATGGCATGAACCCAGGAGGCAGAGCTTGCAGTGAGCCAAGATTGTGCCACTGCACTCCAGCCTGGGCAACAGAGCGAGACTCCTTCTCAAAAAAAAAAAAGGGGGGAGAAAATCCATTTGTATTTTTTTTAATGACCACGTAAATACTTTTCACTTCTGAGCTGAGGAGTATGCTATGATTATATTTTTCCTAGAGTTAATAATTGTCTATTTTTTCCATGTATCTTCTTTGTATTTATGACAAAATCTTCCCGTTCTGTCTGCAGGTAGTTATATGGGAATGGGATTAGAGAGTCTTTAATTTTCTACTTTGTGTATTTCTATATTGTTTAACTTTATAAGAACACCCATTTATTACTTTTTTAACTGGTAAAAGCAATAAAAATGAGAAAAGTTAATACTATCATAATAATACCATTGTTGTCATCCCAGAAAAAAAATATATTAAAAAGATTTATTTGAAAAATAAATAAATAAAATAAAATAAAAATGAGATTGAAAGGAATGGCCAGAGAAGTAGGACAAAGAAGAGGCATGATGGGTCACAGAAGCCAATGTATCAAAGTATTTCTTTTTTTTTTTTTTTTTTTTGAGGCGGAGTCTCGCTCTGTCGCCCGGACTGGAGTGCAGTGGCCAGATCTCAGCTCACTGCAAGCTCCGCCTCCCGGGTTTACGCCATTCTTCTGCCCAGCCTCCTGAGTAGCTGGGACTACAGGCGCCCGCCACCTCACCCGGCTCGTTTTTGTATTTTTAGTAGAGATGGGGTTTCACCGTGTTAGCCAGGATGGTCTCGATCTCCTGACCTCGTGATCCGCCCATCTCGGCCTCCCAAAGTGCTGGGATTACAGGCTTGAGCCACCGCGCCCGGCCTGTATCAAAGTATTTCAAGGATTATTTCTTGTCATATTTTGCTTGACAGGTCAAGTGAGATGAGGACTAAAAGTATCCATTGGATTTGGTGATTTGATAGTCATTGGTGACATTATCACCACAGACTGAGGAAGTCAGATGAGAGTGTGTTATATTAATAAAAGGGAGTAAGAAGAAGGAAATGGAAAAATAATAGTTATTTCAAGAAGTTTGGCTATAACGGATAGAAGGGTGTTAGTTGGTAGCTGGAGAGGGATGTGAACTCAAGGGAAATCATTTTTGTAAGACTGGAGAGACTGGAGCATATTTAAATGTCAATAAAAATATGTCAATGAGGCCGGGCGCGGTGGCTCAAGCTTGTAATCCCAGCACTTTGGGAGGCCGAGGCGGGCGGATCACAAGGTCAGGAGATCGAGACCATCCTGGCTAACACGGTGAAACCCCGTCTCTACTAAAAATACAAAAAACTAGCCGGGCGAGGTGGTGGGTGCCTGTAGTCCCAGCTACTCGGGAGGCTGAGGTAGGAGAATGGCGTGAACCGGGAGGCGGAGCTTGTAGTGAGCTGAGATCCGGCCACTGCATTCCAGCTTGGGCGACAGAGCGAGACTCCGTCTCAAAAAAAAAAAAAAAAAAAAATATGTCAATGAGGCTGGACGCAGTGGCTCACGCCTGTAACCCCAGCACTTTGGGAGGCCGAGGTGGGTGGATCACCTGAGGTCAGGAGTTCAAGAACAGCCTGGCCAATGTGGTGAAACCCCGTCTCTACTAAAAATACAAAAATTAGCTGGGTGTGGTGGCAGGCACCTGTAATCCCAACCACTCGGGAGGCTGAGGCAGGAGAATTGCTTGAACCCGGGAGGTGGAGGTTGCAGTGAGCCGAGATCCTGCCATTGCACTCCAGCCTGGACAATAAGAGAGAAACTCCGTCTCAAAAAAAAAAAACCTCAGTGAGAGGGGAATGTTGAATAAACAGGACAGAGAAGGGATAATTAATAGTGGAAGGTTTCTGGGAAGGTGTAAGGAGATCGCATATAGTAGGAAGAAATGAGAAGTATAAAAGGAGGTAGGAAGAGGATTTGTTCTAATGTGAGCAAATATGTAGATGTGATGGTGGGAAATGGGGAATTAAATGAGATAACGCATGCAAAGCACTTAGCATAGTGCCTGGCACAGTTTGTATCAGAAATGGTAACTATGGCTATTGTTGTTATTTTTCATGTCATACACCTGCTTGAAAATTTCTCACCTTTTAGGCTTTGTCCATGTGAAATGAGCTAGTACCCTACTTTATTAATGCTATAAATTTCAATTTTTATTTTTTTGAGATGGAGTCTAGCTCTGTCGCCCAGGCTGGAGTACAGTGGCATGATCTTGGCTCACTGCAACCTCCACTTCCCGGTTTCAGGTGATTCTCCTGCCTCAGCCTCCTGAGTAGCTGGGATTACAGGTGCCCACCACTACGCCTGGCTAATTTTTGTATTTTTACTAGAGGAGAGGTTTCACCAAGTTGGCCAGGCTGGTCTCGAACTCCTGGCCTCAAGTGATCTGCCCACCTTGGCCTCCCAAAGTGCTGGGATTACAGGTGTAAGCCACCGCACTTGACTTTCAAATTGTATATGTTAAATTTATATACAACAGGGGTTACTTGGTTTTTTTTTTTTTTTTTGAGAGGGAGTCTCACTCTGTCGCCCAGGCTGGAGTGCAGTGGTGTGATCTTGGCTCACTGCAAGCTCCGCCTCCCAGGTTAATGCCATTCTCCTGCCTCAGCCTCCCGAGTAGCTGGGACTACAGGTACCCATCACCACGCCCAACTAATTTTTGTTTTTGTATTTTTAGCAAAGACGGGGTTTCACTGTGTTAGCCAGGATGGTCACGATTTTCTGATCTCATGATCCGCCCATCTCGGCCTCCTAAAATGCTGGGATTATAGACTTGAGTCACTGCGCTCGGCCAAGAGTTACTTGAACTTTTGATTCCTCACTTCTGTTCTCTTTAGAATTTCTGGATACTTGCTGGTTCCCTGATTTTGATAAGAAGATAGAAAAAAGTTGTACCTTTAAGATTAATGGGCCAGGTGCAGTGGGTCACGCCTGTAACCCCAGCACTTTGGGAGGCCAAGGCAGGCGAATTACTTGAGGTCAGGAGTTCAAGACCAGTCTGGCCAACATGGTGAAACCTCATCTCTACTAAAAATACAAAAATTAGCCGGTCGTTGTTGCATGTGCCTGTAAACCCAGCACTTTGGGATGCTGAGGCAGGCAGTTCACTTGAGTCCAGGAGTTCAAGACCAGCCTGGGCAACATGGCAAAACCCCATCTCTACAAAAAATACAACAATCAGGCAGTTGTGGTGACATGTGCCTGTGGTCCCAGCTACTTGGGAGGCTGAGGTGGTAGGATCACTGGAGTCTGGGAGGTGAATGTTGCAGTGAGCTGAGATGGCACCACTGCACTCCAGATTGGATGGCAGAGCAAGACACCATCTCAACAACAACAACAACAACAACAACAAAGACAGAGAGAAAGAAAGAGAGATCACTCCTCACTCCTCCTCTGATTAAGAATCTACATTTGGCCAGGCGCGGTGGCTCAAGCCTGTAATCCCAGCACTTTGGGAGGCCGAGACAGGTGGATCACAAGGTCAGGAGATCGAGACCATCCTGGCTAACACGGTGAAACCCCATCTCTACTAAAAAATACAAAAAACTAGCCGGGCGAGGTGGCGCGCGCCTGTAGTCCCAGCTACTCGGGAGGCTGAGGCAGGAGAATGGCGTAAACCCGGGAGGCGGAGCTTGCAGTGAGCTGAGATCCAGCCACTGCACTCCAGCCTGGGCGGCAGAGCGAGACTCCATCTCAAAAAAAAAAAAAAAAAAAAAAAGAATCTACATTTGAGGCCGGGTGCTATGGCTTACACTTATAATCCCAGCATTTTAGGAGGCCAAGGCGGGTGGATCACGAGGTCAGGAGTTCAAGACCAGCCCGGCCAAGCTGGTGAAACCCCATCTCTACTAAAAATACAAAAAATTAGTCGCGTGTGGTGGCAGGCGCCTGTAATCCCAGCTACTTGGGAGACTGAGGTAAGAGAATCGCTTGAACCCGGGAGGCGGGGGTTGCGGTGAGCCGAGATCACACCATTACAGTCCAGCCTGGGCAACAAGAGTGAAACTCTGTCTCAAAAATAAATAAATACATAAATACATAAATACATACATACATACATAAAAAGAATCTACATTTGGCTGGGTGCAATGGCTCACACCTGTAATCCCAGCACTTTGGGAGGCTGAGGTGGGAGGATTGCTTAAGGCCAGAAGTTTGAGACCAGCCTGGGAAACATAGCAAAATCCTGCCTCTACTAAAAATACAAAAAATTAGCTGAGCGTGGTGGCGCATGCCTGTAGTCCCAGCTTCTCAGGAGGCTGAGGTGGGAGGATTGCTTGAGCCAGGGAGGTTGTAGCTGCAGTGAGCCATGATCATGCTACTGCACTCCAGCCTGGGTGACAGAGTAAAACTCTGTTTCAAAAAAAAAAAAAAGGAAAAAAAAAAAAGAATTGGCTGGGCATGGTGGCTCACACCTATAATCCCAACACATTGGGAGACCGAGGTGGGCAGATCACTTGAGGCTAGGAGTTCGAGACTAGCTTGGCCAACATGGCAAAACCCCATCTCTATAAAAATGTAAAAATAGCCAGGCGTGGTGGTGCATGCCTGTAGTCCCAGCTAATCGTGAGGGTGAGGCTTGAACCGAGAGGCAGAGGTTGCAGCGAGCCAAGACTGCGGCCACTGTGCACCTGGGGAGACAGAGCGAGACCTTGTCTTAAAAAAAAAAAAAAAAAAAAGGCCGGGCGCGGTGGCTCAAGCCTGTAATCCCAGCACTTTGGGAGGCCGAGAAGGGCGGATCACGAGGTCAGAGATCGAGCCATCCTGGCTAATACGGTGAAACCCCGTCTCTACTAAAAATATAAAAAAATAGCCGGGCGAGGTGACGGCGCCTGTAGTCCCAGCTACTTGGGAGGCTGAGGCAGGAGAATGGCATAAACCCCGGGGGCGGAGCTTGCAGTGAGCTGAGATCCGGCCACTGCACTCCAGCCCCGGCGACACAGTGAGACTCCGTCTCAAAAAAAAAAAAAAAAAAAAAGAGAGAAAAAAAAAAAATATATATATATATTTTTTTTACAAAGGCCTATAATGCCCTTTTAACTCTCTTTTAAATCACTTTCAAAATCCTTGACCTAGAATTTTAGGCTCCTGTTAATCTAGCCACACTCCATTTAACTTTTTCGTCTTCTTTCTTCAACATAACCTCTGTTACCAGTGCTTACAAGAGGACTAAGCTTGGAGAGACTCTGAAGAGAAGCATTTACTTTTTACTCTACATACTTCTGCATTTAATTTTTTTTCAGTGATAATGTACTACTTTTAGAATTTAAAATGAAACACAATAAATAAATTAAAACAACTTTTGCCCTAGTATCGCTCTCCCTAATCTTCCATACCCATCAAAATTAATTTCTCATTATTCAGATTTCCATTCAAATGTACAGGTGACATTTGAACAAGGGTTTTAACTGCACGGGTCCACTTATATGTGGATTCTGCCTCCGCTGCCCCTGAGATAGTAAGATCAACCCCTCACTTCCTCCTCCTCCGCCTACTCAATATGAAGACAATGATGAAGAACTTTATGATAACCCAATTCCACTTAATGAATAATAATATATTTTCCCTTCCTTATTTTTTTTTTTTTTTGGAGACAAGGCCTCACTCTGTTGCCCAGGCTGGAGTGCAGTGCGACGATCACGGCTTACTGTAGCTTCGATCTCCTGGGCTCAGGTGATCCTCCTACCTTACCTTCCCAAGTAGCTGGACTACACGTGTGCGCTACCATGTCTGGCTAATTTTTTTGTATGTTTCTGTAGAGTGGGTTTCGCCATGTTGTCCAGGCTGGTCTTGAACTAGGCACAAGTAATCGGCCCACCTCAGCCACCCAAAGTGCTAGGATTACAGGCATGAGCCACCATGCCCAGCCCCTTATGATTTTCTTAATAACATTTTCTTTTCTCTAGCCTACTTTATTGTAAGAATGCAGTATATAATACGCATAACATTCAACATATGTGTTAATTGACTATGTTATCAGTAAGGCTTCTGGTCAACAGTAGGCTATTAGTAGTTAAGTTTTTGGGAAGTCAAAAGTCGACTATGGGCTGGGGGCAGTGGCTCACGCATGTAATCCCAACACTTTGGGAGGCCAAGGCAGGTGGATCATGAGGTCAGGAGTTCAAGACCAACCTGGCCAACACAGTGAAACCCCGTCTCTACTAAAACTACAAAAATTCGCTGGGCGTGACGGCGGGCACCTGTAATCCCAGCTACTCAGAAGGCTGAGGCAGGAGAATCACTTGAACCCGGGAGGCAGAGGTTGCAGTGAGCCGAGATCGCCCCACTGCACTCCAGCCTGGGCTACAGAGTTAGACTCCATCTCAAAAAAAAAAAAAAAAGTCCACTATGTGGTGGCTGGGTGTGGTAGCTCACACGGTAATCCCAGCACTTTGGGAGACAGAGGTGGGAGGATAACTTGAGGTGAGGAGTTTGAGACCAGCCTGGGAAACACAGTGAAATCCCATCTCTACTAAAAATAAAAAAATTAGCCAGGTGTGGTGGCACATGCCTGTAATCCCACCTACTTAGGAGGCTGAGGCGTAAGAATCACTGGAACTTAGGAGGCAGAGGTTGCAGTGAGCCAAGATCATGCCACTGCATTCCAGCCTGGGCAACAGAGTGAGACTCTATCTCAAAAAATAAATAAATAAATAAAAATTTTAAAAAAGAAGTCAAATGTGTGGGGAGTCAGTGCCCCAACCTTGCATTGTTCAAGGGTCAACTGGATTTCTTAACCTTCACATTTATGGTTAATTTTCAACTAGGGAACCAAGACAATTCAATGGGAGAAAGAATAGTCTTTTCTTTTTTTTTTTTTTTGAGACGGAGTCTCGCTCTGTCGCCCAGGCTGGAGTGCAGTGGCGCAATCTCGGCTCACTGCAAGCTCCGCCTCCCGGGTTCACGCCATTCTCCTGCCTCAGCCTCCCGAGTAGCTGGGACTACAGGCGCCCACCACCTCGCCTGGCTAGTTTTTTGTACTTTTTAGTAGAGACGGGGTTTCACCGTGTTAGCCAGGACGGTCTCGATCTCCTGACCTCGTGATCCGCCCGTCTCGGCCTCCCAAAGTGCTGGGATTACAGGCTTCAGCCACCGCGCCCGGCCAAGAATAGTCTTTTCAACAAATGGTACTGAGACAACTGGACATCCACATGCAAAAGCATAAGGCGGACCCCTACTTCACATCACATACAAAATTAATTGAAAATGATCAATGACCTAAATGTAAGAGCTAAAAAACTATATCACTTTTTTTGGAGATGGAGTTTTTGCTCTTTGTTGCCCAGGCTGGAGTGCAGTGGAGTGATCTCGGCTCACTGCAATCTCCACCTCCCAGGTTCAAGCGATTCTCCTGCCTCAGCCTCCTGAGTAGCTGGGATACAGGCATGTGCCACCATACCAAACTAATTTTTTGTAGCTTTAGTAGAGGTTTCATCATGTTGGCCAGGCTGGTCTCGAACTCCCTACTCAGGTGATCCACCTGCCTCAGCCTTCCAAAGTGCAGGGATTATAGGCGTGAGCCACCGCGCCCAGCCCTATATAACTCTTAGAAGAAAACATAGGGACAAATGTTCATGACCTTGGATTAGGTCATGGTTTCTTAGATATGACATCAAAAGTATAAGCAACCAAAGAAAAAAATAAACTGTATTTCAATTAGCTGGGCATGGTGGCGAGCGCCTGTCGTCTTAGCTACTCGGCAGGAGAATTGCTTGAACCCGCAAGGCAGAGGTTGCAGTGAGCTGAGATTGCGCCACTGCACTCTCCAGCCTGGGCGACAGAGAGAGACTCCGTCTCTAAAAGAAAAAAAAAAAAAACTTCTTCCACGGAGTCTTCCCTTTTCACTACTGTCCACATTAACTTTTCCATTCTTTCAACTACAGTTCTTTAAAACTGTACTGCACAATTTAGCACTCAGTTAAACTACCTGATAATGTTTATTATTATTTCATGTAGACTGGTCTTGACTTGTCAGCCAAGTTGTTACTTTGTTGAAAGAAATGAGTAAGTCTTCTGCTTCTCAGATATTTCTAAACCACCTAACACATAACTGGGCATATAGGAAGTATTCAGTAAATACCCGGTGGTTGTGAGGAATAGATGAATGTGCATGTGCTTGTTTTCACAATGTGTGTTGAACACACAGTTGGGGGTAATAAATACAATCTTAGATAGTGAGGTGAGAGAAGACACTATGTGAAACTGAAGAATACAAGATTATTTAAGGGAAAAAACAGCATGGTTGGACAATTTGTTCTCCCCTCCTTCAGCTTCCTGCTGCTCAATGACACCACATGGCCAACAATATCCTGGTCTCTAAGATTCTAAGGGAATCATTGAGGTCCTATCTAGACATCAACTGTCTGGTCACTATTCCCCCATTGCTTCCTCCTCTTCCTCCTCCTCTGTCCAGCTCAGATCATCATCTGAATCGTCAGATTCTTCCTCATCCATCTCTAACACAACCCTGCCCTAGCCTTCTTAGCTAGTGCATCAGGGTGCTCCAGCTGGGCCCAGGATCCTGGGTCAGCCTTGACCAGGGAGATTTCAACCGAGATGGCATCAAGGAGACAGAGCTCTGCTCCACGTTTATGACCTGAGGAGGAGCAAAGGAAACAGAAGAAAGACAGAATGAGGAAATCAAAGGCATTGGGGTCAGCGTTAGAGTGGTGACAATGAGAGAAAATTTTTAAAAATAAGGTGAGAAAAAAGACAAGGGAGGAATAAGACAATATAATAAGGAGAGAGAGGAAAGAAATGAGAGATGAAAAGGGAGAAGGAAGAGGGAGGGAAAGAGGGAAGTAGGAAGAGCAGGAGAGAGAGAGAAAATGAAAGCAAATGAAGAGAAAATCTCTATTTTCCTACTACAACTCCTTCCCTCAAGACACCCTCTATTCCAGTCTAGCCGCTCTTTCACCCCATCTGCCTCCCCCTCCTGTGCCCCCTGGTCTTCACTTACCCCCCAGAGCTTCATCTGTGCTTGGAACACACGGTTACCATCAAAGACAATGTGGACATGAAGCTGAGAGAAAAGAATTACAGGGGTAGTAACAAACCCAGAAGGTCAGAACAGGTCATTACGACAGATAACCAGGTCAGAGGTGTGATCCACAGATTGGCCAGACAGCCCTGACCTAATAGCTCTCCTTTCCTCTAAGGGTACTATGGAGCCTACAGGTTAACAGCATATGGCAACTCTGCCTGTGAGATTGTAGTATCACCCAATTCACTATCCTCCCATCCAACATTAGATCATTGCTCACCTCAGTTTGACTGGCCTTCACCCAGATAAACGCAGGAAGTGGAATCTGGCCATATACAGTCACCACTACTAAGGAATCTGTCTGGTGCCAATCATGGCGGCAAGATGCTGGGAGCTAAAGAGAAGATGTGAAATGTAGGTGGTAAGAATAAATTTTTAGCCCAGGGGAGTTCTCATGATGCATATGGAGAAGAGACAGAGAGTCTCAAAAAGATTAACACAACCTCATATGCTAAGCCTCTGGGCTGTTGAGGGATAAGGAGCAGAATCTTATTTGGTCTGTACTAAAGGGAGAAGACAGGGAGCTTGGCTATGTGGTACAGAGAGGGAGGATAATTTACCTCTGAGATTGGGTCCTAATCAAGAGTTCAGGAAAACTGGGGCTTACCTGCTTCCCCCAGTCATGTCTACCAACTCTGCACCCTGGCTGTGCCAAGAATGCCCCAAAATCCAGGGTCTGGATGCCACAACAGCTCCAAGACTTCATCCTGAAGTAGGAAGATAATTCAACTGAATTCTCTCACCCCCAGTATTATCTTATGACCAAATATTAGGAGAAACCTGTCTCATAGCCCACCCAGTCCCCTCCCTCACCCCTCATGGAATCGGGGTGCTCCTGGGTGGTAGGTACATGGAGTAGCATCACTCTCAGGGCCTTGGTAAACCTAAGAAGGATAAAGTAGAACCAGGTCATTCTAAGGTATATCCTACTCAGCCTCATATCTATACCCAGTCATCCCTCAGCCATATGCTTGAGCCCCTCAAAACTCTCACTCACAGCATCACATCCTGGGTTCTGGCAGCTGGAACCAGTCCGGATCAGACTACTATCAAGTCCTGGGCAAGGGAAACAGAGTCAGGAACTTATCCATCCCCCCACTCAATTGGCACTTCCACTAAATTCCAGTCTATGAAGTTGATCCTACTAAAGACCCACCTACCTGCCCCAGGTTCCTGGTCTAATTCCTTCTGTTCCAATGCCATTTCCAGGGCTTGGGATATATTTAGCGGCAGCAGCTTCAGAGGCAACTCTGACCTAGGGGTTATGGGTGGTGATTTAGTTCTGACCCATTAGCTATGATTGCTAGCTCCAACACTCCCACCGATGGTAAAGGAATTAAAAAAGCCTGGTGAAAGTGAGGCAGAGTTGGAGAGGTTGGGTAGCAAACCCATTGCCAATTTTCATCTCTGTGGACATCCCAAATACCTGAACCCTAGAGAAATCCCCAGCACTTCTCTTACCCATCTACTCAGTTGCTCTAAACCTAACCATTTTCTCTGCAGAACTGAGTCATATCCTCTTCCTCTTTTATCTAATCGTGGACCTAATATGACTTCCTTCTGTTGCTCTTATTATTCCCATAAAATTTGGGAAGTCTCCTGGCTGCCAATAATACATCCTTTTCTTGATAGGAGATTTATCTTAAAGTTATTTTCTAGAAAGAGAAGTCATTCTCAACAATCCCTTTTGTGTTATATACTAAGGATGTATTTGTGAGGGGCTATCTACTCTGTTTTTCTGTTGTTGTTGTTGTTGTTGGGTTTTTTTGAGACGGAGTCTCACTTTGTTGCCCAGGCTGGAGTGCAGTGGCGCAATCTTGGCTCACTGCAAGCTCCGCCTCCCAGGTTCACGTCATTCTCCTGCCTCAGCCTCCCAAGTAGCTGGGACTACAGGTGCCCACCACCACGCCTGGCTAATTTTTTTGTATTTTTAGTAGAGACGGGGTTTCACTGTGTTAGCCAGGATGGTCTCGATCTCCTGACCTCGTGATCCGCCTGTCTCAGCCTCCCAAAGTGCTGGGATTACAGGCGTGAGCCACCGCGCCCGGCCTATCTACCCTGTTGATTCAGATATCTATCCCATCATCCCATACCACCTTAGAGAAAAGGGAGTTATTTCCAGACACAAATTTCCCCTAAGGCACAGGATATACACCATCCAAACCCTGACATCTGGCCCTCCTCATATCCCTGGTCCCTGGTTCCCAGCCCTCAATGACCCGTTAATCACTCCTAGGAAGCTACATGAAAATAGGAAAACTCCAGGGCCTCCTCCTCTTTACTGGGGCCTCTCCCGGTGCAAGGTCTCTGCTGACTTTGGAATCACATTCAGAGGTTTTTGCTCCTGAAGTGAACTGCTTGTAGCAGGGCCTTCAGGTTGAGGGGCCTCAGGAGCTTCTCAGCACAGTGTGGTCCCATAGTACAGCCCTAGTATAGATAAGGAGATAAGGATTAGGGACAGAATCCTTCTACTGGGGGCAGAATCCAAGTATGTAAATAATTTACCTTGATGTTTAAGAACTCAGAGAAATCTACAGTTCGCTTTCGGCAACAGGACCAACCCTGATAACAAGAGACCCAGATCAGCTTAGCTTCCTGGGTATATCTCTTCTGGGAAATGCTCTTGCTAACCCCCCTCACCTACTCCTCACCTTAAGTGCATCATGGAAGATTGGGACCCCAGGGTGATGGCAACAGCAATCTGTGGACATCAGTACAAGTTATCAAGGAAGGGAAGATAACTATACCAAGTATAATTTTTCACCTCTTCCCCGGGTTTATATTTATGGTTTCTTCCCACATAACGTGAAAAACAAAAGAAAACAAAAACGCATCAAAGGCTGTAAGATCACTCAGACCAATTAAACTAGGGCAGGTAGTTTCTTTCTCTACTCCTCAAACATACTGCCCCCCAGCTGACCACTCCACAACACCCCGCAGAGCCCCTGGCCAGGTCAGGATCATTTACTTACCAGGAAGGTTGGTATTAGGGTCAAAGTGCTGCCCACAGCCTTTGTTACGACAGAGTAGAGACATGGAAGCGTTGGTAGAATTACTGAAAGGGTATTTCAAGGAGTCTGGCTGCCGAATGGGGAACACCTCTTAGTCTAGAGGCTTTTAGCTGCCTGGAAGGGCCAGCTGTTTCTATCTTTAGTTCAGGAGGCGTACACCTCCTAACATGGGCAAGGGAACTTCAATTGGTCTTTCCAGCCAATAGAAAAGAGCTCAGGGGCAGTTTAGCTCTGAGGCTCAGGAAAAAAGGATCAGGCAGAGTAGGGCTTGGAACTTGGGTGAGGTCAGCTCACCATACTGAGACAGTTTTAGATTCACCACGGCAATTCCAAGCCTTGGACATAGCAGCAGCTGCTAAGAAACAAACACCAATTTTGAGACCTCCCCCACCCCCAGCTCAATGAGGGTTAAGCCCATTTTCTTCCTCTTTCAAAGGGGCAGCTTTCCTCCATTGTTACTTCCATATAGTGTCAACAGCACTAATCCTTGCCAACCACTTCAGCCATTTGCTGCATCTCATCCCCACCTCCCCATGTTTGTCTAGATGAATACTGTAATCAAAAGGTCTAAAGGATTACCTTTATAGAGCCTACTGCTCATCTCCTAAGGTAACTCCCCTCCCTCCTTTCCCCTTCAAAAACACCACAGAAAATAAAAGGCTTAAAATGTATTTAATAGGTTGATGCTGCATTACTGCTCCATTTCTCAGAAAAACTCCAAATATATCAGAGACAAATCAAACACAGTACACCAATGAAAAAAAACGCACAGCGTGACTACCTAAGATAGGCGAGTCTAAGAGCTACTGTCAGACCTTCAGTATACAGCAACCCTGTTCCCAAGATTGTACTAGGCCTATCAAGAAAAGCTGTGAACAGCAACATCATAGACACAAAAGGGTCATTCCTGGGTGTCCTCACCCAAGAAAAAGATGGAGGCAAGTTAACACAAGATTTTTTTTTTTTTTTTAAAGATATACTAAAATGAAAATCTCTAAGAGAAAATGTCTTCTTTAGGACATGAAGGGGTAATATATGGGATATAACAGAACCGTACGCACATTGCCTGTGACCTTTGTGGACGTTTGCCTGAATTCTGACCTGGGAGTGAATGGAGCAATGGGGCTAAGGTCATCGGGGGATGTTTGGTTTTTGTGGTGTATGTGGCAGTTTCTCTGGGACTAGGGGAGTGTAAAGATAAGAAAGTAAGGATGGGCACTGTGGCTCACCCCTGTAATCCCAGCATTTTGGGAGGCCGAGGTGGATGGATCATGAGGTCAGGAGTTCAAGATCAGCCTGGAGAAGCTTGAACCCGGGAGGCAGAGGTTGTAGTGAGCTGAGATCGTGCCAGTACAGTCCAACCTGGGTGACAGAGTGACACTCCGTCTTGGGAGCGGGGCAAGGAAATGAAACAAGATGGACAAAAAAAAAAACGGAATGATCAAGATTAATGGGCTCTAATTGGATCCACTTTGCCATGGTTTCCCCAGGCCCTCAACAATCACATTTGAGACTTCAGGAATGCACCACACAGAATTGATTAAACAATATATCACACAGAATTCATTTGTTTAATACCACCCCCCCTTGCCCTCTGCCTCCAGCATACTCCCTAGAGTAGTACAGGCCGGGCAGATCTAACTATTGGAAGGAATCCCTAACACTTTTCCAGGGTAGAATTCTGGCTAGTCCAAAAAGGGTCCTTCTTTTAAGGGTTTTGAGAAACTAGACACTGCAACTTATTAGTATCGGCGACGTTTGTTTGGAGCAAATTCAGCTCCAGGAGCTGCACGGTTGAATGCAGGAGGAGTTCCACCAATTGCCCCAATTCCTTCCATTGTAGCAGCCTGACCAAAGCGTTCAGTTGTTGGTGGGGTCTTAAAGAGAAAAAGAGAGCAACACTGTAACAGAGCCATTGTTGGAAGCTTCCCACCATCTGAGTCCCTCCACTGGAGGCTATTTCCATTCAACTATTCAAGGATCCTGATGGTAGGTAGGAGTGGGTGATTAAGTCTGTTTAGAATTCTAGTGGATAACCCCAAAAGTGGTGGCGCATGCCTGTAATCCCAGCTACTAAGGAGGCTGAGGCAGGAGAATCGCTTGAACCCGGGAGGCAGAGGTTGCAGTGAGCCAAGATTGCACCACCGCACTCCAGCCTAGGCGACAAAGAGCAAAACTCTGTCTCAAAAAGAAAAAAAAGAAAAAACAATAAACCAAACTATCCAGTTTTGGCATCTTAACACCATAACCAAAACAACCCCAGGATTGCATGAGCCATGAAGTATTTGGATTCACAACTATTTTATATGATAATGCCTAGCCTTCATTGATTTCCCTCCAACAGACGTAGTCCATCAGAGTGGCCAGTCAGACGGTGGCATTTACTTAACTCCTAGATTAAGTATAGACACTGAGTTTGCTCAAGATTCAAAAATAAAGACCTTGAGGTTACATTTAATGGATACCAGCAGTCCTAAAGACTGCTATCTAGGCCGGGCTTGGTGGCTCACGCCGGTAGTCTCTGCACTTTGGGAGGCCGAGGTGGGCGGATCATTTGAGGTCAGGAGTTCGAGAATAGCCTGACCAACATGGTAAAACTCGGTCTCCACTAAAAATACAAAATGATCTGGGCACGGTGGCGCATGCCTGTAATTTCAACTACTCAGGAGGCTGAGGCAGGAAAATCGCTTGAACCCAGGAGGCAAAATTGCAGTGAGCCAAGATCATGCCATTGCACTCCAGCCTGGGCAACAAGAGGGAAACACTGTCTCAAAAAAAAAAAAAAAGGTTGCTATCTGTAGCAAATTGAGGTAGGCCCCCAGGGGCTACGAAAGCAATGCCTGTTCTCCTCCTACCACCATTTAGAATTACTGTTAAGGCCTTGCAGTTTATTACCAATCCCAAAGTTCCATCCGGCATCATAGTGGCAGGTCCTGGAGGAGCTGGGGTACCAGCTGGCACAGGAGCAGGGGGCATGGCACCTCTGTTGTTTATGCCCATAGCACCTAAGGCAGAGTAGTGTGATCAGTACAAGGGATAAAGATTTTTAGTCTCTTTCTATGCCAAAGGAAACAATTCAACAAGACCTCTGAGCTAAGACATGCATGTCATCCCCTTAAAGTAGGTAGCAGAAGCTACATAGTTCACCAGAGACCAAACAAAAAAGGAAATCAGAGCCATTAATCTCCTAAGTCCTTACCTCCCATAGCCATCTGACCCATCGAATCTCCTGCTCTCTCTGAAAAACAAAAAATACTCAAGAAAGTCCAAGATAGCAGTGCATTCTACCACAGTCCCTTAAGGACCACACACTAAGGGAAGTAGACGAGTGATAACACATCCAAAGAGCACTGAGAACAAGCTGAGGAGCACAACCCTTGCTAGTTGTGCAACAAATTCAGGTCACAGAGCTACTAGGACACAAGCCAGAGCCTCCAGAGAGGTGAAAGGGGGAAGAGATTTCTTCTAAAGGTCCAACTTGTACAACTGCAAGGACAGCAGAGGACTAGCCAAGGTTGCATATCTTTTCCCATAGTCAGTGAGTCTAAACAGAATACAGCAGACCCAGTTTTTCATCCTATATTGCTTGTGAGGCAAGAACTCCTCTTCAAACCTTACCTCTCCTTATGAATTATTTTTTCTAAAGGGTTATTTCACAACACGGGAAAAGTGGTCATAACCGATAACCTAGCAGACAATTCATGGTGAGTTTGTCTTATCACAACTGGTCTGGCACATCATGGGCACATGGGAGATATACCGCATCAGGGAAGGTTCCCTTGAATCCTTCCTGCTGCCGCCGCATCATTTCTTCTTGCTGCCGCCGCATCTCTTCTTCACGGCGCCTGCGCTCTTCTCCTGCCTAGAGAGAGTCACCAATATATTTAAGATAGAGGCATTTCAGAACTTGAGTAGGTTAACAGGGGACTTGACCAAGGAGACCAGCCTACTGAAAACTATCCCAGTTCACCAGGAAACTCACTGCTAAGTGTGCCCAGCCTGAGGCAACCCCCAAAGAAACCTCATGAGACCAGTATTCAGCTGCTTTCTTTTTAGCAGGTAACTTCTAGAACCATGGGCAGCTAAAACATCTCCAATCCAAAGAAAGAACCTGAGAAGCAGTCAGGAAATATTTGCCAACACATTTATAATGCATGAGGTAGCAT
The DNA here is from genome assembly GCF_009764315.1 of Trachypithecus francoisi. NCBI lineage: Eukaryota > Metazoa > Chordata > Mammalia > Primates > Cercopithecidae > Trachypithecus > Trachypithecus francoisi. The sequence goes on from NW_022681471.1 coordinate 71,900,198, forward strand.
GGCAGTAGGAAAGAGGAATGAGACATTACCTTTTAGAGTTGTCAGAGAAAAAGGGTTCGAGAAAAGTTACCTGAGCTCCAGTTGCTTTCGTTTTTGCACCTCTTGGTTGTGCAGCTCTTCCATCCTCCGAAGTTCTTCTTGGCGCCTCATCAAATCTAAAGAAACAACAGACTTAAGAATATTCCTCATTGTCTTCATATAGATCTAATGACTTTCTTCAAATAAAGATCCAGAAAGCAAAGAGGATATAATTCCTTTGGAGCCACCTGTGGTGTCCAGATTCCAAAATGAAGTCAAACCTATCATTTCCTTCTTCATAGAATCCAGTATCTCTGCCACATCTCCAAGTCTACTTATCTACCAAAATCAACGCAAAATATTTCAAAGTATAAAAGCAGAGATTCAGGCCTTTCTGCTAATTGATACAAAGAAACCCATTTAAAAATGTCATTTTGGTCCTTTCAGCTTTAAAACTTACAGGCCTACACTCACCCTGTCTCATTAGCATGACCTGGTGCTCATGGCGTGCAGCCTCCATCTCCATCTCCAGCTTCTCACGAGCCTCCTTGATGTTGCGGTCCACTTGGTCCTGCTGCTGCTTCTCCATCTCAATGAGTGCCTTCCAGCGCATGGCATACTCATACTCAAAGGAGCCAGGCTGTGCAAATCTGGGTGGCTGCTCTCGTTCCCTATAGGCAAGGTTCCTAGGTTACTAACTTTGTCCAGGATTACCCCAGCTAAGTATTGCATTCCTTGTGAGGACCAAGATAATGGCTGCCAGTGAACATGTGCAGCAAAGACCTGCCTCTTTTACATATCCCTTTATAAGCTTCCTTAAGAAGGAAACACCTAATAGGGAAATCTATCAAGACAGCATACTTGTGAAACTGCTGGTTTTTTATAACCAGCTTCTCTGGAAGTCCCTCTTCATCATCTAACTGGTCCATGGGCTCCACAGTCACAGGACGAGGAAATCTAGGAGAAAGAACGAAGTTCAGTGTTAATCAAATCATATCCCACCAGGCCTCTTCTCTACACGTCACTGGCACAATGAATTAGCTAGGGCTCAGGATTGGACAAACACTTCTGAAGGAGTTTTTATACCTAATGACATTATAAAAAATTGGGGGTTGGGCCAGGGGCGGTGGCGCATGCCTGTAATCCCAGCACTTTGGGAGGACGAGGCGGGTGAATCACGAGGTCGGGAGTTCAAGACAAGCCTGGCCAACATGGTGAAACCCTGACTCTACTAAAAATACCAAAAATTAGCTGGGTGTAGTGGCGGACGTCTGTAATCTCAGCTACTCAGGAGGCTGAGGGAGAGAATCGCTTGGACCCAGGAGGCAGAGGTTGAAATGAGCCAAGATTGTGCCACTGTACTCCAGCCCAGAATACAGAGTGAGACTCTGTCTCAAAAAAAAAAAAAAAAAAAAAAAAAAAAAGAAGAAAATCTGGGGTTAACAGGAGAAATCTGGCTTCCGATCTCTGAATACAGTCTCAAAGATATTCCAAGTAGGTAGATGCAGTACTTAAGTGCAGCCTGAACATCTACAGAAAATCTGAGAAATGACTTGTGGTAAACACTAAGAGATACTGCATGCACAAATCAACTTTTCAGAGCTCTAAAACTTCAAAGTAAGGAGAGAGTTAACACTAATAAATTAAAACGTACCGAGTGACTAAAAAGTTAATTTTCATAATCATCATCCCACTTCTATTAATGTAAGATTATAGCAAAAATCATATGAGAAAGCTCACTTAGTACCAAGTCTTTTTTTTTTTTTGAAACAGAGTCTTGCTCTGTCGCCCAGGCTAGAGTGCTGTGGCGTGATCTCGGCTCACTGCAACCTCTGCCTCCCGGGTTCAAGCGATTTTCCTGCCTCAGCCTCCCGAGTAGCTGGGATCACAGGCGCCCACATTTTTGTATTTTTAGTACAGATGGGGTTTCACCACCTTGTCCAGGCTGCTCTCAAACTCAGGACCTTGTGATTCACTCGCCTCAGCCTCCTAAGTGTTAGGATTACAGGCGTGAGCCACCGCACCCAGCCTAATACCAAAAGTCTTTATTTTTTTTTTTTTTGATACAGAGTCTTGTTCCGTCGCCCAGGCTGGAGTGCAGTGGCGCAATCTGCAAGCTCCACCTCCCGAGTTCACACCATTCTCCTGCCTCAGCCTCCCGAGTAGCTACAGGTGCCCACCACCATGCCCGGCTAATATGTTGTATTTTTTAGTAGAGATGGGGGTTTCACCGTGTTAGCCAGGATGGTCTCGATCTCCTGACCTCGTGATCCACCCACATCGGCCAAAGTCTTTTTTTTTTTTTTTTGAGATGGAGTCTCGCTCTGTCGCCCAGGCTGGAGTGCAGTGGCCGGATCTCAGCTCACTGCAAGCTCCGCCTCCCGGGTTTACGCCATTCTCCTGCCTCAGCCTCCTGAGTAGCTGGGACTACAGGTGCCCGCCACCTCGCCAGGCTAGTTTTTTGTATTTTTTAGTAGAGACGGGGTTTCACCGTGTTAGCCAGAATGGTCTCGATCTCCTGACCTCGTGATCCGCCCGTCTCGGCCTCCCAAAGTGCTGGGATTACAGGCTTGAGCCACCGCGCCCGGCCATCTTTTTTTTTTTGAGACAGAGTCTTGTTCTGTTGTCAGGCTGGGGTGCAGTGGCACAATCTTGGCTCACTGCAGCCTCCGCCTTCTGGGTTCAAGTGATTCTCCTGCCTCAGCCTCCCGAGTAGCTGGGACTACCCGTGTGTGCCACCACGCCCAACTAATTTTTGTATTTTTAGTAGAGACGGGCTTTCACCATGTCGGCCAGGATGGTCTTGATCTCCTCACCTTGTGATCAACCATGCCTGGCCTTTTATTTATTTATTTCTTTGAGGCAGTTTCACTCTGTTGCCCAGGTTGGAGTGCAGTGGTGTGATCTGATTGCTACAACCTCTGCCTCCTGGGTTCAAGCGATTCTCCTGCCTCAGCCTCCCAAGTAGCTGGGACTACAGGCACATGCCACCATGCCCGGCTAATTTTTCGTATTTTTAATAGAGACAGGGTTTCACCATGTTGGCCAGGCTGGTCTTGAACTCCTGACCTCGGGTGATCCGCCTGCCTCGGCCTCCCAAAATGCTGGGATTATAGGTGTCAGCCACCACGCCCGGCTGACCAAGTCTTTAGACATAGAAATGTGGTTACTAGAGGCTAACTTTCCAGACCATGGAAGGAATTAGCAATCTAAGGTCTATGTCTGAAAATGACCCCACTTACGTGGTTAGCAGGAAGGAGCCTTCACTGCATCTGTCCAGAGCTTTCCGAGCAGCTGGCTTCCCTGAGAACTCAACAATGCCTTTTCCTGAGGGCCTTCCTCGATCATCCACAATGACTACAGCCCTCTCTACCTGGCCAAACACAGAAAAGGCTTCTTCCAGCAGTTCGTTTGACACATACTGAGGAAGATTTCGAACTGTAAGAGATGCACTATGGCAGGCAAAGCGCACACGCAGCTGCTTTCCACGGAGTGGCATATTGTCCAGCTCCACTTTGGCAATCTCCGCTAGGGTTCGTGTTTCCTAGGAAGCAGAGGAAAATTAGAATAACTCAGTTTGACAAAGAATACCTTAGCAGCCATCAACAGTCTAAAACAGTATAGTTCAATAACAAAGTATCTCCCCTGAAAAACAAACAACCATACAAAGAAACAGAAGTGAAAGAACTGTGTGCTTCAGCTCTTTGGCCACCCTAGTTTGCTTCTGATGGCCTTGCAATAAATCACATGTAATCCTAGAAGTTAATAACACTTAGGTGGTCATCAATTTCATAGGTATTATTCTCCCAAGTGACAACAGATCATCCAGAAAACAAAGACCATTGGCTGGGTACGGTGGCTCACGCCTGTAATACCAGCATTTTGGGAGGCCGAGGCAGGTGGATAACAAGGTCAGGAGATTGAGACCATCCTGGCTAATACAGTGAAACCTTGTCTCTACTAAAATACAAATAATTAGCTGGGTGCAGTAGAAAGCACCGGTAGTTCCAGCTACTCCAGAGGCTGAGGCAGGAAAATCGCCTGACGCCGGGAGGTGGAGGTTACAGTGAGCCAAGATCACGCCACCGCACTCCAGCCTGGGCAACAGAGTGAAACTCTGTCTCAAAAAAACAAAAACACAAAGACTACCCTAAAATCACCCAGAATATTTTAGGTTTTTTTCCGAGATGGAGTCTTGCTGTTTTGCCCAGACTGGAATGCAGTGGAGCGATCTCAGCTCACTGCAACCTCTGCCTCCCAGGTTCAGGCGATTCTGCCTCAGCCTCCTGAGCAGGTGGAATTACAGGTGCTTACCACCATGTCCAGTTAATTGTTGTAGTTTTAGTAGAGACAGGGTTTCATCATGTTGGCCAGGCTGGTCTCAAACTCCTGACCTCAAGTGATCCGCCCACCTTGGCCTTCCAAAGTGCTGGGATTACAGGCATGAGCCACCGTGCTCAGTCTAATTTTTGCTAGGGATGTACCAGAATCACGTATATCCTCCAAGAAGCCTTTTTGGAACCAGGAACCTTGATAGGATCCCTTTCATATTACTAAAAAGAAATCTGATACACAGAGAAAAATGACTTGCCTATATAGTTAGTGGCAGACTGGAATGAAAACCAGTTCTGACCACCCCACTCAGTGATCCTGCTGTCACATTATTCTCTTCCATTTGTGGAGGTAGATAATGTCTAGAAATGTTTTCCTCTCATATACTTTCCCTAAATCGAAACAGATTTTAAAATAATGTCTACACTTACAAATGGTTAAGATGGTAAATTTTATGTTATGTTTGTTTTACCATCACTAATTTTTTTTTAAGAGACTGGGTCTCGGCCGGGCGCGGTGACTCAAGCCTGTAATCCCAGCACTTTGGGAGGCCGAGACAGGCGGATCACGAGGTCAGGAGATCGAGACCATCCTGGCTAACACTGTGAAACCCCGTCTCTACTAAAAATACAAAAAACTAGCCGGGCGAGGTGGCGGCGCCTGTAATCCCAGCTACTCGGGAGGCTGAGGCAGGAGAATGGCGTAAACCCGGAGGCGGAGCTTACAGTGAGCTGAGATCTGGCCACTGCACTCCAGCCTGGGTGACAGAGCGAGACTCCGTCTCAAAAAAAAAAAAAAAGAGACTGGGTCTCACTCTATCACCCAGGCTGAAGTGCAGTGCTATGAGCATAGCTCACTGTAATCTCAAACTCCTAGGTTCAATCAACCCTCTCATCTTAGCCTAGTTGAGTAGTTAGGACTACAGACACACACCATGTCTGGCTAATTCAATTTAAAAAAAAATTTTAAAGATACAAATAAACCAGACACCGTGGTGCGTGTCTACTGTCCCAGCCACTCAGGAGGCTGAGGACAGAGAATTAATTGCTTAAGCTCAGGAATTCAAGTCCAGCCAAGGCAACAGGGTGAGACACCCATCTCTTGATCATGGGGGGACCAAATAGGGGAAGGGTATAGATAAAACAAAATTAACCACAACTTGATAATTACTGAAGCTATACAATGCATATGTGCAGGTTATTATTCTGTCTACTTCTGTATGCTTGAAATTTCCCAATTAAAATAAAAAAAGTTCCAGCCAGGTGTGGTGGCTCACATCTGTAATCTCAGCACTTTGAGAGGCCAAGGTGGGTGGATCACCTGAGGTCAGGAGCTCAAGACCAGCCTGGCCAAAATGGTGAAACTCCGTCTCTACCAAAAATACAAAAATTAGCCGGGCGTGGTGGCAGATGCCTGTAATCCCAGCTACTCAGGAGGCTGAGGCAGGAGAATCACTTGAACCCAGGAGGTGGAGGTTGCAGTGAGCTGAGATCCCACTACTGCACGCCAGCCTGGACTACAAGAGTGATACTCCGTCTCAAAAGGGCATACTTTAACTCCAGTATCCTAGGCAAAAAAACCTGTTATCCTTGAAACAAAACCAATGAGGAAAAATTAAAATGTGCCATTTTGGTGGTTGTTTCATCAACAAGCTTTTAATGAACAAATCATCTGAGAATCATTTCCACTGCCTATTTTTGCATATCTATTATTCTTCAGCTTCCCCACCTTTAGAGCACATGCCTCAAAAGCCAACAGTTGCTCACCAAGCGGATAAAGCCAAATCCTTTATCCTTATGAATGAAGACTTCGCCTGCCTTTCCATATTTCTCAAATAGTTTCCTCATTTCTTCCTCGGTGATGTCGGGAGGAAGATTTCCCACAAAAAGACGGCTTCGTTGGGTGAAGGTCTTCTCTCCTGGTTTTCTAAAATTCTTCAGGTCAATAGTCAAGCCTTCATCTGAGAGAAGACACACAGTCACTTAAAAGACTGGGGAAATAGAATTACAGTTGTATCCTCAAAGACCTATAACCATTGCTAGATTAGGAAACATTAATTGTTGTAGAAAATGCAAACACCATTTCCCAAGGCAACCTAACCACTTATGAGTATATTGTGCCTTAGAATGTGAAAGCAGTATGCAGAGATCTGCAAGGACATCTGAACATCTCTCTCTATGACAGGCCAGAAGTCAAGCTGGACTAAGCAAGAGAGAGAAAAATATAGGCACTACTGGCCAAAGAGAAAAATTAAGTAACTCAAGGAAGGAGCCCTATGTTACAAGGGATCAGATTTTTAACATTCAAAACGTACCTTCAGATGAGAATAAACAAACAAACAAAAATAAAATGAAAACAAAAACAAAACAAAGTAACAGTTCCATTTTCCTAATCTCTCACCAATTTTCATAACCTTAACAGTTCCCAATCTTTCAGGCTGGGGGCAACGGAATGATGAGTTATGAAAGAGCAATTCTTTATAGTAATCTCTGGAAATAAAGTTGGGATTGGTTCTAGTCTTAGAGGCACACAATTGGTACTCAAACGGGAACATATACTTAAAGACTTTTCACAATGAGCTGGTACAGGCTCAAGGCTATAAGTACAGTACTCAGTACCAGACTCCTCCATTTAAGCCTTAAAGACTTTTCTATATTCTTTTTAACTACCAGTCATCTGATGACTACCCCTAAGAACCACGCTGAGGTAAAACATGCAGACATCTGTTTAGCAGTAGAATGTGTCAACACAGCAGAGCAACCTGTACTCAACTGCTGTCATACATGTTTGCTCCTTGTTTCGGAAAATCAGCCTTTTCCATCATAAGAAGTATTAAGAGGTAAAGAGAAAAAAGAACAAAGGTGTGCCATAAAGGTCTATGTATTCCCTTATAAGCCCGAGAAACTAATCTAAAAACCAAGAAATCATTCCCAGAGGGAATCTATTTCTACTCCATCACCTAGCATATACACACTTTGGCTGCTGGCCTGTTGCCCATTTGCAGGTATTGGTGGTGGTGGCGGCTGCTGCTGTTGCTGCTGGTGGTGCTGCTGCTGGTGGTGGTGTTGATGATGCTTTCTTGGAGTATGGTTTTGCTTCTCCAAGTTAAAAGTTTTATTACTCTGCATTTTTGCACCCTACAAAGAAAAAGTAGACTAATAAATTAATTCAGTACTAATAACACCATCAGCCACCTTCCTGATGACTTATATGTAATTCATCACCTTTGGTGCTCTGGCTTTTGCCAGAGGCAAACAATTGGTTACTTTGAACAACTATGACAAAGAACAACAATTCGGCCGGGTGCGGTGGCTCAAGCCTGTAATCCCAGCACTTTGGGAGGCCGAGACGGACGGATCACGAGGTCAGGAGATCGAGACCATCCTGGCTAACACAGTGAAAGCCCGTCTCTACTAAAAACTACAAAAAACTAGCTGGGCGAGGTGGCGGCGCCTGTAGTCCCAGCTACTCGGGAGGCTGAGGCAGGAGAATGGCGTGAACCCGGGAGGCGGAGCTTGCAGTGAGCTGAGATCCGGCCACAGCACTCCAGCCTGGGTGACAGAGCGAGACTCCGTCTCAAAAAAAAAAAAAAGAACAACAATTCAAAAATCTATCAGTGTTGTATATGGAAACTATGTTAAAAAAAAAATCTTGCGTTCTGGAGGTTACAAAATATAGTAAAAATCAAACAAAAAAGGAAAAAATAAAGAAAAAGGCCGGGTGCAGTGGCTCATGCCTATAATCCCAACACTTTGGGAGGCAGAGGTGGGAGGACTGCCTGAGTCCAGGAGTTTGAGATCAGCCTGGGCAACATGGCTCATCTCTACCAAAAAAAATACAAAAATTAGCTGGGTGTGGTGGCACACGCCTGTGGTTCCAGGTACTTGGGAGGCTGAGGTGGGAGGATCACTTGAGCCCAGGAATTCAAGACCAGCCTAGACAATACCACGAGACCTCATCTCTACAAAAACATTTAAAAATGACCCAGGCAGGCTGGGTGCGTGGCTCAAGCCTGTAATCCTAGCACTTTGGGAGGCCGAGGTGGGTGGATCACCAGGTCAGGGATTTGAGACAAGCCTGGCCAACATGGTGAAACCACATCTATACTAAAAATACAACAACTAGCCAGGCATGATAGCAGGTGCCTGTAATCCCAGCTACTTGGGAGGCTGAGTGAGACAGGAGAATCGCTTGAACCTGGGAGGCGGAGGTTGCAGTAAGCCGAGATCGCACCACTGTACTCCAGCCTGGTACAGAGCGAGACTCTGTCTCCAAAAAACAAAACAAAACAAAAAAACACTACCCAGGCATAGTGGCACCGTAGTCCCAGCTACTCAGGAGGCTGGAGCTGGAGGATCACTTGAGCCCAGGAGTTAGAGGCTGTAACAAGCCATGACTGTGCCACTGCACTCCAGCCTGGGCAACCGAGCAAGACCCTATCTGAAAAAATAAAAATAAAAACAAAAATCTAAAAACAACCAGGCATTAGCAGTTATACTGCACATAAAAACTAAATGAGTACTGGATGAGGACAGTTTGTACTAGAATAGCTTAAGGAACTTCCCAGTTCAATACTATACCTTAATAGAAAACTACTTTTCCAAAAGAATCTACTCTTAAAAACTGGCCCCATCACACATTTAGGCACACTATAAAAACAAAATGATTGAAATAGATTCTGGTTATCACAAGGACAAAGACTAGTAAAGTCTTATCTTCTCTGGCACCTACCAATCCTAGCCCACAGTACATACTGTGTAAGTAACAGTGGTACAAGTATGGGCTGTGAGGTTACGCATCCTTAGGTTTGAATTGTGTTTCTCAATTGTGTACTACTTACTAGTAAATTATTCTGTACCTGTTTCTTCAGCTGTTCTAAAGGGGATGATAATACCGCTCTCAAAGAGGCTATGAGAATAACATGTGAAAATGCTGGCTCACTACTGGCATACGGTACACACTCTAAATATTTATTAATCACAACGGAAAGACAAATGACTACTAAAACAATAAAAGCAAACATAAAGACAGGCGAGGCGAGACAGCTCACGCCTGTAATCCCAGCACTTCGGGAGGCCAAGGCCAGTGGATCAGCTGAGGCCAGGAGTGCAAGAACAGCCTCACCAACATGGTGAAACCCTATCTCTACTAAAAATACAAAAATTAGTGGGGCATGGTGGCACATGCCTGTAGTCCCAGTTACTCAGGAGGCTGAGGCAGGAGAATCACTTGAACCTGGGAGGCAGAGGTTGCAGTGAGCCAGATTGTGCCATTGCACTCCAGCCTGGGCACAAGAGCGAAATTGTTTCAAAAAAAACAAAAACAAAAACAAACAAAAATAAATAAATAAAAGGAGAAAAGATAAACAGGATGGGCACAGTGGCTCACATCTGTAATCCCAGCAATTTGGGAGGTCTAGATGGGAGGACTGCTTGGGCCCAGTAGTTAAGAGACCAGCCTGGGCAACATAGTAACCCCATCTCTACAAAAAATATGTATAAAAAAATCAGGCATGATAGCACATTCATGTAGTTCCAGCTACTTGAGAGGCTGAGGCTGCAGTGAGCTATGATCATGCCATTGTATTCTAGCCTGGGCAGGGAGAATGAGATCCTATCTCAAGAGAAATAAATAAATTAAAAAAATAAAAATAATAAATTCTATCATTTAAAAATCAACATAAGATTAAAAAGAAAACAAGTGTTCTGTGCTCCCAAATGTTGAAATAAAAAAAGAAACAAACAAGGCTAGCACGGTGGCTCAGGCCTGTAATCCCAGCACTTTGGGAGGCTGAGGTGGGAAGATGGCTTGAACCCAGGAGACCAGCATGGGCAACATAGCAAGACTCAGTCTCTATTTAAAAAAAAAAAAAAAAAAAGGTATGGGGGAGGGGAGGCCAGGTGCAGTGGCTCATGCCTGTAGTCCCAGCTATTTGGGAGGCTGAGGCTGGACAATCACTTGAGCCCAGGAAGAGGAGGTTGCAGTGAGGCAAATCATAACACTGCACTCCAGCCTAGGCAACAAAATGAGACCCTATCTCAAAAAAATGAAGAAAATAGGCTGGGCACGGCGGTTCATGCCTGTAATCCCAGTAATTTGGGGGGTTGAGGCAGACCAGATCACCTGAGGTCAGGAGTTTGAGACCAGCCTGGCCAACATGGTGAAACCCTGTCTCTACCAAAAACACAAAAAATTAGCCAGGTGTGGTAGTGTGCACCTGTAGTCCCAGCTACTTGGAAGGCTGAGGCAGGAGAATTGCTTGAACCCAGGAGGCCGAGATTGCAGTGAGCAGAGATGCTGCCATTGCACTCCAGCCTGTGCAGCAGAGTGAGACTTGGTCTCAAAAATAAACAGGCCGGGCACGGTGGCTCACGCCTGTAATCCTAGCACTTTGGGAGGCCAAGGTAGGCGGATCACCCGAGGTCAGGAATTCAAGACCAGCCTGACCAACATGGAGAAACCCCGTCTCTACTACAAATACAAAAATTAGCCAGGCGTGGTGGCACATGCCTGTAATCCCAGCTATTCGGCAGGATGAGGCAGGAGAATCGCTTGAACCTGGGAAGCAGAGGTTGCAGTGAACCGAGATCATGGCCACTGCACTCCAGCCTGGGCAACAGGAGCGAAACTCCGTCTCAAAATAAATAAATAAAAATAAAGAAAGAAAAAAAACAAGATTATTGGTATAATCCAGACTGAATTCAAAAGTGGAGTTTTAAAATGAAAATTTTCAAATTGATCAGGTTAACAAACTGAGGACAGTCTTCCTTATTCAAGGACGGTTCTCCAGGAATTAAGAGGACATCAAACCTAAATCCATTCCCTCAAACACAAGACGCTCTAGTAATAATTTAGCTGAAGAAAAGATGCAGAAAAGACTTCTATGAGCATCGCATTAATACTATATGCTTCCTCTGAAATAAGAGAAAATTGGCTGGCTGCGGTGGCTCACACCTATAATCCCAGCACTTTGGGAGGCTGAGGCAGGCGGATCACAAAGATCAAGAGCTCGAGACCAGCCTGGCCAACATGGTGAAACCTCGTCTCTACTAAAAATACAAAAATTAGCCAGGCGTGGCGGCGGGCGCCTGTAGTCCCAGCTACTCAGGAGGCTGAGGCAAGATAATTGCTTGAACCCAGGAGGTGGAGGTTGCAGTGAGCTGAGATCGTGCCACTGCACTCCAGCTTGGGCAGCAGAGCAAGATTCCACTTCAAAAATAAACAAATAAATAAAAATAAAGAAAATTAGGTAAGATACAGCGGCTCATGCCTGTAATCGCAGCACTTTGGGAGGCGGAAGTGGGTGGATCATTTTGAGGTCAGGAGTTCAAGACCAACCTTGCTAACATAGTGAAACCCCATTTCTCCTAAAAATACAAAAATTAGGCTGGGCACAGTGGCTCATGCTTGTAATCCCAGCACTTTGGGAGGCCGAGGTGAGCGGATCATGAGGTCAGGAAGTTTGAGACCAGCCTGGCCAACACAGTGAAATCCTGTCTCTACTAAAAATACAAAAATTAGCTGGGAGTGGTGGTGGGCGCCTGTAATCCCAGCTACTCGAGAGGCTGAGGCAGGAGAATCACTTGAACCCGGGAGGCGGAGGTTGCAGTGAGCTGAGATCGCCCCACTGCACTCCAGCCTGGGCAACAGACCTAGACTCCGTCTCAAAAATAAAAATAAAATAAATAAATAAATTAGCCAGGCATGGCGGTGTGCACCTGTAATCCCAGCTACTTGGGAGGCTGAAGTGGGAGGATCACTTGAACCCGGGAGAGAAAGATTGCAGTGAGCCGAGATCACACCACTGCACTCCAGATTGAGACTATCTCAAATACAAAACAAAACACAAAAAACAAAAAATAAAATTGGCTGGGCGTGGTGGCTCACACCAGTAATCCCAACACTTTGGGAGGCCGAGGGTGGACTGCTTGCTTGAGGTCAGGAATTTAAGACCAGCCTGACCAACATGGTGAAACCCCGTCTCTACCAAAAACACAAAAATTAGCTGGGCATGGTGGTGGGCATCTGTAATCCCAGCTACTCAGGAGGCTGAGGCAGGAGCATCACTTGAACCTGAGAGGCGGAGATTGCAGTAGGCCAAGATGGTGCCACTGCACTCCAGCCTGGGCAACAGAGTCTGTCTCAAACCATAATAAACACAGAAAATTATATTTCTCAGATGAAAGAAAGGTGACACAGGCTTGATAACTACTGATTTTGACGATGAGTATATATGGGAATACTTCATGTGTATAAAAACATTCCTAATCCATTTTATGTCACATCCCACCAAAACTGAAAACATCAATGCAATTACCAAATTCTGTATCCAAAAGTTTAGTAAGACAACAGTTAACAAGAGCTATCAAGATGTTCATTCATAGTCTTTAATTCGGAAATTCTACTCCTGGAAATTTATCCTAATAATTTTAAAATTGAAAACTACACTTGTGAAAATGTTCATTGTAATGGCCTTTATGGTAACAAAATAACAAAAATGACTTAAATTTCCAAAATTAGGGGAAAGGTTTTCATGAAATTATGGTACATCTATACAATAGAATATTCACAGCATTAAAAATTATGAAGACCACATAAACACGAGTATGTCTGATACTCTAACGGGGAAAGGGTTTTTTTTTTTTTATTTTAAAGATGTGAATATAGACAAGGAACAGAAGGTAGGCAAAAATGAAAACTGCATTGCTTGTAGGTTACTGATAATTTTTCAATTCACGATTTCATTCAAAAAATATTCAGTGAATGCCTACCATTTGCTAGGCACTATTCCAGATGGTTAGAGTGGATCAGTGAACAAAGCAGTTTCTTGCCTACAGAGCTTACTTCTAGTGAGAGACAATATATATAAGTAAATTATATAGTACTTAAGAGAGTAAGTGCTATGGGAAAATAAAACGGAGGAGGAAGGTAAAGTGGATAGGGAGTGGAAGGAGGCAGATGGTAATAAACCTCACAATATTTGACATTTCACATTTAAAGATTTAAATGTTCACATTTATATCATTTAATCAATTTTATGTTTCTCATTAATGTTATAAGGTATCAAAAATTACAATTTAAAATTCTATTTAAAAATTTTTAAACAGAAACTACAATCAGATACTTATTACAAAATGTATTAATATAGAAAATTTAGAAAAACCAAAATAAATAAAAATACAAATATAAAAATCCACAGACCTGCCACTAAAATAGTCACTGTTAACATGTTGGTATATCCTTCTAATCATTAATTTAGGTATTTGAATGAGGTATGATAAAAACTATTCTGTAACCTGTTTCTTCCACTTTATGATGTATCATAAACAGTTTCACGTCATTAAATCCTTTACGTTAACGGACACAGCATTCAGTTGTCAGCCAAGTCCCTATTGTGTTGGACACCTGGGTTGCTTCTTATTTTTCACCATCATAATCAATGCTCATAGCTAATCTTTGGACATATCCATGATTAAATATTCCTCCCTCAATTTTCCATTCTTGTTTATTTAGACATACGTTATCATTTCGGTAACTGATAATGCACCCTTGTATATTCAGTGTTTCCTAATTTCTGCTAACGTCAACATAATTGTAATTTTTAATGACTATATAAAGTTCCCCAGGATGTACTAATTAATTTACTAAACTACACCCTACTATAAGACATTTAGGTTGTTGTTTTTGGCTTTTCCTATTACAATGCTGCAGTAAATGTCTTCTGGCTTTCAGTTTTATTTCCATTTAATTATTTCCACAGGATAAATTCTTAAAAATAGAATCTGCCCTGTGACCCTTGCCACATAGTGCAACATCGTTTTCTCAAAAAGTTGTAAGGATTTTAAATGCCACAAGCAGGTAGCAGTTTCATGGCAAACGAGATACCTTAAAAAAAAAAAAAAGGAAATAGTGTTTTAAAAAATAAGATACAAAAGCAGGAAGTTAAAACATACAAAATCTAAAGTCCACCCTGGAAACAGCTGGGATGGGGTAAGGTGGGCATCAGAATCAAATCTTTTCCTATTTGGGTTCCAGGTGTTAAACATCTCTCTTCCCCTGGCCCTGGAGAGGCCCAAGATGGAATGCACTAGTGAAGACTGTCATACTGTATAAAGCATCTAGAACAGTGCCTACAAGTAGCAAGTAGCTCGAGAAGTATTTCTTCCTATCACCTACTTCTCATGACCACCAATATAATTTGGAAATATGTGCAGAGCCCTCTTCAGAGTAATAAATTCACTGTCGCCTAAATACTGGGCCTCTGAAAAGTGAACACAGCGCAAACATCAGCAGCAACGATTTCTATCTACTTATGTGTTCCTGAGACTAATAATCCTGATGAAGAATTTTGAGAGAAAATACGTATTGCTGGTTGAGAAAGACTAACTACTGGGCATGTTACAACTGAACAAATGTTCAGGTACAGGACCAAACATTGTATCACACATATCTGAAATCTAAATCTGGTATAAATTTACGAGACTGAGATGGCCGCCTGGACGGCCAGCCTGAAATGAACTAAGGTCCTTTGCTAAGAGTTTCTTAGGATTTTTCATTTAATAACAAGGAAGGTGGACAAAGACATAGTATAAATACAGCCAGGCCACCCCCCCCTCCACTAGAGTTGTCAGATTTAGCAAATAAAACACACAACCCACAATTAAATTTGAATTTCAAATTTAATTGAAACTATGCAACGTATACTTAAAAATAATGGTTGTGTATGTGAAATTCTAATTCAACTGGGTGCCCCGTGTTTTGTCTGGCAACCCCATCCCTTACACCTACCTCAACTTCGATTAAAGACAGCAAAGTGCCTCCCAGTTCTCTCTAACCTCGACTTCTCTGTTAAAAACACAAAGAAACGTGTCAGGTTATGGTAAGAGTTTCTCAATCTGGAAAATAAAATACTCGATGCGAAATCCATCAATTTAAGTTTCATTTTAAAAAGTGATGCTATATAAATGCGTCAAGGAGCCAGGCGGTAAGACTAGAAAAAGGGCATACAGAAATCAGACTACGAAAGCGGTGGGCTCTGGATATGCAGAGGAACTTTCCAACTAAGAGTTTTGACAAAGAAATATCGCTCGAGGGGCCCCATTTGCCCATTCTGAATTAATGGCCTCGCGGGGCCGAGAGGAGGAGCGCCTGACAAAGCGCCTCCTCCTCCAACCAACCACGACTTCAGCGATCTCTCATAATAGACCCCACACCCTCGGGCCCAGGGCGGCTCAGAGGCCGGCAACTTACACTGACACGGGTAAGATTCGGAGATGAGTTGCACAAAGAAACGCGGCGGGAACGAAAACGGGGAAAGCCCGATGCGAAGCGAGTTAAGAGAGGTGGGCCCCCGCGGGTGGGCTGAGAAGGTAGTGTGGCGGCGGAGACAAGGCCTCAAGGGGCCTCGGAACCGCCATCCTCCCTCCAAACCTAGCTTCGCCCTAGCCTCTTCTTTCGCTGATTGTTCCAAGAAATCCCACTACCCTCCCAAACAAGAACCAAGATGTCTCAAAACTCACCCTCTACCGACTGGTTTCTCCTCGGAGTAACGGCGACGCTACACGGCCTCTCCCGTCCCGAGAAAAGAGCGCGCGACCGCCGGAAACGAGACGACGGAGCTCGGCGCCTCCCAAGGGGTACAAAGTGGCGTTCTCGATTGGTTAGCTGAACTGCCAATCAAGGTTTATCTCCCGAGGCGGAATCATTTTTCCGCCATTTCTTAGATTCTATTGGCTGCCGAATGCCAAAGGCTTGCGTTCGTGTGAACGACAGATGGGGACAAAGAGCGAGGCTCTGTACCTAATGCGCATGTGCAAGCGGCCTGGCGCGTGAGACGAAAAGGAAAGGGGGAGGGGGAAAAGGAAAAGGAGAGGAGCTGGGGCTGGGGGTCGGAAGGAGAGACATAAACGAACTAACTGAAAGACTCAAAGACTAAGTGGTGGGAGGGGGAAAGGAGAGGAGAAAATGGGAGAGGAAAGTGGAAAGAGGGAGAGGAAGGGGAGAAAATGCGCGCGTAGGCGTGCTCGGAGCAGTCCTGCACTGCGCCTGTGCAAGAAGCAAGAGGAACAATGTCATTGTATTCAATGTAATAGATTTGGCCTTTTCCTACTGAAAAAGTGCCCCGCCATGTTTCTTTTTTCACACTTCCTTTTTAGGGCTTGCATCCTGACACCACACACTTAATCAGATTTCTAGGTGCTTCTCCTGTTGCTGGGGCTACTCGGGAAACGCAAATGAAATAGTCAACTCTTTGGTCATGGTTACAAACGGGGTGGGGGAGGAGGGGGTGCATCACACCTTAGTCTCTGCGTGATTACACAGAATTGTAACCAGCACCCTCATTTCCATGGTAACCAGAAAACCTAGCAGTCCAAACATCACTATTGTTCCTATGATTTACAGAGAGATTCAACAGGTGTCATCATTGCCATGGATATATTGTAGGCCTCTAGATCAGACTGTATATTCCGTAGGAGACCTATCAGTAACTAACCTTCATTGTTTCAGTAATGCCTAACTCGCCCTGCCCCCGTGGTTAACCAAGGACTACAAGGATCAATTGTTAAGTATTTGTTGTTAATTCCCATTAATTAATTCACACTCAGGGTTGCAGGGTATCCCAATGCGCACCACCTTATGTGGGAGCGCAATGATCTAGACTTGGGCTGTTCAATAGAACTGTCTGCAATGATGGAAGGGTCCTATGTCTGCTGTGTTCAATATGGCAGCTACTAACTAACTATAAGTGGCCATTGAAATAGAACTAATGCAACTGAGGACCTGAATTTTTAATTCTAGCTGGGTGCAGTGCTCATGCCTGTAATCCCAGCACTTTGAGAGGCCGAGATGGGAGGATCGCTTAAGCCCAGGAGTTCGAGACCAGCCTGGGTAACATGGCGAAAAACCATCTCCAAAAAAAAAAAAAAAGCAAAAATTAGCCTGTCATGGTGGAGCGTCCCTCTAGTCCCACCTACTCGGGAGGTTAAGGTTAAGGTGGGAGGATAGCTTGAGCTCGCTCGGGAAGCAGAGGCTGCAATGAGTAGAGATCGCGCCACTGCACTCCAGACTGAGTGACATTGTGAGACCTCGTCTCGGTTTAAAAAGAAGAAAACTAATACCTACTCATGGAAAAAACAACAACAACAAAAAATACCCAACAGTATAAAGAGAAAAGTCTCCCCCTCTATTCATTCTCTAGAGATAGCAATTATGACCACTTTCTTGCATTTCTGTTTTCTATGTATGTACTGTTTATATTTATTTAGTTAGAGACAGAGTCTTGTTCTGTCACCCAGGCTGGAGTGCAGTGGCACAAACACGGCTCACTGCAGCCTCTGCCTTTCAGGTTCTAGCGATTCTCCCACCTCAGCTTCCTGAGTAGCTGGGACTACAGGAGTGCACAACTACGCCCCGGGGGGGCGTTTTGTATGTTTTTTAGAGACAGGGTTCACCATGTTGCCCAGACTGGTCTTAAACTCCTGGGTGTAAGCAATCCCACCTCCGCTTGGCAAAGTGCTGGGGGCCCAGCGGAGGACCACTTTTTTTTTTGGCGGGGGGACGCAGTCTCGCTCTGTTGCCCAGACTGGAGTGCAGTGGTGTGATCTCCGCTCACTGCAGCCACTGCCTCCCAGGTTCAAGCGATTCTCCTGCCTCAGCCTCCCGAGTAGCTGGGATTACAGGGGCCTGCCACCACGTCCGGCTAACTTTTGTTATTTTTAGTAGGGACAGGGTTTCACCATGTTGGCCAGGCTGGTCTCAAGCTCCTGACCTCAAGTGATCCGCCCACCTCGGCCCCTCAAAGTACTAGGATTACAAGCGTGAGCCACTGTGCCTGCCCAGGACTACTTTTTTTTTTTTTTTTTTTTTTTTTGAGACGGAGTCGGCTCTGTGGCCCAGGCTGGAGTACAGTGGCCGGATCTCAGCTCACTGCAAGCTCCGTCTCCCGGTTTACGCCATTCTCCTGCCTCAGCCTCCCGAGTAGCTGGGACTACAGGCGCCCGCCACCTCGCCTGGCTAGTTTTTTGTATTTTTTAGTAGAGACGGGGTTTCACTGTGTTAGCCAGGATGGTCTCGATCTCCTGACCTCGTGATCCGCCCGTCTCGGCCTCCCAAAGTGCTGGGATTACAGGCTTGAGCCACTGCGCCCGGCCCAGGACTACTTTTTAATATCAAACATTTTATAGATTGCCACATGATAGTTTTTAGTTATCTGCTGAGTGAGAAAATACATAATTACAAAAAACCACTATAGATTCAATAACATTTTAATGAATTTATATGTTGTTAATAAAATAACTGGAAAGATGTTCATGTAATAACCAATAATTGCAATACCTTATGCAGATAAAATAATAGTAGCGTATTGGAGGTACAGTAGCAGTAAAGGGTAACATGGATCTGCTTAAGTAGATCACGAATGGCTTCGCAGGAAAGAATACCTTTGAATTGGTTTATATATTTATTTATTTATTTTGACACATGATCTGGCTGTCACCCAGGCTGGAGAGCAGTGGCATGAACACGGTTCACTGCAGCCTTGACCTCCTGGTCTCAAGCAATCCTGCTACCTCAGCCTCCAAGTGGCTGGGACTACAGATGCTTACCACCACACTCGGCTAATCTGTTTGTTTGTGTGTTTGTAGAAACGTGGTTTTGCCCTGTTGCCCAGGCTGGTCTTAAACTCCTGAGCTCAAGCCGTCCTCCTGCCTCAGCCTCCCAAAGTGCTAGGATTACAGGCATGAGCCACCTTCCCTGATATGAATTAGTTCTTGACCAAGAGGATGAAGTCAAAAAGATCAATATGCAAAGTGTCAGAGGCAGAATGATATGTTTTGGGTAGTTTTTCATGGCTGAAGAGAAGTTGGGAGGCTGAGTGATAGGAAATTAGGCTAGAGACATAGGCAAAGACCAAAAAATTAAGGCCCTGTGCTATGCTTAGAAGTTTGCACTTTAATCTGTAAGTGATGGGGAGCCATTGAAGGGTTTTAAAAAATAATTTATATTGCTTTTTCTGATTACAAAAGTAATATATGCTTTTTGAGGGAAAAATTGGAAAATGCACAGAATAAAAATCATCATAATCCCACTGTCCAGAAATAATTTTTAACATTTTGGTAGTTTTTTCTTTCAGGTATACACACACAGATAGATAGGTAGATAGATACATACATACATAGACATATAGATACATAAATACATAGATGGAATGATAGATATATAGAGACAGAGACAGAGAAAATCATTTTTTTCCATCTGTGATAGGATTGAATTTTAGAAAGTCACTGTATTAGTTTCCTGAGGCTGTTGTAACAAATTACCACAAATTTGATGGCTTAAAACAAGAGAAATGTATTTTCTTAAAGTTCTGGAGGACAGAAATCTGAAATCATTATCACTGAGATGAAATCAAGGTGTTGGTAGGGGCATACTCCTTCCAGAGGCTCTAGGGGAGAATCTGTTTCTTGTCTCTTCCAGCTTCTGGTGGCTGCTGGCATTCCTTGGCTTGTGGCCCTTTCACTCCAGTCTCTGCCTCCATCATCATATGGCCTTCTCCTCGTCTCTGTGTGTCAAATTTCTCTCTCTCTCTTATCAGGACATTTGTCATTGCATTTAGGGCCCACCTGGATAATCTCTCTATCTCAAGATCCTTAACTTAATCATATCTGCAAAGTCCTTTTTCTCTGCCATATAAATTAACACTCATAGGTTCCAGGGAAGAGGACATGGATATAACCCTGGGAACAGAATGTAGAATAGATTGGAGGAGTTATGCTAGGAGATAGGGACACCAATTAGGATACAATGATGATAATTCAGGTAAGAAATCAGGAAGTACTGAACTACAGCAGTGGTTGTAGGGGTAAAGAGAAAGAAACCAATTCAGATATTTAGAAGGTAGGATCAAGGGAACTTAATAACCAGTTAAATGTAGGGGGTAAGGAATGGAAGAAGACTAGAATGATTCCCAGGTTTCTGATTTGGGTGCCTGGAAGTCTGGTTGTGCCACTAACCAGGATAGTAAATAGAGGCAGAAGAGCAAAATTTGGGGAAAGTCAATCAGTGCAGTTTTGGTCATGTTGAGTTTAAGTGTATGCAGAATGTCCGGGTGGAGATAACATGTAATTGGCTACAAGCCAATGAAATGTAGGTCTAAATGACGAAATAGAGGTCTGGATTGTCGACATAGACAATGTGTGAGTTGTCAACCTAATGTTGGTAGTGGAAGCTGAGGGCATGAGGGAATGAGAAAACTGAAGTTAAAAAAAAAAAAGACAACCTAGGACAGAAACCTGCAAAACATCTACAGTTAAGAGGCAGGTGATAGAGAGGAGTCAGCCAAAGCAACAGAGAAAGAAGGTCCAAGCAAGGCTTTGAGAGGCCATTTTTTTTCTTTTCTTTTCCCCCCGAGACAGTCTTGCTCTGTTGCCCACGCTGAGAGTAGTGGCGTGATCTCAGTTCACTGCAACCTCCACGTCCCGGGTTCAAGCAGTGCTCCTGCCTCAGCCTCCCAAGTAGCTGGGATTACAGGTGTGCACCACCACACCCAGCTAATTTTTGTATTTTTAGTAGAGACAAGGTTTCACGATGTTGGCCAGACTGGTCTCAAACTCCTGACCTTGTGATCTGCCCCTTTGGCCTCCCAAAGTGCTGGGATTACAGGCGTGAGCCACCGCCCCTGGTCTTTTTTTTTTTTCTTGAGACAGAGTCTCACTCTGTCGCCCAGGCTGGAGTGCAATGGCACGATCTTGGTTCACTGCAACCTCCACCTCCTGGGTTCAAGCCATTCTCTTGTCTCAGCCTCCCAAGTAGCTGGGATTACAGGCGTCTGCCACCACGCCTAACTTTGTTTGTGTGTTTGTTTGTTTGTTTGTTTGTTTTGAGACAAGAGTCTCGCTCTGTCGCCAGGCTGGAGTGCAGTGGCATGATCTCAGCTCACTGCAACCTCCGCCTCCTGGATTCAAGCGATTCTTCTGCCTCAGCCCCTATAGTAGCTGGCACTACATGCACGTGCCACCACGCTCGGCTAATTTTTGTATTTTTTGTAGAGACGGGCTTTCACCATATTGACCAGGCTGGTTTTGAACTCCTGACCTTGTGATCCGCCCACCTCAGCCTCCCAAAGTGCTGGGATTACAGGCATGAGCCACTGCGCCCGCCCAAGAGGCCATTTTTTTCTAAGTATCATTATCAATTCCATACTACTTGAATACTTTCGAGGTACTGAACATAATTGGGGTTTATCAATACTAAGGATTTCTGTCCTCAATAAATAATGAGTAACTAGATACATAAGAAATATCAATCAAGAAAAAGTGAATGGCCCAGTTTGCAACACTCTGCTTTAAGGACTATAAATGAATGACAATTGTATTCAATATTGTACTTAGAGATTCTAGCCAGAGCAATTGACAAGAAAAAGAAAAGATATCCAGAATGTAAAGGAAGAAGTCAAACTGTATCTATTTGCAGATGACATGATATTGTATATGGAAAATCCTAGGGCATCTACTAAAAGAAAAAAAAAACCTATTAGAACAAAGAAATGAATTCAGCAAGGCTGCAGGATATACAAAAGTCAATATAGGAAAGTCAAGTATATTTCTATACACTTGCAATGAACAATTTGAAAATGAAATTAAGGAAACACCACAGCCACAACATGTACTACAAAAAGAAAAAAAATTAAGGGAACTATTCCATTTATAGTAGCATCAGAAAGAATAAAATGCTTAGAAATAAATGTAACAGCAGAAGTATACAACCTACACTCTGAATACCACAAAATATTGTTTTGTTTTGTTTAGTTGTTGAGACGGTCTCATTGTGTCACCCAGGCTAGAGTGCAGTGGCTTGATCTCGGCTCACTGCAACCTCCACCTTCCGAGTTCAAGCGATTCTCCTGCCTCAGCCTCTGGAGTAGCTAGAATTATAGGCACACACCACCATGCCCGGCTAATTTTTTTTTTTTTTTTTTTGTATTTTTAGTAGAGACGGGGTTTCACCATATTGGCCAGGTTTTGCCGAGGCGGGTGGATCACCTGAGGTCAGGAGTTTAAGACCAGCCTGGCCAACATGATGAAACCCCACCTCTACTAAAAATATAAAAAATTAGCTGGGCGTGGTGGCAGACGCCTGTAATCCCAGCTGCTCGGGAGCCTGAGGCAGGAAAATTACTTGAACCCGGGAAATGGAGCTTGCGGTGAGCTGAGATCGCGCCACTGCACTCCAACCTGGGTAACAAGAGCAAAACTCCATCTCAAAAAAAAAAAAGAAAAAGAAATTAAAGAGGATCTAAGTAAATGGAAAAACACCTGATGATTGTGGATCGGAAGGCCTAATGTTGTTAAAATGACAATATTCCCCAAGTTAACCAACAAATTCAATGCAATCCCTATCAGAATCCTAACTAAGTTATTTGTAGAATTTGACAAGTTGATTCTAAAATTCATATGGAATTCCCAGGGACCCAGATTAGCCAAAACAACTTTGATAAAATAAGAGCAAAATTGGAGGACTCACACTTTCTCTCTCTCTCTGTCTCTCTCTTTTTAACAAGCTCTTGTGAGGCCAAGGACTCACATTTTCTATTTTTTTTTTTTTTTTTTTTGAGATGGAGTCCTGAGTAGCTGGGATTACAGGCATGCACCACAATGCCCGGCTACTTTTTGTATTTTTAGTAGACACGGGGCTTCACTATGTTGGGCAGGCTGGTCTCAGACTCTTGACCTCAAGTGATCCACCCACCTCTGCCTCCCAAGTGCTGGGATTACAGGCGTGAGCCACCACGCCTGGCCTATAAAACTATTAGAAGACAACATAGAGATAAATCTTCATGACCTTGAATTTGGCAATGAATTCTTAAATATAACACCCAAAGCAAAGACATCAAAAGAAAAAATAGATAACTTGGACCACATCAAAATGAAAACTTTTTGGGCGGGTGTCCTAAAAAAATTAAAACTTTTTTGCTTCAAATTACATTATTAAGAAAATGAGGCCGGGTGCGGTGGCTCAAGCCTGTAATCCCAGCACTTGGGAGGCCGAGACGGGCGGATCACGAGGTCAGGAGATCGAGACCATCCTGGCTAACACGGTGAAACCCCATCTCTACTAAAAAAAAATACAAAAAACTAGCCGGGCGAGGTGGCGGGCGCCTGTAGTCCCAGCTACTTGGAGGCTGAGGCAGAGAATGGCGTGAACCCGGAGGCGGAGCTTGCAGTGAGCTGAGATCCGGCCACTGCACTCCAGCCTGGGCGACAGAGCGAGACTCCGTCTCAAAAAAAAAAAAGAAAAAGAAATTAAAGAGGATCTAAGTAAATGGAAAAACACCTGATGATTGTGGATCGGAAGGCCTAATGTTGTTAAAATGACAATATTCCCCAAGTTAACCAACAAATTCAATGCAATCCCTATCAGAATCCTAACTAAGTTATTTGTAGAATTTGACAAGTTGATTCTAAAATTCATATGGAATTCCCAGGGACCCAGATTAGCCAAAACAACTTTGATAAAATAAGAGCAAAATTGGAGGACTCACACTTTCTCTCTCTCTCTGTCTCTCTCTTTTTAACAAGCTCTTGTGAGGCCAAGGACTCACATTTTCTATTTTTTTTTTTTTTTTTTTGAGATGGAGTCCTGAGTAGCTGGGATTACAGGCATGCACCACAATGCCCGGCTACTTTTTGTATTTTTAGTAGACACGGGGCTTCACTATGTTGGGCAGGCTGGTCTCAGACTCTTGACCTCAAGTGATCCACCCACCTCTGCCTCCCAAAGTGCTGGGATTACAGGCGTGAGCCACCACGCCTGGCCTATAAAACTATTAGAAGACAACATAGAGATAAATCTTCATGACCTTGAATTTGGCAATGAATTCTTAAATATAACACCCAAAGCAAAGACATCAAAAGAAAAAATAGATAACTTGGACCACATCAAAATGAAAACTTTTTGGGCGGGTGTCCTAAAAAAATTAAAACTTTTTTGCTTCAAATTACATTATTAAGAAAATGAGGCCGGTGCGGTGGCTCAAGCCTGTAATCCCAGCACTTTGGGAGGCCGAGACGGGCGGATCACGAGGTCAGGAGATCGAGACCATCCTGGCTAACACGGTGAAACCCCATCTCTACTAAAAAAAAATACAAAAAACTAGCCGGGCGAGGTGGCGGGCGCCTGTAGTCCCAGCTACTTGGAGCTGAGGCAGGAGAATGGCGTGAACCCGGGAGGCGAGCTTGCAGTGAGCTGAGATCCGGCCACTGCACTCCAGCCTGGGCGACAGAGCGAGACTCCGTCTCAAAAAAAAAAAGAAAATGAAAATTTCAACACCGAATGGGAAAAAATATTTGTAAATCATACATCTGATAAGGGGCTTGTATCCAGGATATACAAAGAACTCTTACAACTCAATAATAAAAAGACAAATAAGCCAGGCCTGGTAACTCATGCCTGTAATCCCAGCACTTTGGGAGGCTGACGTGGGCAGATCACCCGAGGTCAGGAGTTCGAGACTAGCCTGGCTGACATGGTGAAACCCTGTCTCTACTAAAAATACAAAAATTAGCCAGGCATGGTGGTGTGCACCTGTAGTCCCAGCTACTTGGGAGGCTGAGGCAGGAGAATCGCTTGAACCTGGGAGGTGGAGGTTGCAGTGAGCCAAGATTGAGCCATTGCCCTCCAGCCTGGGCAAGGAGTGAAACTCTGTCTCAAAACAAACAAACAAACAAAAAACACAAATAACAAAAAAACACTAGCCCAATTCAAAAGTGGACAAAATTTTAAATATATATTTCTCCAAGGAAGATATGCAAAAGGTTCAAAGTACATGAAAAGATGCTCAACATTATTAGTCTTCAGAGAAATGCAAATCAAACCTACAATGAGATTCTACTTCACAACCACTAGGATGGCTAGAATCAAAGTCAGATAGTAACAAGTGTGGACGAGGATGTGAAGAAACTGAAACCTTCCTAGTGGGAATCTAAAATGGTACAACTGTTTTGGAAGACAGTCTGGCAGTTCCTCAAACAATTAAACATAGCAGGTGACCCAGCATTTCCACTCCCAGTTGTCTACCCAAGAAAACTGAAAATATATATTCACACAAAAACCTGTACACAAATGTTTATAGCAGAATTATTAATAATAGCCAAAAGTGGAAACAACCCAGATGTACAACTGATAAATGCATAAATAAAATATGGTCTATCCATACAATGGAATATAATTCAGCCGCAAAATGAATGAACTAATGGTACATTCTACAATGTGGATGAACCTTGAAAATATGCTACTTGAACAAAGGCAACCACAAAAGACCACATATTATATGATTCCATTTGTATGAAATGTCCCAAATAAGTAAATCTATGGAGATAGAAAGTAGCATGGTGGTTATTTAAGGCTGGGAGGAAAATAAATAAATACACAAAATTTAAAAAATAAATAAAAATAAGTATCTGAGCCTACTCTGGCTCGAGAGACTTCCCAATTGGCAAAACAACAAATGAAAAAAAAAAAAACAAGAAAAGAAAAAGGCTGGGAGGGTGGGGAAATGGGGGTGACAGCTAAAGGGTATAGGACTTAAGATTCTGAGGTAATGAAAATGTAGCATTGACTGGTAATGGTTACACATATCTGCGAATATACTAAAATCCACTGAATTGTATACACGTATCTGTGAGGATACTAAAATCCACTGAATTGTATTCATAATTATTTTTTAATTTCTTTTTCTTTTTTTTTGAGATGGAGTCTCGCTGTTGCCCAGGCTGGAGTGCAATGGTGCGATCTTGGCTCACTGCAACCTCCGGCTCCCGGGTTCAAGTGATTCTCCTGCCTCAGCCTCCTGAGTAGCTGGGATTACAGTCCCAGGTTCAAGCGATTCTCCTGCCTCAGCCTCCTGAGTAGCTGGGATTACAGGCGCGGGCCACCACGACTGGCTAATTTTTGTATTTTTAGTAGAGATGGGGTTTCACCATGTTGGTCAGGCTGGTCTCGAACTCCTGACCTCGTGATCCGCCCGCCTTGGCCTCCCAGCGTGCTGGGATTACAGGCATGAACCACCGCACCCGAGCTATTTTTTAATTTCTTTTTTCTAAAATAAATATTTTCCTCTTCTCAGGTGATTTTTTTTTAAATTTTTTGAGATGGAGTCTCACTCCGTCACCAGGCTGGAGTGCAGTGGCGCCATCTCGGCTCACAGCAACCTCTGCCTCCCGGGTTCAAGTGACTAAGTGACTCTCCTACCTCAGCCCCCCGAGAAGCTGGAACTACAGGCATGAGCCACCATGCCCAGCTAATTTTTTTTTTTTTTTTAGTAGAGATGGGGTTTCACTGTGTTGGTCAGGATGGTCTTGATCTATTGACCTCGTGATTTGTCCGCCTTGGCCCCTCAAACTGCCAGCCAATTTTTGTATTTTTGTACACAGGAGTTTCACCATGTTAGCCAGGCTGGTCTTGAACAGCCTCAGGCGGGTCTTGAACAACTTGAGGTGGGTGACCTCAGGTGATCCACCCACCTCGGACTCCCAAAGTGCTGGGGTCACAGGCGTGAGCCACCACGCCTGGCCTGAAAAGTTAATATGATCATGTTAATACTATTACTGTCATCCCAAGAAAAATGATATATTTTCTCTCTCTCTTGTTTGTTTGTTTTTTGAGATGGAGTCTTGCTCTGTCTCCCAGGCTGGAGTGCAGTGGCACAATTCCAGCTCACTGCAGCCTCTGCCTCCCAGGTTCCAGTGATTCTCCTGCCTCAGCCTCCCAGGTAGCTGGGATTACAGGCACATGCCACTACGCCCAGCTGATTTTTGTATTTTAGTAGAGAGGGGGTTTTACCATGTTGGCCAGGCTGGTCCCAAACTCCTGACTGTCACGTGCATCCTTGTGAAGAGAGTCCACCAACAAGCTTTGTGTGAGCAACAAGGCTGTTTATGTCACCTGGGTGCAGGCAAGCTGAGTCCGAAAAAGGAGTCAGCAAAGGGTGGTGGGATTATCATTAGTTCTTATAGGTTTGGGATAGGCGGTGGAGTTAGGAGCAATTTTTTGCAGGCAGGGGATGGATCTTACAAAGTACATTCTCAAGGGTGGGGAGAATATTACAAAGTACCTTCCTAAGGGTTGGGAAGGATATTACAAAGTACCTTCTCAAGGGTGGGGAGGGTATAT
Source organism: Trachypithecus francoisi (assembly GCF_009764315.1). Taxonomy (NCBI): domain Eukaryota; kingdom Metazoa; phylum Chordata; class Mammalia; order Primates; family Cercopithecidae; genus Trachypithecus; species Trachypithecus francoisi. Next base: position 71,927,714 of record NW_022681471.1, read on the forward strand.
CATACAAAGTACATTCACAAGGATGGGGGAGTATCACAAAGTACATTATCTCCCTGTAATCCCAGCACTTTGGGAGGCCGAGACGGGCGGATCACGAGGTCAGGAGATCGAGACCATCCTGGCTAACACGGTGAAACCTCGTCTCTACTAAAAGAATACAAAAAACTAGCCGGGCGAGGTAGCGGGCGCCTGTAGTCCCAGCTACTCGGGAGGCTGAGGCAGGAGAATGGCGTGAACCCGGAGGCGGAGCTTGCAGTGAGCTGAGATCCGGCCACTGCACTCCAGCCTGGGTGGCAGAGCGAGACTCCGTCTCAAGAAAAAACAAAAAACAAAAAACAAGTACATTATCTCAAGGGCGGGGAGGGTGTATTGTCACAAAGTCAATTGATCAGTTAGGGTGGGGCAGGAATGGTGGAATGTCATCAGTTAAGGCAGGAACTGGCTATTTTCACTTCTTTTATGGATCTTCAGTTGCTTCAGGCCATCTGGATGTATACGTGCAGGTCACAGGGGATATGATGGCTTAGCTTGGGCTCAGAGGCCTGACATTCCTGTCTTCTTATATTAATAAGAAAAACAAAATAAAATGGTGATGAAGTGTTGGGGCGACAAACACTTTTTGGGGTGGTATGGAGAGATAATGGGCGATGTTTCTCAGGGCTGCTTCGAGTGGGATTAGGGGTGGCATGGGAACCTAGAGTGGGAGAGATTAAACTGAAGAAAAGATTTTGGGGTAAGGGGTGATATTGTGGGGTTGTTGGAAGGAGCATTTGTCATATAGAATGATTGGTGATGGCTTGGATGCAGTTTTGTATGAATTGAGAAACTAAATGGAAGACACAAGGTCCGAATAAGAGAAAGAGAAAAATAGGTATTAAAGGACTAAGATTGGGAGGACCAGGACATCCAATTAGAGAGTGCCCAGGGGGTTCAGTGTAATTATTTGCTTGGTTGGCGAGTTTTTGGACTCTATCCTTGAGTTTTTTTATGTTGTCATATACCAGGCCATATTGATTTAGGTAAAAACAACACTCTTCATTTAAAAATATACAGAGTCCCCTTTTTTTAGCAGTGAGTAAGTCGAGGCCTGGGTAATTTTGGAGGAAAGAGAAAGGCAAAGCTAGCAATTGTTTGTTAAAGAAGGATTAGAAACAGCTAGGAGAGAGTGAGTGAAATTGATAGTGTGGTAGAGATAGCTGGGGAGAGTACAGGGTGGCATAAGAACAGGAATGAGAATAAGAGTGAGTATAAAAGTAGGCTGGGTGCGGTGGTTCATGCCTGTAATCCCAGCACTTTGGGAGGCTGAGGCGGGCAGATCACGAGGTCAGGAGATCAAGACCATCCTGGCTAACATGGTGAAACCCCATCTCTACTAAAAAAATACAAAAAATTAGACAGGTGTGGTGGCACGTGCCTGTAGTCCCAGCTACTCGGGAGGCTGAGGCAGGAGAATGGCGTGAACCTGGGAGACGGAGCTTGCAGTGAGCCGAGATCATGCCGCGGCACTCCAGCCTGGGCAACAGAGTGAGACTCTGTGTCAAAAAAAAAAGAGTAAGTATAAAAGTAAAGAATAGGACTTCATCAAGGTGGAAGTATTGGAGTGTGCCCTGTCAGCAAAGATCATCCATCCACTCCAAGAGGGAGTCAAGAATGGCGGATTGGGGATAATACCAGGAGATATCTGCTACGATGGTTTGGAGGAAAAGTGTAAACCAGCCATGTAAACAAGGGCAGGGCATTTACGAGCAGTTGAGAATGTTGAGTAGGAGTATGACTAGACAGAAGATAGTAGGGATGACAAGTTTTTGGGGTGCAGTCCAATTAGTGGGGGGTGACTGCGTAAAGTCCTGTTGTAAAGAGTAGGGTAAGGAAGAAGAGACCTAATAAAAATGAAAGGATGTATTAGGCTCATAAGGGTTATTACTGTTCTTCAGAAATGCGAGTGAGTTTAAGGGAAGTAGAGGAGAGTACATGCGACTTCCAGGAGGAAGAGGAGAGATCAGGCTGGCTGTCCAATGGACACAGCTTTATTCTGGAACAGTGAACCCAATGGGGAGGGTCCTGCAGGTGGACGGCAGTTGGGGTACTATAGATGACTAAGTAGGGTCTGGTCCATCAAGGTTGTAGAGTTTGAGGGGTCAGATTCTCAGCAAGAACTGATCGTCCAGCTAGGGTGTCTTCATATGGCTGGGAATCTGGAGTAGGCAAGAGAAGATTAGGAGCCTGGTGAATTTCCTGTCTAGCCTGCTGGAGGACTGGAAGATAATCAACTAGAGGGCTGGTGTCTGGAATGAGACAGGGGCCTAATAAAAAGGAGCATCCATACAGGAGCTCAAATGGGCTGCACCCTGTAGCATCCCGAGGACAGGCCCAAATTCTGAGAAGGGCAAGTGGTGAAAGTACTGTCCAGGCCTTTTTAAGTTAGAGGCTGAGTTTGGTGAGATATGTCTTTAGAAGATCATTAGTCTGTTCTACCTTTCCTGAAGATTGAGGACGGTAAGGGGTATGAAGGTTCCACTGAATACCAAGAGCCTGGCAAACTGCTTGGGTGATTTGACTAATAAAGGCTGGTCTGAGCTGCCCACCGTCTGGGATGTGAGAAGCGCCTCTGCCCAGCTGCCCACCGTTTGGCAAGTGAGAAGCACCTCTGCCCGGCCACCACCCTGTCTGGGATGTGAGGAGCGCCTCTGCCCAGCTGCCCCACTGTCTGGGAAGTGAGGTGTGCCTCTGCCCAGCTGCCACCCATCTGGGAAGTGAGGACCGCCTCTGCCTGGCCGCTGCCCCATCTAGCAAATGAGGAGCACCTCTGCCCGGCTGCCACCCCATCTGGCAAGTCAGGAGCACCTCTGCCCGCCCCCCCCCGCCACCATCTGGGATGTGAGGAACACCACCTCTGCCTGGCCGCCATGCCATCTGGCAAGTGAGGAGCGCCTCTCTCTGGTCACTGCCCTGTCTGGGAAGAGAGGAGCACCTCTTCCCAGTCGCCGCCCTGCCTGGGACATAAGGAGCGCCTCTGCCTGGCCACCCACCTTCTAGAAAGTGAGGAGCCCCTCTGCCCAGTCACCCAACTGACTGGGAAGTGAAGAGCGCCTCTGGCCGCTACCCACCATCTGGGAAGTGAGGAGAGCCTCTGCCTGGCCACTGTGCAACCCTCCAAGAGTAAAGTGACAGCCTTGTGTGTGATCTTTCTGCCTTCCCCAAGTTTGCATTTTTGACATTAAAGTTTACTTTTTATTTTTATTTATTTATTTTTTTAAGATGGAGTCTTGCTTTGTCACCCAGGCTGGAGTGCAATGGCACAATGTAGGTTCATTGCAAGCTCCACCTCCCAGGTTCACGCCATTCTCCTGCCTCAGCCTCCTGAGTAGCTGGGACTACAGGCACCCACCACCACACCCGGCTAATTTTTTTTGTATTTTTAGTAGAGACGGGGTTTCACTGTGTTAGCCAGGATGGTCCTGACCTCATGATCTGCCCACCTCGGCCTCCCAAAGTGCTGGGATTACATGCATGAGCCACTGCACCTGGCCAAAGTTTACTTTTTAATTAAAAGATTTAAGTTGGAGAATTAAAAAAAAAAAAAAGGCCGGTCCGTTATTGGACTCTATAGAGGTGGGAAGGCCAAACCAAGGAATTATGTCTGATAGAAGAGAAAGAATGACTGGGGTGGCCTTCTCAGACCCTATGGGAAAGGCCTCTACCCATCCAGTGAAAGTGTCTACCCAGACAAAGAGGTATTTTAGTTTCCTGACTCAGGGCATGTGAGTAAAGTCAATTTGCCAGTCCTGGGCAGGGGAAAATCCCTGAGCTTGATGTGTAGGGAGGGAGGGGCCTGAGAAATCCCTGAGTAGTAGTAGAATAGCAGATGGAATACTGAGAAATGATTTCCTTGAGGATAGATTTGCATGATGGAAAGGAAATGAGAGGTTCTAAGAGACGGGCTAGCGACTTGTAACCTACATAGAAGAGGTTATAAAATGACAACAGAATAGAATGGGCTTGTGAGGCTGGAAGGAGATATTTTCCTTGGTCCAAGAACCATTTGCCTTGAGTGGGGAGGGATGGATAGGTGGAAATGTCAGTGGGAGAGTAAGTAGGAGTGACTGATGAGAAGGAGAAAAACTGGCCATGAGGAACAGAAGTAGGTATATTGGCTGCTTCTTTAGCTGTCTTATCACCATAATTGTTGCCTTGAGCAATGGGGTCTGAGGCCCTTTGATGGCCTTTGCAGTGAATGACTCCAGCTTCCTTTGGAAGTAAAGCAGCCTTGAGAAGAGTTTTTATTAAAGAGACATTAATGATGGAGGACCCTTGTGTAGCCAGGAAACCTCTTTCAGCCCATATAACAGCATGGTGGTGCAGGATATGGAAGACATATTTAGAGTCAGTATAAATATTGACACGTAGTCCCTTTGCAAGAGTGAGGGCCTGAGTTAAGGCAATGAGTTTGGCTTGCTGAGAGGTAGTGGAGTGGGGCAGAGCAGTAGTCTCAATGATAGATGTGGAAGACACTATAGCATAGCCTGCCTTTGCTGGTGATTGACGATTGGGCCTGGAAGAACTAACATCAATAAACCAAGTGTGATCAGGGTGAGGAATAGGAAAGAAGGAAATATGGGGAAATGGAGTGAATGCCAGGTGGATCAGAGAGATACAGTCATGGGGGTCAGGTGTGGTATCAGGAATAATGTGGGGGCCAGCATAAAGTGGTAAGGTCAAGTTGTTTGGACAGAAAGGCTACAGGGCGTGGTCCCGGCTCTTATGTAAGAATTCCGACCACACAGCCCTGCACTTCCGCTGTGTGTAATGAAAAAGGGTTGGGATGAGTTAGGGAGAGCTAGTGTGGGAGCAGCTTCTAGGGCTGTTTTTAAGGAATGAAAAGAGGAGTGGGGAAAGGATTTAGGATCTATAGGGTCAGCTAGGTTTCCTTTTGTGAGTTTACATAATGGCTTAGTCAGGATGGCAAAACCAGGTATCCAAAGGTGAAAGTATCCAACCATGCCCAGGAAGGAAAGGAATTGTTGGTTTGTAGAAGGGGTTGGGGTTTGAGAGATCAGCTGGACATGATTGGCAGGGAGAGCATGCATGTTTTCATGAAGAATTATGCCCATGTAGGTAACAGATGGGGAAGAAATTTGAGCTTTGGAGGGGGATGTGCGATGTCCTTTTGAGAATAGATGTTGGAGGAGCAGGAGAGTGTTCTGTTGGGAAGATTTGTAGAGGGGCTATAAAGTAGAAGATCATCAAAATAGTTAATACTTTGAGAAGCAGACAGATGGAAAGAAAGTAAATTATGAGAAAGAGCTTGACTGAAGTAATGGGGACTGTCTCTGAAGCCTCACAGCAGTACAGTCCAGGTAAGTTGCCAAGACTGATGGGTGTCAGGATCAGTCCAAGTGAAAGTGAAGAGAGGCTGGGATGAAGGGTGCAAAGGAATAGTAAATCATGTTTGAGATCTAGAACAGAATAATGGGTTGTGGAAGGGTTGTGGAGGGAGTATTGAGGATAGGAGAATATATGGGTTTGGAACCATGGGGTGGATAGGCAAGACAATTTGGTTGACAAGGCGCAGATCCTGAACTAACCTGTAAGACTTGTTCGGTTTTTGGACAGGTAAAATGGGGGAATTGTAAGGAGAGTTTATAGGCTTTAGAAGACCATGCTGTATCAGGCGAGTGATAACAGGCTTTAATCCTTTTAAAGTGTGCTGTGGGATGGGATATTGGCATTGAGCAGGGTAAGAGGGATTAGGTTTTAATGGGATGGTAAGGGGTGCATGATCGGTCACCAAGGAGGGAGTAGAGGTGTTCCATACTTGTGGATTAAAGTGGGCAGATACAAGGGGAAGATATGGAAGGAGGCTTTGAACTGGGGAAAAGGAGGGTGGCAATGAGGTGTGGCTCTAGCCTAGGAATAGTCAGGGATCAGATAATTTAGTTAAAATGCCTTGACCTAATAAGGGCACTGGGCAGGTGGGGATAACTAAAAAGGAGTGCATAAAAGAATGTTGTCAGCCAGGCACAATGGCTCATGCCTGTAATCCCAGCACTTTGGGAGGTCGAGGTGGGTGGATCGCGAGGTCAGGAGATCGAGACCATCCTGTCTAACATGGTGAAACCCTGTCTCTACTAAAAATATAAAAAATTAGCCAGGTGTGGTGACAGGCGCCTATAGTCCCAGCTACACGGGAGGCTGAGGCAGGATAATGGCATGAACCTGGGAGGCAGAGCTTGCAGTTAGCCAAGATCGCACCACTGCACTCCAGCCTGGGCAACAGAGTGAGACTCTGTCTCAAAAAAAAAAAAAAAAAAAAGAATGCTGTCCAAGTTGGCACCAGAGTTGAGTTGGGGAGTTTTAAGAGGTTTAGAAGCCTGGCCATCAATACCCACAACAGTTATGGAGGCAAGGGAAAGAGGCCTTGAAAAGAAGGTAATGTGGAGTGGGTAGCCTCTGTATTGATTAAGAAGGGGATGATCTTACCCTCCACTGTAAGAGTTACCAAAGCATCTGTGATGGTCCAGGAGGTTTTTGAGGTGATTGGGCAGCATCACCTCAAAAGTGGCAGTCTTCAGCCACTAAGCCAAGAGTATCTGGAAAGGAGTCAGTCAGAGAGCCTTGGGTGAGAGTTCAGGGGCTCTGGGAGTGGCTGCTGGGCAAATTGGACAGTCCGATTTCCAGTGGGGTCCTGCACAGATGAGACACGGCTTAGGAGGAATCCCAGGCTGCAGGCACTCCTTGGCCCAGTGGCCAGATTTTTGGCACTTGAAGCAAGATCCTGGAGGAGGAGGTCCTGGAGGAACTCCTGGCCACTGTGGTTCAGGTGTTTTGAAGTTCTTGTGTGCTGGAGATATGGTTGGGGTTTTTGTCACAGTGGAGGCAAATCATTGCAACTCTTTTCTATTATTGTACACCTTGAAAGTGAGGTTAATTAAGTCCTGTTGTGGGGTTCTAGGGCCGGAATCTAATTTTTGAAGCTTTCTCTAATGTTGGGAGCAGACTGGGTAATAAAATGCATACCGAGAATAATACAGCCTTCTGGCCCTTCTGGGTCTAGGGTGGTAAAGTGTCTAAGGGTTGTTGCCAATGGGCCATGGACTGGGCTGGGTTTTTATATTTAATGAAAAAGAACCTAAATACTAACTGATTTAGGAGAGGTGGGATAAAGAACAAGGAGCATTAACCTTGACTATGCCTTCAGCTCCAGCCACCTATCTAAGAGGAGATTGCTGGGCAGATGGGGGAGGGCTAGTCGCAGAACAAAACTAAGCCAGACTGGGTGTGAGGAGGGGAGGTGACAGAAGGATTATAGGGTGGGGGAGCAGAGGTTGAGGGAGAATTGGGACCTGGCTTGGCCTGGCAAGGAGTAGTCTGGGGAGGAGGGGAGAGGTCACATGGGTTCATTAAAAAGGAGGATTCAAAGGACTCAGAGCTTGGGGTGGAGACTGAAGGAACAGACAGGAGAGAAAGAAGAAAGATTTGGGATGAGTCACATTAGGAGCAGAGACTAGGGAGGGACTGATATGTAAAAGAATGCCTGGACGTCAGGCACCTCAGACCATTTGCCCATTTTACGACAAGCATTTTCTAGATCTTGTGGGATGGAGAAATCAAAAGTGCTGTTTTCTGGCTATTTCGAACCATTGTTGAGTTTGTATTGGGGTCAAACGTTATTGCAGAATAAAATAAGGTGTTTAGGTCAGGTGTGAGGTGAAGAGGTTTTAAGTTTTTAAGAACACAGGCTAAGGGAGAAGAAGGAGGAATGGAGGGTGGAAGGTTGCCCATAGTGAAGGCAGCAAGCCCAGAGAAAAGAGAGGGTAGAGACACGTTGTGTGTGTGTGTGTGTGTGTGTGTGTGTGTGTGTGTGGTTGGGGGGGTGGTACTTGCCACCCAGGGGAGGTGGTACTTGCCACCAAGGTGAAGGATCAAGGCAGGCGTCCCCACAGTGATCAGACACCTCTGAAATGTGAGTGAATAACCAGGCAGGCATCCCCACAGTGATGAAACACCAAGGGAAGACTGCCTTCCCAAGTCCGTGACCAGCGCCAGAATTTTGACTTCATGATTAAATTCATCTCCTGTCTCTACCAGAAAGGAAAATGAACCGAAATTAAGGAAGGGAGAGATTGAAGGGTGGAGGGATAGCAAGAGAGGTTGGAGAAGAGAGTGAAAAGACTGCTTATCTGATTTGAAATTGGTGAGATGTTCCTTGGGCTAGTTGGTCTGAGGACCCGAGGTCGTAGGTGGATCTCCTCACAGAGTGAGGGCGAGGAAAGGGGACTGATCTCCCGACGGAGTCCTCCTGTCCCGGGTTTCGGCACCAAATGTCACACACATCCATGTGAAGAGAGTCCACCAACAGGTTTGTGTGAGCAACAGGCTGTTTATTTCACCAGGGTGCAGGCAAGCTGAGTCCAAAAAAGGAGTCAACAAAGGATGGTGGGATTATCATTAGTTCTTATAGGTTTGGGATAGATGGTGGAGTTAGGAGCAATTTTTTGCAGGCAGGGGATGGATCTTGCAAAGTACATTCTTAAGGGTGGGGAGAATATTACAAAGTACATTCTTAAGGGCTGGGGAGGATATTATGAAGTACCTTCTTTTTTTTTGTTTGTTTGTTTGTTTGTTTGTTTTTGAGATGGAGTCTCGCTCTGTCGCCCAGGCTGGAGTGCAGTGGCCGGATCTCAGCTCACTGCAAGCTCCGCCTCCCGGGTTTATGCCATTCTCCTGCCTCAGCCTCCCGAGTAGCTGGGACTACAGGCGCCCGCCACCTCGCCCAGCTAGTTTTTTGTTTTTTTTAGTAGAGATGGGGTTTCACCATGTTAGCCAGGATGGTCTCGATCTCCTGACCTCGTGATCCGCCCATCTCGGCCTCCCAATGTGCTGGGATTACAGGCTTGAGCCACTGCACCCGGCCTGAAGTACCTTCTCAAGGGTGGGGAGGGTATATCATACAAAGTACATTCACAAGGATGGGGGAATATCACAAAGTACATTATCTCAAGGGCGGGGAGGGTGTATTGTCACAAAATCAATTGATCAGTTAGGATGGGACAGGAATGGTGGAATGTCATCAGTTAAGGCAGGAACTGGCTATTTTCACTTCTTTTATGGATCTTCAGTCGCTTCAGGCCATCTGGATGTATACGTGCAGGTCACAGGGGATATGATGACTTAGCTGGGCTCAGAGGCCTGACACTGATCTCAAGTGATCTGCCTGCCTTGGCCTCCCAAAGTGCTGGGATTACACATGTGAGCCACCAAGCCTGGCTTTTTTTTTTTTTTTTTAATAGAGATGAGGTCTCCCTATGTTGGCCAGGATGGTCTCGAACTCCTGGGCTCAAGTGATCCTCCCGCCTCAGCCAAAGTGCTGGGATTACAGGCATGAGCCACTGTGCTGGCAGAATTGTACACTTTTTTTTTTTTTTTTTTTGAGACGGAGTCTCGCTCTGCCGCCCAGGCTGGAGTGCAGTGGCCGGGTCTCAGCTCACTGCAAGCTCCGCCTCCTGGGTTTACGCCATTCTCCTGCCCCAGCCTCCCAAGTAGCTGGGACTACAGGCGCCCGCCACGTCGCCCGGCTAGTTTTTTGTATTTTTAGTAGAGACGGGGTTTCATCATGTTAGCCAGGATGGTCTCGATCTCCTGACCTCGTGATCCGCCCGTCTCGGCCTCCCAAAGTGCTGGGATTACAGGCTTGAGCCACCGCGCCCGGCCGAATTGTACACTTTAAATGGGCAAGTTGCATGGTATATGAATTCTATCTCAATAAAGCTTTTATTTTAAATAAAGAACTATAAGTATGAATTGAAGAAATAATATTAACCTAACTTGATTTCCCGAGGCACAGTGCCATAGCAGAAAATCCTGTAGGGACATTGGGACCCACAAAATCCCCAGGAAAATCAGTAGACTTTCTGGGAATAAGCTAGGAAATGTTGCCTCCAAAGTTGGGAGAGATGTTTGAAACAGTACAGAGTAAAAGTTAATGAGTGGAGTATAGTTAGAAGCACACCATGAAGTCTGACTACCACCATTGGACTTACTAATAATAAGGAGGATGAATTATCTTTTCATTACATGTCATCATTTTATTTATCCTTTTTTTTTTTTTTTTGAGACAGAGTCTTGCTCTGTTGCCCAGGCTGGAGTGCAGTGGCATGATCTCAGCACACTGCAACCTCTGCCTCTTGGGTTCGAGCAATTCTCCTGTCTCAGCCTCCCAAGTAGCTGGGACTACAGGCACACGCCACCATGCCCAAATTATTATTATTATTATTTTTTGAGACGGAGTCTTGCTCTGTTGCTCAGGCTGGAGTGCAGTGGCGCAATCTCGGCTTACTGCAAGCTCTGCCTCCTGGGTTCACACCATTCTCCTGCCTCAGCCTTCTGAGTAGCTGGGACTACAGGCACCTGCCACCACGCCTGGCTAATTTCTTTGTATTTTTAGTAGAGATGGGGTTTCACGTGTTAGCCAGGATGGTCTCAATCTCCTGACCTCGTGATCCGCCTGCCTCAGCCTCCCAAAATGCTGGGATTACAGGTGTGAGCAACCACACCAGGACTAATTTTTGTATTTTTAGTAGAGACGGGATTTCACCATGATGCCCAGGCTCGTCTCGAACTCCTGAGCTCAGGCAATCCACCTGCCTCAGCCTCCCAAAGAGCAGGGATTACAGGTGTGAGCCACCGTGCCTGCCCCCCACCCTGGGTAGTTTAGAATGCTACAAAACACTAACAATGAGCATAAGAGTTGCTGGGCACAGTGGCTCACGCCTGTAATTCCAGCACTTTGGGAGATGGGCGGATCACCTGAGGTCGGAAGATCGAGACCAGCCTGGCCAACATAGAGACACCCCATCTCTACTAAAAGTACAAAATTTGCCGGGCATAGTGGCACATGGCTGTAATCCCAACTACTAGGGAGGCTGAGGCAGGAGAATTGCTTGAACCTGGGAGGAAGAGGTTGTGGTGAGCCGAGATCGTGCCATTGCACTCTAGCCTGGGCGACAAGAGTGAAACTCTGTCTCAAAAAAAAAAAAAAAAAATTAAAAAGGATAAGAGCAAGAATACGGATGGTTGCAGTGGCTCACGCCTATATCCCAGCATTTTGGGAGGCCAAGGTGGGCAGATAACCTGAGGTCAGGAGTTCAAGACCAGCCTGGCCAACATAGTGAAACACTGTCTCTACAAAAAATACAAAAATTACTCAGGTGTAGTTGTGCATACCTGTAATCCAGGCATTCAGGAGGCTGAGGCTGGAGAATCGCTTGAACCTGGGAGGCAGAGGTTGCAGTGAGCAGAGATGGTGCCACTGCACTCCAGCCTTTTTTTTTGATTTGAGAGATGCAGTCTCACTGTGTGGCCCAGGCTGGAGTGCAGTGGCTTAGTCTCAGCTCACCACAACTTCCGCCTCCCGGGTTCAAGCGATTCTCCTGCCTCAGCTTCCTAAGTAGCTGGGACTACAGGCTTGTGCCCCCACACCCAGATCATTTTGCATTTTTTTAGTAGAGATGGGGTCTCACTATATGTTGGCCAGGCTGGTATAGAACTCCTGACCTCAGGTGATCTGCCCGCCTCGGCCTCCCAAAGTGCTGGGATTACAGGTGTGAGCCACCATGCCTTGCCAATTTTTTGTATTTTTTTTATAGCAGTTTTTTTTTGTATTTTGTTTTTTTTCCCTGAGACGGAGTCTCGCTCTGTCCCCTAGGCTGGAGTGCGGTGGTGTGATCTCAGCTCATTGCAACCTCCACCTCCCAGGTTCAAGTGATTCTCCTGCCTCAGCCTCCTGAGTAGCTAGGATTACAGGCACCCACCACCATGCCCGGCTAATTTTTGTATTTTTATTAGAGATGGGGTTTCACCATGTTGGCCAAGCTGATCTTGAACTCCTGACCTCATGATCTGCCCGCCTCGGCCTCCCAAAGTGCTGGGATTACAGGTGAGCTACCGCACCCAGCCATTTTTAATAGCAGTTTTAGGCCAGGCACAGTGATTTATGCCTGTAATCCTGGCACTTTGGGAGGCTGAGGTGGGTGGATAGCTTGAGGCCAGGAGTTTGAGACCAGTCTGGCCAACATGGTGAAACCCAGTCTCTACTAGAAATACAAAAATTAGCTGGGCATGGTGGCGCACGCCTGTAATCCCAGCTACTGGGAAGGCTGAGGTTTGAGAATCGCTTGAACCTGGGGGGCAGAGGTTGCATTGAGCTGAGATGCCGCCGCTACACTGCAGCCTGGGCGACAGAGTGAGACTCCCTCTCAAAAAAAAAAAAAAAAAAAGAAAAAAGAAAAAAAGCATTTTAGCTTCACAGCAAAACTGACAGGTAGGTACAGATTCCCATATACTCCTTCATCCATGCAGGCACAGCTTCCGTGACTACCAATATCCTGACCAGAGTGGTAAATTTGTTACAATGGATGAGTCTACATTGACACATCAGATTAAAAAAAAAAGACACTTCATTACTAACGAAAGCCTGCGGTTTACAAATGTATACCGACATGTATCCACTATTAAAATACCATGAAAAGTATTTTTGCTATCCTAAAAATCTTCTGTGCCTCCTGCCATTGGTTTTTGTTTTCTTTCTTTCTTTCTTTTTTTTTTTTGAGACTGAGTCTCGCTCTGTCGCCCAGGCTGGAGTGCAGTGGCTGGATCTCAGCTCACTGCAAACTCTGCCTCCCAAGTTTATGCCATTCTCCTGCCTCAGCCTCCCGAGTAGCTGGGACTACAGATGCCCGCCACCTCGCCCGGCTAGTTTTTTGTATTTTTTAGTAGAGACGGGGTTTCACCGGGTTAGCCAGGATGGTCTCCATCTCCTGACCTCGTGATCCGCCGGTCTCGGCCTCCCAAAGTGCTGGAATTACAGGTGAGCTACCGCACCCAGCCATTTTTAATAGCAGTTTTAGGCCAGGCACAGTGATTTATGCCTGTAATCCTGGCACTTTGGGAGGCTGAGGTGGGTGGATAGCTTGAGGCCAGGAGTTTGAGACCAGTCTGGCCAACATGGTGAAATCCAATCTCTACTAGAAATACAAAAATTAGCTGGGCATGGTGGCGCGCGCCTGTAATCCCAGCTACTGGGAAGGCTGAGGTTTGAGAATCGCTTGAACCTGGGGGGCAGAGGTTGTATCGAGCTGAGATCCCGCCGCAGCACTGCAGCCTGGGCGACAGAGTGAGACTCCCTCTCAAAAAAAAAAAAAAAAAAAAAGCATTTTAACTTCACAGCAAAACTGACAGGTAGGTACAGATTCCCATATACTTCCTTTACCCATGCAGGCACAGCTTCCGTGACTACAATATCCTGACCAGAGTGGTAAATTTGTTACAATGGATGAGTCTACATTGACACATCAGATTAAAAAAAAAAAGACACTTCATTACTAACGAAAGCTCTGTGCCTCCTGCCATTGGTTTTTGTTTTCTTTCTTTCTTTCTTTCTTTTTTTTTTTTGAGACGGAGTCTCGCTCTGTCACCCAGGCTGGAGTGCAGTGGCCGGATCTCAGCTCACTGCAAACTCTGCCTCCCAGGTTTATGCCATTCTCCTGCCTCAGCCTCCGGAGTAGCTGGGACTACAGGTGCCCACCACCTCGCCCGGCTAGTTTTTGTATTTTTAGTAGAGACGGGGTTTCACGGGTTAGCCAGGATGGTCTCGATCTCCTGACCTCGTGATCCGCCCGTCTCGGCCTCCCAAAGTGCTGGGATTACAGGCTTGAGCCACCGTGCCTGGCTAGTTTTTGTTTTCTTTGGAGAGGTAGTCTGTCTCTGTCGCCCAGGCTGGAGTGCAGTGGCCTGATCTTGGTTCACTGCAACCTCTGTATCCTGGGTTCAAGCAATTCTGCCTCAGCCTCCCGAGTAGCTGGGATTACAGGCTCCCACCACTACACCTGACTAATTTTTTTTTTTTTTTTTTTTGTATTTTTAGTAGAGACAGGGTTTCACCATGTTGGGCAGGCTGGTCTTGAACTCCTGACCTCAGGTGATCCGCCCACCTCGGCCTCCCAAGTGCTGGGATCACAGGCCTGAGCCACTGTGCCCAGCTGTTTTTTTTTTTTTAAGTGGCTTTTTTTTTTTGTTGTTGTTGTTGTTTGTTTTTGTTTTTTTTGAGACAGAGTCTTGCTCTTTGCCCAGGCTGGAGTGCAGTGGCCCGATCTCGTCTCACTGCAACCTCTGCCTCCCAAGTTCAAGCGATTCTCCTACCTCAACCTCCTGAGTAGCTGGGATTACAGGCGTGTACCACCATGCCTGGGTAATTTTTGTATTTTTAGTAGAGATGGGGTTTCACCATGATGCCTAGGCTGGTATCGAACTCCTGGCCTCAGGTGATCTGCCCACCTCGGCTTCCCAAAGTGTTGGGATTACAGGCGTAAGCCACCTCACCAAGCCTTGTTTTTTGTTTTTGTTTTTCAGATAGTGTCCTGCTCTGTTGCCCAGGCTGCAGTGGTGCAGTGAAGCAATTGTGGCTCACTGCAATCTCTGCCTCCCGGCTCAAGGGACCCTCCCCGCAGCCTCCGGAGTAGCTGGGAATACAGGCGCACGACACCACACCGGGATAGTTTTTTTTTTTTTTTGTATTTTTTGTAGAGACAGGGTTGCCCAGGCTAGTTTTGAACTCCTGGGCTCAAGTAATCCACCCGCCTCGGCCTCCCAAAGTGCTGGGATTACAGGAGTTACTGCACCCGGCCCACTTTATTTTTTAGAGCAGTTTTGGCATCACCGCAAAATTGAGCTGAAAGTATCAAGAGTCCTTTGTACCCCTCTCCACACACAGACACAGCCTCCCTATCAACATCCTGTCCAGAGTGGTAAATTTGTTGCAGTGATGAATGTACAGTGACACATTATCAACCAAAGCCCATAGTTTACATAAGGGCTTCCTTTGGTGTTGTACATTCTATGGGTTTTAATTTTTTTTAATAAAGATTTTATTTTTAAGAGCAATTTTAGTTTCACAGCAAAACTGACAGGTAGGTCCGGGGAGTCCCATATACCTCCTTCCCCCATGCAGTCATGACTTCCCTGACTACCAACATCCAGATCAGAGTGGTAAATTTGTTACAATCGATGAACCTACATTGACACATCATTACTAACCAAAGCCTGCGGTTTACATTAGAGTTAGTTCACCCTTGGTAGTTACATTGTGTATCTTTGAACAAATGTATATTACATGTATCCACTATTACAGTATCATGAGGGTATTTTCGCTACCGTAAAATCCTCTGTGCTGTCTGCCATTAGTTTCTTTCTTTTTTTTTTTTTTTAATGTGAGGTTTTGTTCTGTTTGGTTTGAGACAGAGTCCTCTGTTGCCCCGGACTGGAGTGCGGTGGCGCCATCTGAGCTCGCTGCAATTTCTGCCTCCCAACTCAAGTGATCCTCACACCTCCGCCTCCTGAGTAGCTGGGACTACAGGTGTGCACCACCACACCTTTCTAATTTTTTGTATTTTTTGTAGAGAAGGGGTTTCACCATGTTTCCCAGGCCGCTTTGGAACTCTTAGGCTCAAAGGATCCATGTGCCTCCGCATCCCAAAGCGCCGGGATTACAGGCATGAGTCACTGCGCCCTACCTAAATGTGGTTGTTAATGACTATGTCCGTTGTATAACCCAAATCCCCTATTATTGGACATTTAGATTGTTTCCTTATCTGTTTTAAAGAGGAGAAAACTAAGGCCCTTCACTTGACAAGTCACTTGTCCAAAGTCATCTGGCTAAAAAGTAGGCAGAACTGAGATTAGAAATCTGGTCCGACTCCAGAACCCATTCTTAGGCCACCACACTGCGCCTAGAATTAATAATACACCACTTAACTCCATTAGATCAGCTCCCCTCAACTTGAAAGATAGTGACCAGGCACCTCCACAAGCAGAGCAGCCAAGGATTCAAGTATATATCGAGGAAGGCAGGCAATATAGAAAAAACTACGTGGCTCAACTGAGATGGAACAAGCAGAAAACGCAAAGGGGAGGTCCAGGAATAGAAATAAACAGGAGGTAGGAGATGAGTACATAGAATACTGGTTAAGATAAAGAGAAAGCTGGATTTGGGAAACCAAAAAGTAAGAAACTCTGGCTTTTATCTCTGTATGTAGGAAGGAGCAAAGATAACCTCAAGGCCATGTGGGGAGCTAGGAAGGATAAGGTTTCTGGGAAAAGGAATGAAAAAAGGGAGGGTAAACTCCCGAGGACTACAAGGCCAGGAGAGGCTTTGTGTGGCCAAGAGGAGAGGCCAGAAGTCAACGAGGCAGGCTAGAATAGGCACTGGATACCAAACCTTCCTGTTCCTAAGGAGACTTCCTTCCAGCCTGAGCCTCCTCTGGTAGTTCAGCTACTAAATGCTCTTAGCCCTTAGGGGTGGGGTGGGAAGTGGGGAGCGGGGATTGTAAAGTGCTCTAACTATTAATATAATGCGGACTGAGAATGGATGCTGGCACACATTTTTTAAAGACAGTAGGCTTAACGCTAGTGCCACCTACCCCTACTCCACTTCTCTAGCCTAACCTCAGCCACACCCACATGCTAAGGACCTCCAGGAGGGGGGAGCGTGTAGCGCGCCTGCGTGCTCGTGCGCACGAGAAGCAGAGACAGAGACGGAGACAAAAAGAGACAGGGGGAGAGAGAGAAGAGAGAGCGAGAAGAGAGAGACAGACAAGGACAGAAAGGGGGCGGGAGGAGGGAGAGAGAGACAGAGACAGAGACAGAGACAGAGACAGAGAGATCAGCCCTGGTGAGGGAGGAAAACTCCAGAGATAATGCAGGGAGCTCCTGCAGGAAGACTCAGGGAGAAGATCCCAGAACTTCCCTAAGACTGTTGAGAGAGTAGGGGGTGGCTTTGCAGGACCTGGCTGGGGGTCATCAAGCAGTAACGGTTACCGCACAGGCGTTGCCACTGAGCCAGAGCCATTTAACCCGACCTGTGTGGCTGGGGATCAAGCTTCAGATACCCCATAACTCTGACTCTCAGACTGTTTTGGGGGCCCCGGGGCTGCAGACAAGGGGAGGAGGGGCACGTGAGGGCTGGGTCCCTGCCTCCCCCCATCCTCCGCTGTCACTCACTACCCCAACAGTCGCCCAGGGGGCGGGCCCCGGAGAGGTGGGGATGGGGGAGGGTAATCTTGGCAGGCGCCTGCTGCATGGCGTAGGTAGGGACTATTGAGGGGGCCGGACGCCGGGGGGGTGAACACGAGTGGGAAGCGAGAGAGACACGGGGAGGGGGAGGGGACCGGGAACCATTTGAATGAGAGGAGGATCACGGGTAGAGTGGGCTCCAGGAGGCAGGGCGGGCAGGGTGTGACGGGGGCCAGACTCTTGAGCCAGGTAAGGGGAGCAGGTGCGTAGATCTGTGTTTTTGGTGGGTGAGCGCACTCGGCCCTTGGATGGAAAGGGGACGCCGCCTTTCCCGGGGGGCCGGCTTCAAAGCTCCAGAGGCTATCTTTTCCTTCTCAACTAACGGGGCCCCGGGCGGGGGCTCAGGCGCCGTCTCCAGTGGCTGTACTCCACTCCGCAATTTCCAGGCGGCCACTGGACTGGGAGTCTCGCGCCGGGGGCCGGCGCTGTCTCGCGAGCCCCCTCCTGGAGCCAGCCAATGGGGTTGGTTGCTGGCACCGCCCGCCCGCCTGGTGCAGAGCGCTGGGCGCTGCGAGCGGCGCTGCCATTTAAAGGGGCCGCGACCCCTGTCCCGGCTGCTAGGGAGGGAGGTGGAGAAGGAGCGCGGGGCCGTTGCTGTCTGCAGTTCTAGGCTTGTAGCCTTTGCACTAACCCTGCCGCAGGTAGGGGTCGGGCCTGCTCAAGCCGAACCGAACCTGCAAGCGGGATCTTGCAGTAGCCGGAGGCGGTGGGGGGGGGGGGGGTCTAAGGAGAGATCGTAGCTCCAAAATGTCTTCCTGTAAATGCCTGAGGTTGGGGGTGGGCAACAGGAGAAGGGAGGACTGGAGGAGCAATGGGAAAGGGGGACGGGGCTGAGGAAGTGGGCGACCTGAAAGGTAACTGGGGGAAGGGTTGCGAAGGGCAGTTTGTGGGGCGGGGGAAGGGCCGAGGGAGGACCTAGCAACGCGGGGAGGGGGGGTGGGGCCAGACTGGTGGGTAAAGACTGGGGAGCTGGGGGCTCCAGTAGAGTGGGGAGGGAATAGAAACTGAGATCGCGGGGGCGGGAAAGGCTCCTGGTGGCGACGGCCTTAGGAGACTCTAAGGGGGCGTTCAGCCTGAGTTGCGGGGGGTGAAAGGTAAGGGGGGAAGGGAATGGGAGTTGCAGTCGAGTAGGGGGGTGGGCGGGTGGAACGACCGACTGCCTGGCCAGTGTGGGCACAGGGCCAGGGCGGGGAACGCCTCTCCCCACTGGGGGCGCTGTATTGGGGGGAGTGGTCATTAGGACTAAAGCCTTCGGAAATGCTTGTAGATTGTGGTGGTGGGGGCTGTTCATAAGAAATCCAAGTGGATGATGGGGTGTGTCTCAGAGCCCATGTAAGAAGGAATTCTGGCTAAGACCACCTCTACTGCCTCCTCTTCTACTCCTAATCTGCAGTACATATCCAGCCATACTCATGGACCCCAGTGATTTCCCCAGTCCATTTGACCCATTGACCCTGCCAGAGAAGCCCCTGGCTGGAGACCTACCAGTAGACATGGAATTTGGAGAGGATCTGCTGGAATCCCAGACTGCCCCAACTCGAGGATGGGCCCCCCCTGGCCCTTCTCCATCCTCGGGAGCCCTGGACCTGCTTGATACCCCTGCTGGCCTGGAAAAAGACCCTGGAGTCCTGGATGGAGCCACTGAGTTGCTGGGGCTGGGGGGGCTGCTCTATAAAGCCCCCTCTCCCCCGGAGGTGGACATGGTCCTGAGGGAACCCTGGCATGGGATGCGGGGGATCAGACCCTAGAGCCTGGACCAGGGGGCCAGACCCCTGAGGTGGTACCACCTGATCCGGGGGCTGGGGCAAATTCCTGTTCACCCGAGGGGCTACTAGAGCCTTTGTCTCCAGATTCTCCAATAACCCTGCAGTCCCCACATATTGAAGAGGAGGAGACCACCTCCATAGCTACTGCGAGAAGGGGCTCCCTGGGCAGGAGGAGGAGCTTCCCCAAGGGCAGCCACAGAGCCCAAATGCCCCCCCTAGCCCTTCAGTGGGAGAGACTCTGGGGGATGGAATCAACAGTTCTCAGACCAAACCTGGGGGCTCTAGCCCCCCTGCACATCCTTCCTTGCCAGGTAGGTTGCCTAATTATCTGGAGAATCAGGGCTGGGAGAGGGTGGTGGTAAGGAGGGGTGGCTATGTGCTTTGGGAAGTAGTGGGGAGGAGGAGGGTGGGGAGATAAGTGTAGGGATGTGTGTGGGGAAGGACTTGGGGTTTACGAGGGAGGAGTGGGGTAGTGTGTAGAGGAAGATTAAGGAAAGTAGGGGTGGGCACAGGCTGTGGGGGAGGAATGAGGTAAGGTTTCAGGGAGCGTAGGTTGGGAGGAGTGGATTTGGTGGGAAGGGTTCCCTTTTTCCTGCCCCAATGGGCTTTTGGTGCCAGAGTCCTTCCTTCAGGATTTGGAGGAGTACACCAGGCTTCTTGGTTCTAAGACCTTTACAGCTTTTTGGTTCTAGGTGGGAGTGGGATTTCTGGGTTTGATGAATGGTAACTAGGTTCTGGAGCCCCTAACAGCATAAGGATTTCAGCAGAGCAGTAGAAATGCAGGGTCTAGGATTGAGTCTCTGATAGGGGAGGGACAACCTTGACTTGAGAGGCTCTAGTTTCTGCCCTCTTCTGCCTAGTGGTGTGCCTCTATCAGGCTGTCATGAGGGTCTTAGGGCTTATATAACCACCTGAATCCAGGGGAAGCTACCCATACATTGATGCTTCCTTTTCCTTTTGCTACCTTTGGGTGGTTGTGTGTGTTTTTCATTGGTAAATATAAATTCTTAATGAAAGGTATATTACCTGTGTTTCCTTAACCCCAAGGATTGGGACAGAAAGCTAGTGGGAAGGATAGATTTTTTTTTCATGGAATAGCTGCACGTGCACCCCCCCCCCACCTTAGTACAGAGCCTGAGGTAACCCTGAGAGGGGCCCCAAGAAGCCACAGGCACTCGAGTTTTCCCTTTCAGTTTTGAGTAAGTTCTTCCCCAGGAATGGAGGCGGGGGTTGGGCCGGGGAGGGGGTGGTGAGGGCAGGCTCAACATTTAGGCTGCCTTCTGCTTCCTTTGCAGGAGATGGCCTGACTGCGAAGGCGAGTGAGAAGCCGCTGAACGGGTGAGGGGGAGGGGATTGGAAGGAGTCTGGTTCCCCCTTAGCTCTGGGAAGGACAGACCCTTCATTTTCCCTCCCAGATGTTGTTCTGTAGAGAGTGTGTATAAGGAGAGTTAGGAGGAGGGAGGGAGCACTAGTGTCTACTGCTTGTTGGGGAGAAAGTCCAGCCTCCTTTTCTTCCCTCCTCCTAAGGGCTGGGCCAAGGGTCCCCACTCTCCCTTCCCCCTCCATCTTCTATCCCCCCCCAAACCCTGTACTAGTGTTAGCCTGGCCAGGGTGTCAGTTTTCCTCCCCTCCCATCTTTCCAAGGTACAGAAGAGAAGCGAACGCGTTAGGAGAGCAGAACCTCCAAAACCTGAGGTTGTAGATTCCACTGAGAGCAGTAAGTAGGATTTGAGGAAGTGTGATCTGGGAGTTCTGGGTATGGAAAAGATCCGAAAGTGGCACGCGGCAGGGCATGGATCTTCTAGCTCCTCTAGTCCTGCTCCATGCAGCGTGTGAAGTGCCTGTCTCCGCTATGGGTTGGCATGGGAACCAGGGGCAGTGGGGGAAATTGAAAACAAGAGCAGTGAGAATGGCGAGTTTCCTGTTTCAGCTATGCCATCTCTGTCTCCGAATCTTCTCATTTAGAGCCTCTCCCTTTCCCTCCCTGGGAGGTTACAGAGTAACCAAGGGAGAGAGACACCAAGGTCTTAAGATACTAATGTAATGAGGGCCAGGGTGTAAAGGCCAAAACAACAGAGATCCCAGGAGAGGGACTGAACTGTTGGTCAGGGGTGGTTGAGACCTGGTTTGGTGGCCTTTCTCATGTCCACCCCCCTACTTTCTCAGTTCCAGTGTCAGATGAGGATTCTGATGCCATGGTAGATGACCCCAATGATGAGGACTTTGTGCCATTCCGGCCCCGGCGCTCTCCTCGCATGTCCCTACGCTCAAGTTGTGTCACAAAGGGCCGGGCGCTCTGCAGTGGGCACAAGATGACTTGTGCACATTGCCGGACACCACTGCAGAAGGGGCAGACTGCCTATCAGCGCAAGGGGCTGCCTCAGCTCTTCTGCTCGTCATCCTGCCTCACCACTTTCTCCAAGAAGCCCTCGGGCAAAAAGACCTGTACCTTCTGCAAGAAGTGCGTGAGGGTCTTGGGGGCTGTGCAGAGGGCAGGGATCTGGGCAGGAGTATGAGTAAGACAGACTGTTGGTAAGAACCTAGCAGGATGGAGCGGGGCGAGAGAGCGATGTAGGGAGGGAGTCAGAGTATTTGGCTCTGTGGTCATTGATCCTGGACGAGGGGCGGAAGCTGAGGAAATGAGAGGGTGGTCTTGAGTGAGTATTCAAACCTGTTCCCACCTCTAGGGAGATCTGGAATACCAAGGACTCAGTTGTGGCGCAGACTGGTTCTGGAGGCTCCTTCCATGAGTTCTGCACGTCCGTCTGTCTCTCCCTGTATGAGGCCCAGCAGCAGCGCCCGATCCCCCAGTCCGGGGATCCCGCCGATGCCACTCGCTGCAGCATATGCCAGAAGACTGGAGAGGTGAGGACACTCGGTGGGGGCTGATTTACAGAGCCTGGACAGCCCTGACCTGCCCCTCCCATCCTGGGGTTGCAGGGGCCAGGCCCTGTGGAAAGGGGAGTGGGGAGGAAAGGCAGCCATCATGAGGGAGCGTATTCAAGGACAGAGCTTCTCCAGGATGCGCACAGCTGGCCTCCTTACCTCCCAGGACCTCACCATCAAGTCGGCAGCCTGCGGCGCAGGTTGGGGGGTCCCTGGGCCCACTGCTGTGAAGGTCTAGGGTGAGGTGGGGGGCTGACCTTGCATTGGGGTGGGCGGTGGTGGCCAGGCCCTAGCTCAGGGTGTGTGTGTGTGTGGCAGGTCCTGCATGAGGTCAGCAATGGCAGCGTGGTACACCGGCTCTGCAGCGATTCTTGCTTCTCCAAATTCCGGGCCAACAAGGGACTGAAAACCAACTGTTGTGACCAGTGTGGGGCTTACATCTACACCAAGACCGGGAGCCCTGGCCCTGAGCTCCTCTTCCACGAGGGCCAACAAAAGCGGTTCTGCAACACAACCTGCTTGGGGGCGTATAAGAAGGTGGGGCCGAGGGAGTAGTGCATTAGAGGGCTGTGGAAGGGGGTGTGGTTCTTGGGTGATAAATAAAGGTGGCTGACAGGTCAAGGACTGGGAGAAATAAAACAAATAAAGGGGGTTTCAATTGTATCTGTTATGTTTTATTTTTGAAGCTGGCTGGTGGATACACAGGTCTTTGTTACATCATCATCTATACTTTTTTTGTATGCTTGAAATATTTCATGTTTAAAACATGTAAAAAATAAAAGTGAAGGGACAAATCCAGCCTCAGCCTCTCCTTCCCCATCCTCACAGAAAAACACACGTGTGTACCCATGTGTCTGGTGCAAGACCCTGTGTAAGAACTTTGAGATGCTATCACATGTGGATCGTAATGGCAAGACCAGCTTGTTCTGTTCCCTGTGCTGTACCACTTCTTACAAAGTGAAGCAGGCAGGGCTCACTGGTAGGTGCAAAGCCCTCTTCTCTGAGTCCCCTGCTGGCCTTCTCTCTCCTCCCATACTCCCCTCTTCCAGAGTAATCCCTGCTGCCCGACCTTAGCCCCAACCACATCTCCCCGTGGAATTTCTGTTCGTCTCTTGCACTGCCTTACACCTTCTGTGTGCTCTCTCTCTCCTTCTCTCTTTTTCTTTTCCTCTCTCTCTTTCTCTCTATGCCCCAGGCCCTCCCCGACCCTGCAGCTTCTGCCGCCGCAGCCTCTCTGACCCCTGTTACTACAACAAGGTTGACCGCACAGTCTACCAGTTCTGCAGCCCCAGCTGCTGGACCAAGTTCCAGGTACTCCAGGCCCTGGACCAGGGATAGAAGGGTGTGGTAACATAAAGAGGGTCGGAGAATTGGGGTAGGCAGGCCTGGGCAGAGCAAAGAACAAGCCTGACTCCCCTTCCTCACAGCTGCACACATCTTGCCCCTCCCTTACTTGTCTTCCTTCCCTCCAGCGCACAAGCCCCGAAGGGGGCATTCACCTGAGCTGTCACTACTGCCACAGCCTCTTCAGTGGCAAGCCTGAGGTCTTGGACTGGCAGGTAAGAGCCCCACCCCCACCCACATCTTGCCACATGACCAGACTGTCTGAAGGGGTCCTACCACTTGGCCCCTGCTGAGGCCAGATGTTACAGCTTATCCTCCCTGCCCTGTGCCCCCACCTCAGGACCAAGTGTTCCAGTTCTGCTGCCGTGATTGCTGTGAGGACTTCAAGCGGCTTCGGGGTGTGGTGTCCCAGTGTGAGCACTGTCGGCAGGAGAAACTCTTGCATGAGAAACTCCGATTCAGCGGAGTGGAGAAGAGCTTTTGCAGCGAAGGTAAGGAGATGGGGAAGGGCAGAAGACACGCAACTCCCAACCAGGGAGAATGGAGGAGAAGGGAGGGAGGCTGGGAAAGTGGTCCATGAGGCAGGGCCTTCCGCCCAGGATGCTCTACCCCCATCTCCCCTAAAGCTTTGGGCACAAGGGGCTGCTTAGAGAGAGGTTTCAGGTGTAGCACCTTAAAAAGGTTGCGTCTCTTGCCCTTGGGTACCTGTGTCTCTGGACTCGCTTTCCTCTTCCCCTCTTTCCAGGCTGTGTGCTGCTGTACAAACAGGACTTCACTAAGAAGCTGGGCTTGTGCTGTATCACTTGTACTTACTGCTCCCAGACTTGCCAGCGCGGAGTCACTGAGCAACTGGATGGCAGCACCTGGGACTTCTGCAGTGAGGACTGTAAGAGCAAGTACCTGCTGTGGTACTGCAAGGTAAGGAGGGTCAGCACGTGAGCGAGGCGGGAAAGAGGGCGGCGGGGAGAACAGGCTGTGGGTACTAAGCTCGGGGTGTGGACAGATCTCCAGGCAGGGCAGCCAGCCTTCCATCTCTAAGCCGGCCCGATCTCCAAGCGGAGGAGCATGGCTTATCCCAGGGGAAAGATAGGGCCCAACGCATTTTAGGGAGGCAGGTCTGACCATCCTTTTGACATCCTCAGGCTGCCCGGTGCCATGCCTGTAAGCGCCAGGGGAAGCTGCTGGAGACCATCCACTGGCGTGGGCAGATCCGTCATTTCTGCAACCAGCAGTGTCTTCTGCGCTTCTATAGCCAGCAGAACCAACCCAACCTGGATACCCAGAGTGGGCCCGAGAGCCTCCTGAACAGTGAGTCCCGGGCAGGGGGTACACTCTGTTAGAGGGGGCTGGACTCTCCTAATCCTAAGCCTAGCTCCTTTCTCCTTCCTCTTGTGTTCACCTCATCCCTGGCCAGATACGGTGCTAGTACTGTGAACTGTATTCTCTTTTAGCTTCCGAACCCTGCAGGTTCAGAAGGGGAAGTCTTATTTAAAACTTCTTGGAGTTAGCGTCTACTGATTGTCTATGAAATATATATTATAAGGGAGTGGGTGCCTATCCTGATAGGATGGGGCATATAGGGGTTATGGTTACTTTTCTGAGATAAGGAAATCTCAGCATAAACTCTACCTTTAGTGAGACTGAAGACTGCTATTTCTAGAATGTTACCCCTGCCCCTCTACAACTCCAGGGATACCCAGGCTATCTAAATGGAAGGTCTCAATTGTGGGTTTTTGGGGAAAATGTAACGTTTCATTCTCAAGGAGCAAAGAGTCTTTTAGGCTACTATTGCTGGGGCACAGAGGAGACTAGATCTGGGATGGCAAGGGGGGCAAATCCTAGAACTTCCCATCTGTATTTGGTGTACCTGTTAATGAAGCTCTCCTGGAACAGGGGTAAGGAAAATGGAGAGCTAGTCCCTTGGATGAGAGCATTCATTTGTTTTTATCTACAGGTCAGTCTCCTGAGTCAAAACCCCAGACACCCTCTCAAACCAAAGTGGAGAACAGCAACACAGTGAGGACCCCAGAGGAAAATGGGAATTTGGGCAAGGTCGGGGCAAAAGCCAAGGGGGAGGATAATCTCAGAGGAGGGTGCGGCAGTTGGCGGCACAAATGTTCCTTTTTCTTTGCAGATCCCTGTGAAGACCCGATCAGCTCCCACTGCTCCCACCCCTCCTCCACCCCCGCCGCCCCCAGCAACACCCCGCAAAAACAAGGCTGCCATGTGTAAGCCGCTGATGCAGAATCGAGGCGTCTCCTGCAAGGTGGAGATGAAGTCCAAAGGGAGTCAGACAGGTGAGCCAGGGTACCTCGATGCCACAGGCTGTATTCCAGAGTCCTAGGCCTGCCAGCCCTATGTCCGTGAGCTGGACAAGGGGATTCCTTAGGTAGCTGAAGCCTCATGCATATGGTTGTCCTAGAATCGTAGAGGTGTCTTTCAGCCATTGCTTCAAGGGCAGTTTTGTGACACTGAGCACGTTAGAGCTTTTGGCGGGTCCGATGTCATCAGTCCAGCAGGGTCTCTGAGAAGATCCCTTTCTCATCCACAGAAGAGTGGAAGCCACAGGTGATTGTGCTGCCCATCCCAGTGCCCATCTTCGTGCCAGTGCCTATGCATCTGTACTGCCAGAAAGTCCCGGTGCCTTTCTCGATGCCTATCCCGGTAAGTTTCCCTGCCCCTCCTGGCTGGGTCCTCCTTTCCCCTTCCAGGTTTGAGATCCACCCTTTCCCCTTACTCTCATCAACTGTCCCCCTTCACTCTCATCATCTGTCCCCCCCTTCCCCCCAACTCCTGGTGTGGTTCTTGGCATTTAGTTGGGATTCGTGCCTCCAGGTGCCTGTGCCCATGTTCTTGCCCACTACCTTGGAGAGCACAGACAAGATTGTAGAGACCATTGAGGAGCTGAAGGTGAAGATCCCTTCCAACCCCTTGGAGGCCGACATCCTGGCTATGGCAGAAATGATTGCAGAGGCTGAGGAGTTAGACAAGGCCTCATCTGACCTTTGTGGTATGCCATAGATGGTGGCGATGAGGGAGACAGGGTGCTACCAGCGTGTCTCTGCCCGAGGGGGAGCTATTGATGATCTTGGTGCCTAGTAGAATGGGAGGATAGTTGGGATCAGCCCCTGAAAGCTTGTGAGGGTGCTAGCAGGAGCTTGTAGCCACTGAGCCAACTTCTCTGCTTCCCAGATCTTGTGAGCAACCAGAGTGCAGAGGGACTCCTGGAAGACTGCGACCTGTTTGGGCCTGCTCGAGATGATGTCCTGGCCATGGCAGTCAAGATGGCCAATGTCTTGGATGAGCCTGGGCAAGACTTGGAGGCAGACTTCCCTAAGAGTGAGTAAGATTGGAGCCGTGCCCACTGGGTATGGTAGCATTCGTGCCATCAGGAAGGGAATGTTCCTTGTGTCCCTGAGTATGACCCTGAAAAGTGTTCATTGTGATTCTAAGACAGAAGGTTCTCACAGGGAGCAGTGCCAGAGATACCAGGACAGGTGCATTCTTTTAGACTTCTGAGTCATGCTTTTTTTTTTTTTTTTTTTTAAACTGTAAAAAAACATAAAAATTCACTATGTTCGGCCGGGCGTGGTGGCTCAAGCCTGTAATCCCAGCACTTTGGGAGGCCGAGACGGGCAGATCACGAGGTCAGGAGATCGAGACCATCCTGGCTAACACGGTGAAACCCCGTCTCTACTAAAAAAAATACAAAAAACTAGCTGGGCGTGGTGGCGGGTGCCTGTAGTCCCAGCTACTCGGGAGGCTGAGGCAGGATAATGGCGTAAACCCCGGAAGCGGAGCTTGCAGTGAGCCGAGATGGCGCCACTGCACTCCAGCCTGGGTGACAGAGCGAGACTCCGTCTCAAAAAAAAAAAAAAAAAAATTTTCACTATGTTCAACATGTTTACAGTTCAATAGTTCACATTGCTGTGTTTTGCGTTTCTGTGGCTCTGAGCATGCTTTTTGGTATAGCTTTACTGGTTCCTTTGGCTCATCTAATGTCAAGTGGGCAAGTAGCAGGGGTGGGGCAGGAGGGCTGCAGGGTTGAGATCTTAAGAAATTGATTTCTTCTTTCTTTCCTTTTTATTAGATCCTCTGGACATTAATCCCAGTGTAGACTTCCTCTTTGATTGTGGCCTGGTAGGGCCTGAGGATGTGTCTACTGAACAAGACCTTCCCCGAACCATGAGGAAGGTAGGGCTGGGGCTACCATATGTACAAAAGAAGAATGGAGGCCCAAAGGGGAGAGGATGTGAGAGCCAAGCCAGCAACCATAGTTTGACCTTCCCTAACCTCCTTTCTCCAACACTAGAAGTACTGAGATAAAGCCAAACTTTACTCTTCCCCCATTTCACAAGGTCATCAAAGCTATTCCTGGGGCTCTGTGCTGTGGAAGCTTGCTGTGTACTTACATCAGCCCCTGCCCCAGCCAGCAGTAAATATGGTGCTGACTAGCTTTCACCTTGCCTCTGGCCTTACCTCTGCCATGCCCCTGCTTTCTCTTCTCCAGGGTCAAAAGCGGCTGGTGCTTTCCGAAAGCTGCTCCCGGGACTCCATGAGCAGTCAGCCTAGTTGTACTGGGCTCAACTATTCATATGGTGTCAATGCTTGGAAGTGCTGGGTGCAGTCAAAATATGCCAATGGAGAAACCAGCAAGGGTGATGAGCTGCGCTTTGGCCGTAAGTACTTGGGGTTAGGGGGTAGGGGAGGGCAAAGACAGGGAGGAGGAGGGGAAAGGGAAGAAGGGGCTGGGCCTGTGATTCAGCTGAAGATGTCTAGGAGTGATAAGGGTGTGATGACTTAAGGATGCCCTGTGAAGATGGGGAGGAGTTGTATAAAGGAAATGCTGGTTAGGGGCTCTTTCTGTAATTGTTCATGTTAGGCATGACTAAGGGATGAAGAGGTTAATGGTGGTGGAGCTAAGTGAAATTCTCCATGTAGAGTTTTTCTTAATCCTGTCCCTGCACAACATATCACTGCAGCCAAACCCATGCGTATCAAAGAGGATATTCTCGCCTGCTCAGCTGCTGAGCTCAACTACGGTCTGGCCCAGTTTGTGAGAGAAATCACTCGGCCCAATGGTGAACGATACGAACCTGACAGTATCTACTATTTGTGTCTTGGCATCCAGCAGGTACCTCTCATGCACCACCTTGCTTCCTGTCACTCTTAACACAGCAGGCAGGGTCTAACCAGAAATGATTCTGGGTTGGGCACGGTGGCTAACGCCTGTAATCCCAACACTTTGGGAGGCTGAGGCAGGAGGATCACTTCAAGCCAGGAGTTTGAGACCAGCCTGGGCAACAAAGTGATACCGCATCTCTACCCAAAAAATATTTAATGAAAAAAAAAGCAATTATTCTATTGCACTCCCTGTTCCTCATCTTGTCCCCTGCCTCAAGCAGGCAGCTTGCGTTTAATCTCCTATTCCAAATAGAACATGAGATACCAATACTTTTCTAAAATCAAAACTGCATTCCAGGACTGTTGGCCAAGGAGCAGTCTTCATTACTATCCAGGTCCCCTTTGTAATATTTAAGCCCATTCTAGGAGGGGAGGGATGGGTGGAGCTGGGATCCTTGAGTGCTGGCGTAATGTTTAGTTCCCCCTGGGAGAAGTCAACCACGTATTACCTGACAAGGAGGTGTGGGCTTCTAAAGAACATCTCCAAGCCTCCTCCTCTTCCAGCAAAGCCTGAGTAGCGCAGAGCTGTAGGTATACCTGGGGGAAAGCACTCGAGGCCACCTAATCAAGCTACTGTTCCCATCGTCTCCTAATGATCAACAACACCATACTTGGGCGCTTCAGCATCATTATCTTTCTTCGAGGACCTACAGTCTAGCCTTATGTGTGTCTGTTTTTCTTCCCCAGTACTTGCTGGAAAATAACCGGATGGTGAACATTTTCACGGACCTTTACTACCTGACTTTCGTTCAAGAACTCAATAAGTCTCTGAGTACCTGGCAGCCCACACTCCTCCCCAACAGTAAGGGACAGGGACGTAGCAACCCCTACACCCTTTTTCCATTCTTCCAATCCACCATCCCAAGAGTCCTGTGCTATTTGGTCTGCCACTCTTCACAAAGGGCCCGAGGGCAGGAGCGTGTAGCTGGATGCCTCAGGGTTTAGAGTTAAAGGAGCACAGGAGCACCTGTTCTTGAACATGAGGAGGGGATCAAGACTTAGGTCTGAAGAGCTATCTCTAGGACCAGAAAAAGATGGCCTGGGTTTGGGTGGTAAGTAAAGAAAGAAAGCAAGAAATCGTGGGACTCCTCAAGGTTTACATTTACCTGTCTACAACTTGAGGGTGGTGAGAGACGTTCCAAATGCAGGAGTGGAAAGTATGTATTTTTTAAAGCCCTGTCCCACTGTGTGGTGTAGCAAGTGTAGCAAAGTGACAATGTTTTATATATGAAGGTTACTCACCAAATGAGAATTGTGTGGGAAATGAGCAGGGCACATGGGATGGGAAGTGGTTGGGTTTGGGTAGCCACTCCCTCCTGACCGGCCTCTCCCCCTTGACCATTGTAGATACGGTGTTCTCTCGAGTGGAGGAGGAGCACCTCTGGGAGTGTAAGCAACTGGGGGTCTACTCGCCCTTTGTCCTCCTCAACACCCTCATGTTCTTCAACACTAAGTTTTTTGGGCTGCAGACAGCTGAGGAACACATGCAACTCTCCTTCACCAATGTGGTGCGGCAGTCCCGCAAGTGTACCACCCCTCGGGGCACCACCAAGGTGGTGAGCATCCGCTACTATGCCCCAGTCCGCCAGAGGAAAGGGCGAGGTACGAGGCTGCCCCCTCCCCTGTGCTTTTGCCCCTTCTCTGCCTTCCCCTTCCATTCCCTGCCATAACCCACCATACCTGCCAGGTCGGCCCTCTCCTTGGCCCCTAGCTTCCCTCTCCTTCCGTTGCTCTGTGCAGAAAGGGTAGAAACGGCCAGTCCTCCTACTTGATGGGCAGTGGCTGTTGCATAAATACGAGATCGCCCTGTGACCTCTTTCCCCCCCTTTCCTCATTTAAGACGGTTTACTTGCTTGCCTGCTTTTTCTGGGTGGTGGACAGGTAGGAAACCTTTGGTGTGTTTGACTGTGGGGGAGGGTAGACTGAATGAATGACAGGCTTTCTCTGATTCTTTGCTGTCGGGCCTAACAACAATTGCACCTTGGTTTCCATTTTTTCTGTTCCTGGATTTCTGTCCTGAGTGCAGTTCCCAAGGTCCCTTCTCTGGACCCATGCTTCTACCTGGACTAATGCACGAGGGGTTGGGGTCATTGCTGTTTCTCTATCCCAGAAGGCAAGCCCACCCTTGCAGTAGGGTCTGTTTTATCAGGTTTTTTGAATAACTTCTGAGATCACCTCTTCAAGACAGCAACTTGAGGCCGGGTGCGGTGGCTCAAGCCTGTAATCCCAGCACTTTGGGAGGCCAAGGCGGGTGGATCACGAGGTCAGGAGATCGAGACCATCCTGGCTAACACGGTGAAA
This sequence comes from Trachypithecus francoisi, assembly GCF_009764315.1. Lineage (NCBI taxonomy): Eukaryota > Metazoa > Chordata > Mammalia > Primates > Cercopithecidae > Trachypithecus > Trachypithecus francoisi. The sequence goes on from NW_022681471.1 coordinate 71,958,319, forward strand.
CCCCGTCTCTACTAAAAAGACAAAAAACTAGCCGGGCGAGGTGACGGGCGCCTGTAGTCCCAGCTACTCGGAGGCTGAGGCGGGAGAATGGCGGGAACCCGGGAGGCGGAGCTTGCAGTGAGCCGAGATCGCGCCACTGCACTCCAGCCTGGGCGACACAGCGAAACTCCGTCTCAAATGGCGGGAACCCGGGAGGCGGAGCTTGCAGTGAGCCGAGATCGCGCCACTGCACTCCAGCCTGGGCGACACAGCGAAACTCCATCTCAAAAAAAAAAAAAAAAAAGACAGCAACTTGGGGGAGATTTTAAAGAGAGTCTTTGGCAGTGGGAACTGGGGAGGGTTGCATAACAACAGCTCGACGGGATGTTGGGTTGGCATGGGAGAGGGAGACTGACCTCTTCTTCCATCTCTCCATCTTGATGAGACTGTAATTTGTGTCGTGATGCCTTCTCCCTGTGCCTGGACTCTGCTCTTGGATGATGCTCGTGAAACCTGTGCTCTTAATGAGTCTGAGTCATTTCCCTCCCCTACAGACACGGGTCCTGGAAAACGGAAGAGAGAAGATGAAGCCCCTATCTTAGAGCAGCGTGAGAACCGCATGAATCCCCTCCGCTGCCCTGTCAAGTTCTATGAATTCTATCTCTCAAAATGGTGAGTTGGTGAGTTGGCAGGAAGGAAGAGCGTTAGCATGGGGACCCGAGGGATCTACTTTGCCTTGGTACTGATCTTCTGTCCTGCCATCCCCACCCCCGATGTTGCAGTCCTGAAAGCCTCCGGACTCGCAACGATGTGTTCTACCTGCAACCGGAAAGGTCGTGCATCGCCGAGTCACCTCTCTGGTATTCTGTGATCCCCATGGACCGCAGCATGTTGGAGAGCATGCTCAATCGCATCCTGGCTGTGCGCGAGATTTATGAGGAACTGGGTCGTCCTGGGGAGGAAGACCTGGACTGAGCTCGTGTGCCATCCATATCCATCTTTCACATCAATGTGTGTCCTGTGGTCATGTCCCTCAGGGTGACAGGCCCAGGAACCAATGCTACTCATTCTGAAGGCCCTGACTGCTCCTTTCCGCTCACCCATTCCCTGCCTTCTCTAGGAACCCTGGCTTTTATCTTCTTCCATTAACTTGACAACCATGGGGCCCCGGTCTTCTGTACTCAGGGGCTGGTCTCCCGGTGATGGGCAAAAGCCAGCTTGCCCGTTTTCTTTATGCTTCAGAGTAAACCCCTCCTTCTGGGTCCAGACTCTGGGTGGAGTGTTAATAGCTCTGGTGATCCTGTTGGCTTTGGGTTTCCTGACCCATCCCGCATAGGTAAAGCCTCTTGTTCCCAGGCATGACCTAGGGAAAAACCCAGCTGCCTTCTCTGCCCTGTGCCCACTCCCTTCTCTACTCTTCCCCAGCACCACGCAAAAAGGTCTTATCTGAAAGGTATGAAATAAACAATGAAAGTGATGAGGGGACCATTTACATAAAACACAGAGCTTAGACACTCTTCCCCTCCTATGAAATAATTGGTTGTTGGCACCCTCTCACCACTGCGTATCCCTCACCACCCCCCCCCCACCCGGCAAGCACCAACCCTTGGTGCTGCAGTTTTTAAAATCTCTTCCAAATGCCTTTTTTTCCTCAGAGGCAGAGAATGACTAAGTACGGGGAGCAGACTCCTGTTGTGCAGACTCCTGTCCCCTTGGTTTCTGTGTTTGTCTCTCTGCCATCTTAGGTTGCCATGAGCCATGGTGTCAACATGCTTAGCCCCCTCTGTAACTGCCTCCCTTTAGTTCAACGGACAGAGCTCCCAAGGCAAAAGCTACCTTCTGACTTGGGTTGAGGCTGGGTTCCCCTCTATTATTCCCCCATCATAAGAGCCAGGCCAAGCCTGTGGGGGCTTGAGTCATGCAGGATGGGATCTGTGGTCAAAGGACAGGCGAGGAGCTGTGGGCACAGGGCCTGCCCCACTGCCTACATCTTCTCTCTTCCCCATCTTGCCTTGGAGGTCCTAGAAAACAATTAACTTCTGGCAAAGGGGGTACCCAGTTCTTTCCCTGTTGACTTTGCTGTTTCCCAGGCTCCTTTTTGTGTTTTTATAACTGTCACCAGTTAGCCACTGTTTAAATTGTATATATTGTTCTGAGGCGCCTGGCCTGTCCCTTCAGTGAGCCATGCCCACCCTTGTGTTGTAGTGAAAAGCTGTTGTCACGACTAACCTTCTGTCTCTGAAATTGTTTGTTTCAAATAAAGAGTTAAAATTGTCTTTGGTCTTTTGTCTTTTCTGGGTGATGGATATAGAGGAGCAACACTGGATACATCAAATCTCTCCAAGTGTAAACAAGTCAGGTGTTTGAGAATCGTTCTTACTTTACTGTCTTACTTTGAATCTACTGGAATGTGGTCTTTTTTTTATAACAAGTTCCCAAACACTTAAGGAAAAAAAATACTCACTAGCCGTGTATTAAGGACCTATTATGTTTAAAGACCTAGATTACATGCTTCAAAAAAGACAAAGACTGGTTAGACCAGGATCCAATCCCCAGCAGGATCCCAGGCTATAGGGGAGACCAAATAGTACACAATTAGTCATAATACAGGCAGAATAAAATGAATAGTGCTATGGGAGGACAGAGGAATAAATTACTCCAGGTTTACAGGGAGGCTGGGTGCAGTGGCTTGCGTCTGTAATCCCAGTACTTTGGGAGGCTAAGGTGGGAGGATCCCTTGAGCCCAGGAGTTCAAGACTAGCCTGGGCAACATGGCAAAACCCCATCTCTAATAAAAATACGAGAATTAACTGGGTGTGGTGGCGCATACCAGTAGTCACAGCCATTGAGGAAGCTGAGGCTGGGGAGGATGGTTATAACGCCTGGGAGGCGAGGTTGCAATGATCACCCCACTGCACCCATTCTGGGTGACAGAATGAAACTCTGTCTCAAAAACAGACAAAACACATTTATAGGGAGGCTATGTGAGGGTTTACCAAGGGAGGTGGAATTAGACCTGGGCCTCAAAGACAAAGTGGAAAGGGTTGGGAGGCCACAGATGTAGGGGTGGGAAGTGCAAGGCTGAGATTTTTCCAACCAATGGGTGGTAGGCTCAGATCTATTTCTTTAGGGAGACAATCCCCAGAACAATGTGAAGAATAGCAAGTGGGAATAGGCCTGGAAGCCTGGAGATTGGTGGAAGGAGTATGGCTAAGAGGTTCTGTGGACCTCAATGGGGACTGTGAGCATAGGGAAGGGAAAAAAAGAGATTCAAAGTAAATTTCAGGCATTTTGAAGGTCAAGTCTGCAGGATCTGATGAATCATTAGAAGTAAGGTTCTTGGGGGGTGGCTCACGCCTGTAATCCCAGCACTTTGAGAGGCAGAGCCGGGTGAATCACTTGAGGTCAGGAGTTTGAGACCAGCCTGGCCAACATGGTGAAACCCCATCTCTACCAAAAATACAAAAATTAGCTGGGCATGGTGGCAGGTGTCTGTAATCCCAGCTACTTGGGAGGCTGAGGCCGAATTGCTTGAACCTGGGAGGCAGAGGTTGTAGTGAGCTGAGAGCATGCCACTGCACTCCATCCTGGGTGACAGAGTGAGACTCCATCTCAAATAATAATAATAATAACAATAATAATAAAAGGTAAAGGCTATAAAGGTTACGGGAAAGGGAAGAATTGAGCGTGAACCCCAGGTTTCTAGCCTTGATGACTGGGAGAGTGAGATGCCTTTAACCAAGATGGGTAGCACAGGCCGGGCGCGGTGGCTCATGCCTGTAATCCCAGTACTTTGGGAGGCCGAGGCGGGCGGATCACGAGGTCAAGAGATCGAGACCATCCTGGCTAACATGGTGAAACTCCGTCTCTACTGAAAATACAAAAAATTAGCCAGGCGTGGTGGCAGGCACCTGTAGTCCCAGCTACTTGGCGGGGCGCTGAGGCAGGAGAATGGCGTGAACCGGAAGGTGGAGCTTGCAGTGAGCCGAGATCGCGCCACTGCACTCCAGTCTGGGCGACAGAGTGAGACTCCATTTCAAAAACAAAACAAAACAAAAAAGATGGGTAACACAGGGACAAGTTTTTTTGTTTTTGTTTTTGTTTTTGTTCTTTTTTCAGACAGAGTCTTGCTCTGTTGCCAGGCTGGAGTGCAGTGGTGCGATGTCAGCTCACTGCAACCTCCGCCTCCCAGGTTCAAGTGATTCTCCTGCCTCAGCCTCCCGAGTAGCTGTGACTACAGGTGCGCACCACCATGCCCAGCTAATTTTTGTATTTTTAGTAGAGACAGGGTTTCACCATGTTGGCCAGGATGGTCTTGATCTCTTGACCTCATGATCTGCCCACCTCGGCCTCCCAAAGTGGTGGGATTACAGGCATGAGCCACCATGCCCAGCCAAGTGTGTGTGTGTGTTTTTTTTTTTTAGGGGTGTGTGTGTGTGTGTGTGTGTGTGTGTTCTGTCAGGGATAGGAGAAGGTTGCTAATAAGTTGAGATTTTTATCACATTGGTTTCGAGACTCCATTGAAACACCCTTGTGGTGCACCATGCAACATGGCACAGCAGAGAGAACACCCAGATTGAGTTTCTAATCATAGGTCTGCCATAAAATCTTGGGCAAGACAACCTTTTTGAGCCTCACCTAAAAAACGAGTTCATATTCTGCCCTGACTTTCTCACAGAAGTGTTGAGAAGGTCAGATGAGACAACAGACACAAAAGAGCAAATATTGATGCTACGTGTTACTGTATGTAGTAGGCAGTTAGAAATTCAAGTCTGAGGCTTAGGAGAGAGATGAGGTGTTAATTTAGAAGTCATCTGCAGAGCTTCTCACTGAAGCTCTGGGAGTAAACAAGGTCACTTGGGAAAATAGAGTGAAGAGAGAAGAGGACAAAAAACCCAAACACAGTACTTTGGAGAATGTCTCCAGTTAACCAGAGAAAGGCACTGAGAGGGAGAGACCAGAGAAGTAGGAGGAGTCCCAAATCTGCCAGACGCCAAAGATATAACCACCTGATGAAAAACTGTCCTACAGTCCAGGCCAGGATGAAGTCTTAAATTGACCTTCTCCTTCTCCCATTCACAACAGGGCGCCAAACTATCCACTTCCTCTTACCTCCTTCCCTTGTTGAAACAGAGAAGGGCCTGATGTCATTTGTTCAACTAGATATCTACTCTGTGCAGAGCCTCTTGTTACTCACTATGAATACAAACATGAATAAGAACCTGGGGTTGGCTGGCACAGTGGTTCACACCTGTAATCCCAGCACTTTGGGAGACCAAGGTGGGTGGATCATTTGAGGTCAGGAGTTCGAGACCAGCCTGGTCAACATGGTGAAACCCCACCTCTACTAAAAATATAGAAATTAGCTGGGCATGGTGGCAGGCCCCTGTCGTCCCAGCTACTCTGGAGGCTGAGGCAGGGGAATCGATTGAACCTGGGAGGCAGAGGTTACAGTGAGTTGAGATCACACCACTGCACTCCAGCCTAGGTGACAGAGCGAGACTCTGTCTCAAAAATAAAACCAAACAACAGCAACAACAACAAAAACCTGGGGTCTACTCTTGAGAAGTTCCTAGTCTGATAGGGAAGACCACGGCTGGGACTGGGTGAGGCAACTGAGGCACCTAGGGTGCAAAATGTAAGGGTACTTGTTCTCGGGGTCACATACGTACAGGTTGGCATTTTATGACCCTGAGAGGGAATGCCTCCTTACATTTGCATTCTAGGTGCCTCAACTGCCTCACCCTAGTCCTGACCCTGGGAAAGACTCACATGTCAATAAAATAGCCGAGGTAGAATGTAATTGTTTCTCACTCTCGCCCAGGAAATCAAGAAAGATTACAGAGGTGGCCGGGTGCAGTGACTCATGCCTGTAATTGAGACCAGCCTGGCCAACAAGGTGAAAACTCTTCTCTACTAAAAATACAAAAATTAGCTGGACCTGGTGGCGGGCACCTGTAATCTCAGCTACTTGGGAGGCTGAGGCAGGAGAATCACTTGAACCTGGGAGGTGGAGGTTGCCACTCACTCCAGCCTGGGCGACAGAATGTGACTCCATCTAAAAAAAAAAAAAAAGAAAAAAAGAGAGGCCAGGAGTGGTGAATCATGCCTGTAATCCCAAGACTTTGGGAGGCCGAGGTAGGCAGATCACGAGATCGGAAGTTCGAGACCAGCCTGGCCAAAGTAGTGAAACCCCGTCTCTACTGAAAATACAAAAAATTAGCCAGGCGTGCTGGCGGGCATCTGTAATCCCAGCTACTTGGGAGGCTGAGGCAGGAGAATTGCCTGAGCCTGGGAGGCAGAGGTGGCAGTGAGCCTAGATCACGCCATCGGACTCCAGCCTGGGTGACAGTATGAAACTCCGTTTCAGAAAGAAAGAAGGAAGGAAGGAAGGAAGGAAGGAAGGAAGGAAGGAAGGAAGCCAGGTGCAGTGGCTCACGCCTGTATTCCCAGCACGAAAGAAAGAAAGAAAGAAAGAAAGAAGAAAGAAAGAAGAAGGAAGGAAGGAAGAAGAAGGAAGGAAGAAGGAAGGAAGGAAGCCAGGTGCAGTGGCTCACGCCTGTATTCCCAGCACTTTGGGAGGCGAGGCAGGTGGATTACGAGGTCAGGAGATCAAGACCATCCTGGCTAACATGGTGAAACCTTGCCTCTACTAAAAATACAAAAAATTAGCCGGGCATGGTGGCGGGCGCCTATAGTCCCAGCTACTCTGGAGGCTGAGGCAGGAGAATGGCGTGAACCCAGGAGGCAGAGCTTGCAGTGAGCCGAGATTGCACCACTGCATTCCAGCCTGGGCGACAGAGCGAGACTCCATCTCAAAAAAGAAAGAAAGAAAGAGAGAGAGAGAGAGAGAGAGAAGGAAGGAAGGAGGGAAGGAAAGAAGGAAGGAAGAAGGAAAGAAAGAAAGAAAAAGAAATGGTTAGTGCTTTGCCTTTGGCATCCACCAATATGAATTCCAGTTCCCCGGCTCAGCCCTTTCTTTCCTGTGTGACCAAGGCAAGTTACTTAACCTACTTGAACCTTGATTTCCTTGTCTGTAAAATGGGAACAATACGGAGCTTGCCTCAGTGACAGTGAGGATTAAAGGAGGTAATGTTTAGCGCAGTGCCTGGCATGGAGCAAGTGTTTTAATCCAAGTTCACTCTCCTCCACATTTTCAGTTAGATTCTGGCAAGGCCTGAAGGAAAGCAGCAGTGGCAATGGGGATGCTGAGGAGAAAAGGGATTTGAGAAAGATTTGAGAAGCAGAATTACCAGAACGTGTTTGTTGGTTAATTGATTATATTTAGTGTGAATGAGTTCTCCCAGGTATCTGCATTTCAAGACAGTTATCTCTAACTGAGGAATGAAAGGCTTTGTCCTTTGAAGAAAGCTGGGGCAGAAACAGAAAGGGATTAGGGGAGACTGCGGGAAAATAAAGTGTGTTTGGGACCCCTAAGGTGGAGGGAGAGAAAGGCAACAGTTTCAACAGCTTATCTTGACTTAGGCCAAATGAGGGTAAGGGGTTCTGAATAACTGTCTCTCCACATCTTCCCTGTACTCCCCAAGTTGCCTCCCTTCCCAGAGATGGACAATTTCTGGATCCTGCTCCAGGTAGACCTCCTGGGAAGGGCCCTCTCCCCACAAAACTGCCCTTCCTTGCCTGAGTGCAGGGTAGCCCCTTCCTCAACTTTCACCATTTCTCTCTCTTAACCTTAGGGTCCTGTACAAACATGTTGTTTTCCAGCACATTAGTACTTAGGGATATTTTAATATCATACTGAGCTCCCCACCCCACATGTCCTGAAACACTTCCTAAAGCAGCATAGAGTTGTTACTTTGGCTTTTTCGTTTGTTTGTTTTTGTGTTTGCTTTTTTTTGAGAGGGCGTCTCGCTCTGTCACCCAGGCTGGAGTGCAGTGGCGCCATCTCGTCTCACTGCAACCTCCGCCTCCCGGGTTCAAGCGATTCTTCCGTCTCAGCCTCCTGAGTAGCTGGAATTACAGGCATGTGCCATCACGCTTGACTAATTGTTGTATTTTTCGTAGGGACGGGGTTTTGCCATGTTGGCCAGGCTGGTCTGGAACTCCTGCCCTCAAGCAATCCACTCGCCTCGGCCTCCCAAAGTGTGGGGATTACAGGTGTGAGCCACCATGCCCAGCCAGAGTGGTTACTTTGGAATAGAGGAAACAGCACAGGTTTTGGATTAGAATGGGACTAGATTTTAATTCTAGCTCTGCAGTGCAACCTTTGGACATATTACTTAACTTCTCTGAGTCTCCATTTCCTCATTTACAAGTAGGGGGATAATAATAGCTACCTTGCCAGTATACATGTCAGTGCTTAATTCAGCACCAAATCTGGCACATACTAGGTGCTCCATAGTATGGTGCCCCTGGCCCACCTAAGTCATTTCTAAGTCTGGTCATAAAGTTTCAGACCATATTATGATTGGGAAACATCCTTTTCATTAAAACTACATTAAGAGTTAAGGCACTTGGCCAAGCACGGTGGCTCACGCCTGTAATCCCAGCACTTTGGGAGGCCGAGGCAGGCGGATTATCTGAGGTCAGGAGTTGGAGACCAGCCTGGCCAACATGGTGAAACCCCATCTCTACAAAAAAAATACAAAAATTAGCCTGGCGTGGTGGCACACGCCTGTAATCCCAGCTACTCGGGAGGTTGAGGCAGGAGAATCACTTGAAACTGGGAGATGGAGGTTGCAGTAAGCCAAGAGCGCACCATTGCACTCCAGCCTGGGTGACAGAGCAAGACTCTGTTTCAAAAAAAAAAAAAAGGCACTCCCCTCACAGCCATCCTCCCACATACATGTGAATGTGGTCATATGTGTCAACACAATGATACGTATGCATGCAAACATACAGACTTGCTTGCTTAAGCACACGCCCATGACAATGGGCAGTTAGATAGTCAAGAAAACATGTTAGGCCAGGCACAGTGGCTCACGCCTGTAATACCAGCACTTTGGGAGGCTGAGGAGGGAGGATCACTGGAGCTAGGAGTTTGGGGTTGCAGTGAGCTATGATGGCACCACTGCACTCCAGCCTGGGCAATAGAGTGAGACCCTGTCTTTAAAAAAATAAAAAATAAAAAAGCGAGCATGTTAATTAGGTGAGACAGTTTAACTCAGTGTTTGAGAGAGTTGGTGAATAGCTGGAGAAGCAGTGAAGATGGCAAGATGAAATAATAACAGCAAATCCTTGTGTAGGACTACTATCGACCAGGCCTTGTTTGAAGTGCTTTATATATAATGAACACATTTAATCCTCACTACAGCCCTGTGACACAGGTAGTCATGCTTTACAGATGAGGAACTAAGGCCTAGAGTGGCCAAGTAACATGGTCAAACTCACACAGGTAGGAAGTAAACAATTTTTTTTTTTTTTGAGACGGAGTTTCACTCTTGTTACCCAGGCTGGAATGCAACGGCGCAATCTTCGCTCACTGCAATCTCCGCCTCATGGGCTCAAGCTATTCTCCTGCCCCAGCCTTATCAAGTAGCTAGGATTACAGACATGCGCCACCACGCCTGGCTAATTTTGTATTTTTAGTAGAGACGGGGTTTCTCCATGTTGGTCAGGCTGGTCTCGAACTACCGACCTCAGGCGATCTGCCCACCTCAGCCTCCCAAAATGCTGAGATTATAGGCGTGTGCCACTGCACCTGGCCAACAATGCTCTTAATCTCTATGTGACACTGACTTTTCACAGGGGCTTCAGTTGTGGTGAAATAAATGGAGAACAGTTGGTCACCATCCTGTGTAAATTACCCTTTCTCCTTGAAGTCCACTTTCAAATAATTCTGGTCTTTCTTCCATAGTTCACTGTCAACTTTAACACATCTGTTTGTGCAAAGGTCTGCCCTGATCTGGATCTCCTGAAGACCTCTACAGTCCATCCATGATCATGAGTACAGAATTGCCTGTTAATCTAGTAGGCGCTTAACTTTTATGTCAGAAGGGCTTCTACACGTGATACTGGAGTCCAGACTCCTGTGCAAACCTGCATGCATTTCTATGAGAGTCTTCACTGACCAGCCCCGACCTGCTTTGCCAGTCTCATCTCCTACTGCTACCACCCTACTCCCCATCCCATCATTTTCTGCTCTAGTCACAGTGAACACACTCTACTCTCTCAAGACTCTGAACCTTTGCACATGCCTATGTCTTCTTCCCTGCTGCCCTGAATTCCACAGGCTACTAAGCACCTACTATGTGGTAAGCTTATGCAAGTGATTACCACACAATGGTTTCTTTATTTTCCTCTCTCTTTTCCTTCCCTTTCTTTCTCTTCCTTCCTTCCTTCCTTCCTTCCTTCCTTCCTTCCTTCCTTCCTTTCGTTCGTTCGTTCGTTCTGATGGAGTCTTGCTCTGTCAGCCAGGATGGAGTACAATAGCATGATCTCAGCTCACTGCAACCTCCGCCTCCCGGGTTGAAGCAATTCTCCTGCCTCAGCCTCCCGAGTAGCTGGATGACAGGCACATGCCACCACACCCAGCTGATTTTTCCATTTTTAGTAGACACAGGGTTAAACCATGTTGGCCAGGCTGGTCTCCAATTCCTGGCCTCAAGAGATCCACCTGCCTGGGCCTTGCAAAGTGCTGGGATTACAGACGTGAGCCACTGCACCTGGCCTGTTTCTTTTTTTAAGACACAGATTTTATGAGCTAATCTTTCTCCCTCCCTCCCTCCCTCCCTCTCTTCCTTCCTTTCTTCCTTCCTTCCTTCCTTCCTTCCTTCCTTCCTTCCTTCTTTTTTTTCAGAGTCTCACTCTGTCGCCCAGGCTGGAGTACAGTGGCACGATCTCGGCTTACTGCAGCCTCTGCCTCCCAGGTTCAACTGATTCTCCTGCCTCAGCCTCCTGAATAGCTGGGACTACAGGTGCCCACTGCCATGCCTACCTAATTTTTGTATTTTTAATAGAGACAGAGTTTTGCCATATTGACCAGCTGGTCTTGAACTCCTGGCCTCACCAGATCCGCCTGCCTCAGCCTCCCAAAGTGCTGGGATTACAAGTATGAGTCACTGTGCCTGGCCTGTGTGCTTTTCTTTTGTGTGTGTATGTGGTGGTGGTGGTGGTATTTTTTAGAGACGGGGTCTCACTGTGTAGCCCAGGCTGGTCTCCAAGCGATCCTCCCACCTCATCCTCTCGAGCAGCTAGGATTACAGGTGCGAGTCACCACACCTGGCACCACATAATGGGATAAGTGCTCTTATCACATACACCACAGTCATACTGTGGGAATTCAGAGTGGAGGGGAAGACTCGTTCTCTCCGAGGGACTTGGTCAGCGGGAAGAGAAGAGTTGACAGCTTCACAAAGGAAACGACATTTGAGATGAGTTTTGAATGATTAGGAGTTTTCTAGTCAAAGGAGGGAAAGGAAACCTCAAATTACCTTTGGCTCTTCCATACCCCACAACTCAGACATGAAGTCCTGTTGTAGGTTCTACATCCAAAATGTCTCTCACACCTGTCTCTTCTTCATATTCCTCTGCCACTGTCCTAGTTCTACAGGCCCCACTTGGACTATTGCAACAGCTCCATAGCTGGTCTTTTTTGTTTTTTTTCTTTTTTTTTTTTTTAAAGACAGGGTCTCACTATGTTGACCAGACTAGTCTCAAACTCTTGGGTTCAAGGAATCCTTCCACCTCAGCCTCCCAAGTAGGTGGGACCACAGGTGTGCCACTGCACCTGGCAGTACCTGGTCAATCTGTCTCAGTCTTCAATCCCCAGTCCAGTCTCCATGCAGCTGCTGACTGACCTTCCAAACACACAAGTTTGAAGGTGTCACTCCCATCATACCTTTTCTTTTCTTTTTTTTTTTTTTTGAGACAGAATCTCGCTCTGTCACCAAGGCTGGAGTGCAGTGGCATGATCTCGGCTCACTGCTACTTCTGCCTCCCGGGTTCAAGTGATTCTCATGCCTCAGCCTCCCAAGTAGCTGAGATTACAGGTGCCAGCCACCACACGGGGCTAATTTTCGTATTTTTGGTAGAGATGGGGTTTCACCATGTTGGCCAGGCTGGTCTCAAACTCCTAACTTCAAGTGATCCACCTGCCTCGCCTCCCAAAGTGCTGGGATTACAGGTGTGAGCCAGCAGGTCTTTTTTTTTTTTTTTTTTTTTTTTGTGATAGAGCCTCACTTACTCTGTAGCCCAGGCTGGAGTGCGGTGGCACGATCTTGGCTTACTGCAACCTCCACCTCCCGGATTCAAGCAATTCTCCCACCTCAGCCTCCTGAGTAGCTGGGACTATAGGCATGTGCCACCATGCCTGGCTAATTTTTGTATTTTTAGCAGAGACAGGGTTTCATCATGTTGGCCAGGATGGTCTCGAACTCCTGGCTCCGAGTGATCTGCCTGCTTTGGCTTCCCAAATTGCTGGGATTACAGGCATGAGCCATTGTGTCCAGCCAACTCCTGTCATATCTGTAGTGTATTTTTTGTCTGTTTTATTTGCCCTTTGCTGAAATGTCCCAATCCATTCTCCATTTGACCCTGTACATTCTCCCTGGCCTACTCCAGGAATCAACAGGAGCTCAGCTTGGTACGATTGTATAGCCCCTTCTGCATCATAGGCCAGGTCTGGCATTTAAGTACTGTGGAGTCAGTAAACGGAGCAAACATTCCCCTCTAGCCCCCACTGTGTGCACCCAGGCTATCTGATTGAACATCTGAACCAGTTTGTGGTTGCCATGCCAATTCTCTATGGATACCGCAGCTTGCTTTCAAATCCCAACTCAGCTGGCTGGAGGCCTTGATTACTCTCCTAGTTCATCTGCCTCTGTTCCTTTGCCCCCCAGCTCCTGGCATCTCTGTGCATAGACACCTCTAAAAGATCATAGACATTCCTAAAAGGACCAGTTCCTTAAGATACAGCATGCAAGAGCTTCCTGTTACTAGGCCTTTTCTGTCTCCTGATCAGACCCCTTGAATATTGATCCTTAAATGAATCATGCTCAGGTTTGCAACCTGTCTTGGACTTTGCTGTTTGGACTGGTGTCCACTCCTTGGGGGAGCCAACACTATTATTGCCAATTGTTTTAACTAGCTTCAGCCTACCTGAACCAGCCTCACTCCTTTCTGGATTAATGAGAATTCTAGCATGTCGTAAGGCCATGGTCTCAGTGCTTACGATACTATCTTACCTTACTTTACCATTAGTTCATAACCAGCTTTTGAACACATCTTGTCTGATTCTCACACAAGTTCTGTGAAAGAGGTAGAGAGGTTATTATTAACTCTCTATTGGAGGTGAGGAAACAGACCTGGAGAGGGTAAATATCACGTGTCCAAGGGACAGAGCTCATCAGTGGAGAACAAGTCTCCTAATTCCAATGTCCTCTTCAAAACCCAGGTCACTCAGTACATTGACTTTCTACTGCGTGGCAGAGAGCATGCCTCATTTGCCTCAACATCTCTCTCTTATACTCTTGTGACAGAGCCTGATTTGAAAAGTCAGTCTTGGAGTCAGTCTAACTCTGCCTCCTACCTCCCTGAGACATTGTGTCCACCAGCTGCCCTCAAGGTTCCTTGGCCTGCTCCTACCTGGTTCATGGGACCCAAGAATCCGGTGTCCCCTACTTGGGCTGTAACACCCAGCCTGATAGTTTTATTGTCCCACCACTGCCCCCTGGAGAGGAAAGCCTTGATCTAGAGTTGGAGTCTCTTTCCAAGGGGATTGGTAGAATCTTTTAAGAGAAACCACATTTCTGATGTGATGGTGGGGTTAGCATTTCTCAATGTGGAGAGGGCGTGAGGTTCCCTGCTTCCTCCCAGGACCAGGATGGAATTTTCAAAAGAAAATATTTATCCTGATGTTATGTTGTATGGAGAGGGGATGTGTTTGTTGTATTGTTGTGGGTGAAGAGGATGGATTTCGATAAGAAAAGGAATCTTTTCCACCATGAGGGGTGGGGACCTCTCCTCTGACGGAACATAATGTCAGTTTCTAAGGGGAAAGGAAATTTCTTGTAGGAAAGGAATGTTCCTCTTTTAGGGAGAGGAAGCTCTCTCTCAGGGATTGCTAAGTGTGGTGGAAAGGAATACTTACTCTCTCCTTTCTTTCAATTTTTTAAAAATAGAGATAGGATAGGGTCTTGCTATGCTGTCCAGGCTAGTCTTGAACTCCTGGCCTCATGCAATCCTCTTGCCTCGGCCTCTAAAGGTCTCCTTTCCTTCCCTCCTTCCCTCCCCCCTCCTCCCTCCCTCCCTCCCTCCCTTCCTTCCTTCCTTCTCCTTCCTTCCTTCCTTCCTTCCTTCCTTTGTTTCTGTCTTGACAGGGTCTCACTCTCTGGTCCAGGCTGGAGTGCAGTGGCATGATCACGGCTGACTGCAGCTTCAGCTTCAGCCTCCTCCTGGGCTCAAGTTATCCTCCCACCTCAGCCTCCGAAATAGCTTGGGACTCCAGCACATGCCACCACACCTGACTAATTTTTTTTTTTTTTGTAGAGATGGGGTCTCTCTATGTTGCTCAGACTGGTCTCAAACTCATGGGCTCAAGTGATTCTCTCCCCTTGGCCTTCCAAACTGCTGGGACTACAGGCATGAGCCACCACATCCAGCCTTCCTTTTTTTTTTCTAAAGGAGAAATCTCAAATAAGGAAAATTTCCATGCTTTCTCTCTGAAGAGGAAAAACTGTTTCAAGGAAGAAAAATTCATATGAGATTGTGTCTGATTTTCTCTCCTTTTCTGATATCCAGCACTTCCTACATGGAGTCCACATACTCTCAGAGGGAGTGGCAAATAATTTCTCCTGTTCGGAGGTGAGGAACTGAGGAGGTAACTTGCCATGGGGGAAACTTTTACTCTGAGAGGCTATTTGTGGGGGCAGTGACTCTGAGGAAACCCCCGGAGGCTGCGGGAAGATAATGCGTTGTTACTATGCGTTGTTACTCGGGGAAGTCTTTTAGGAATCCCAGAAGCACAGAGTGTTGAAGGGAGCTGAGAGATGTGCTGGGCCAGTTCTCATTTGCTCGTAAGGAAGCTGAGGCTCGGGGAAGGGAATGCCTTGCTGCTAAGTGACAGCACCAGGACTCCAGCACAGCTTTTCCAAGTCTCAACCTGGGGCTTTTCCTACCACAGCTGACAGGGAAGGGTGATGCTGGTGAGGAAACTGCTGCTGTGAAATGTTTGACCTGTGTGGAGGCATCTCTGGAGTGGGAAGCATTGATTCCTGAGAGAAGGAAACTGGGAAAGAGGATGGAATTAGGGGCTATGTCCAGAGGAAAGGGGCCGGGGTCATCGTGCAACCCAACAGGTGGACTGTGGGACATCAGCTTGTAGGGGATGCTGAGTTTGGAGGGAGTAAGGAGATAGTTCTCCAGGTGTGTGGGGAAGGGGCTCTCACCGAGTACCCCTGGAATGTGTGCCACTCTCTGGGGCATGAGAAATTTCCTAATCATTTCTTGTCTCTTCAGAGGGAGTTGTCATTTTTAATCTTTTCAAAATCAGAGGAGAGGATGTAAAATTAAATCCCAATAAGCTGTTATTAGACAATGAAAAAGACAAGAACCACAACAAAAACAGGGCGGAATGGCTCAGCGGCTGGCCTGCAGCCCAAAGTTAGTGGTTCCTCATTTGCAGCTTCAGCTACTCAAGTAACTACTTATTTTGCCCTATTCCTTTCTTAATCAGTAAAACCCAAGGCCAGCCATCCTGGGGAGGTCAGAGGTTGCAGGAGAAAGAACTTGACAAACCACGAGCCACCTCTTCATTTACTGTAAAATCCTGTTTAATGTGTAACATTTCAGGCAGAGAGAGGCCTTGGGGACTAGAGGAAGAGGCAGCCCTGACCAACCCCCGCTCCAACTTATCTGCCTGCTTCTCCCTCCCTAACTCCCTCACCCCAGACACCTCCTCCTTTTCCTTGTGGCCAGCAAGCACTGTTCCTCCTTTACTAGTGCTCGCCACCCTCCCTTCTCCACCCACATGTCCACAGTACCCCCGCCCTCCGCTCCACTTACCCACATCCCTCCCAACTGATGTGACTCCAGAAACAGGGTATCTGACAGCACGGGTTAAGATTAGTTTCATAATTGGAGACGCTGTCGGAGCATCCATCTCTTGTCCCCAATGGTCCCAGAGAGAGGGAGAGGGAAGAGGGAAGAGTGCAGGCAACAAGGCAGCCCACACTCCCAGTAACCTTGAGCACTGGCATAGGTGGCCTCCAGCTCCCTACCCCTCCAGCTCCTCAAATGGAAGGCCCTGGGAGGAAGGGAACAGCCAGGGAAGGAGGTTTTGATCGAGTAATCCCCAGCAGGCAGAGGCCTGTGCACCAGCAGGGGAGAAGGAGGGGCTCGCCCAGGGCAGGGGCGGGGGCGGGATGGGAGGTTGCCTGGTATGTGGCATCAGCAGGCCGAGCAGCGGTCGCTCTTCTCAGCCAGCCCGGCCCCGGTGCCAGGGCTGCGGCGCAGTATGTCTTTCAGGGAACCATCCTGCTCGCTCAGCAGCTTGTTGATCTCATTCTGCTTGTATTCAGGTGAGAGGCGGTGGCCAAAGCCCGAGCCCTTGCGGGAGGGTGGATTGGAGCGGCGCTGGGCTCGGCGGGCACAGGCCCGGATGATGAGGTACACCACCTCGGCCACATTGAGGATGATGCAGATGCCAGAGGCGGCTAGCATGAAGACGGTGAAGACGGTTTTCTCCGTGGGGCGGGACACGAAGCAGTCCACTGTGTTGGGGCAGGGGTAGACGTCGCACTTGACCAGCCGCACCATGGCATAGCCAGGGTAGAGCAGATAAAAGACATACATGAAGACGGCCTCGAACAATAGCCGGAACACCACGCTGATGACATAGGTCCACCACAGTGTCCCTGAGATGTGGACCTTGTGCCTCTTCACCTCCTCCAGGTGTAGGGGGTCCCCATGGCCCTCAAGCCGTAGCATTTTCTTCTCTATGTGTTGCTGGTGAGCCACGTGCATGGCCACGAGGAGAGCTGGGGTGGAAACTAGGATGAGCTGCAGGGACCACAGCCGCACATGGGAGATGGGGAAGAACTGGTCATAGCAGACGCTGTTGCAGCCAGGCTGGAGTGTGTTGCAGATGAAAGAAGACTTCTCATCACCCCACACACTCTCTGCAGCCACCACCAGCACCATAATTCTGAAGATGAAGATGACCGAGAGCCATACTCGTCCAATGGCAGTAGAATGCCGGTTCACGCCACTGAGCAAGGTGTACAAACCTGTCCAGTTCATCCTGCCTCATTCACACCTGCAAAACACCAGCCATGAAGCAAGCTGTCAGAAAGCTGGGGTGGAAAGTCGGGCGCCATAGCACTGCCTGCGCACTCCCCCCACCCAACTCTTCCAAGAGCCAGTAGCAGGAAAGGAAGGATGGTCATGACTTTCCTCGTCACCCCATCCCCTTGCCAGCTTCTCCTCCTCCTCACTCATTTGACTTGACCTCCCTGAGCCCCATCCCCCTTCTTCGCTTTCATCCAACATTCTTTTCTCGCCAGCCCCTTTCTTTGCCAAGCCCATCTTGTTCCAATATCAGCCATCCCTATGACTCCCTGTCCTCTAGCTCCTTAACTCCAGACCTGGGGCAAACTCAACAAAGCCCTCTTACCTTGGGGAGCGCCTATCCTGAGGCCACCCAGACAGGTCCCCTATGGTCTCATGTCTGTGCAGGGGGAGTGGTCCCTGGGCTCCGCGCCTGCGTCCCAATTCATCACCGCCCGGTGCTGGGGAGTCATATGCTGCTTTATACCCAGTGTCTGCACAATGAGACCTTTGTGGGGCTCTGAACAACGCCCTTTAGAATTCAGATCAAACGCCCTGACTTCCGCCCACCCTACACACAGAGCACTTGTGTCCCAGCGCCGGACACCCAGCCTGCACCCACCTGTTCTGTGCCCCCCGGTCCATCGCCGCACCCGCCCCATAGCCCCACCAGAAGAATGGCCACGCGGGGGAGGGAGATAAAACTCAGGCAGGTGGATGTGAAGAGGGACCTCAGGGGACCCGGAGGCTCTGGGCTGAGGCCCTCCCCCATGGCCCTATCAGAAGTTTAAGGTCAGCAGGATTTTCCCTGAGGCTTAGATCCCCTCCGGAATATGGAGAGGAAAGAGAGCTCATTTATCAAGCCAGGAACTGTGCTGAGTGTTGTTCCATACCTTTTTTCTTTCGACCCATTTAGAAGCCTGTTATCCCATTTTCCAGATGAAGAAGCTGAAGCTCAGGTAAGTAACTCCTTAAGGTCACACTGTTACAAAGCGGTAGTATAAGTAGGATGAAACAATGTATCTGAGACAGAAGTCTTTCTCTACAGCAGGCTGCTTGTGCTTCTGCAGATAGTGTCTGTAGAAAGCAAAGGCTGACCATTTGGGAAAAAAAAAAAAAAAAAAAGGCCGGGCGCAGTGGCTCACGCCTGTAATCCCAGCACTTTGGGAGGCCGAGGCGGACGGATCACAAGATCAGGAAATCAGGACCATCCTGGCTAACAAGGTGAAACCCCGTCTCTACTGAAAATACAAAAAATTAGCCGGACGTGGTGGGATGTGCCTGTAGTCCCAGCTACTCGGGAGGCTGAGGCAGGAGAATCACTTGAACCCAGGAGGCCGAGGTTGCAGTGAGCCAAGATTTCGCCATTGAACTCCAGCCTGGGGGACAGAGTGAGTGAGACTCTATCACAAAAACAAACAACAAAAAAGCAAAGGCGAATGTTAACCATAAGGCACAAGAAGTATGGAAGCTGTCGATCCGTGAGCACATTCCAACTCCAGTGTCATGGAGCAAACCCTGGCCGTCTCTCTTTGAGTTTCAGGAAAGGGAACTCATGCAGGGGGTGGTCAAGTGGGCACAGGGTGAGCATAAGCCAGAAGGAGAAAGCAAAAGGTCACTGAGCAGGCCGGGCGCCGTGGCACACGCCTGTAATCCCAGCACTTTGGGAGTCCGCGGCGGGTGGAGCATTTGAGGTCAGGAGTTCGAGACCAGCCTGGCCAACATGGTGAAACCCTGTCTCTACTAAAAATACGAAAATTAGCCGGGCGTGGTGGTATACACCTGTAATCCCAGCTACTCAGGAGGCTGAGGCAAGAGAATTGCTTGAACCTGGGAGGCAGAGGTTGCAGTGAGCCGAGATCATGCCATTGTACTCCAGCTTGGGTGACAGAGCGTGATTCCATCTCAAAAAAAAAAAAAAGTCACTGAGCAAACAGAGGGTCAGGAGATAGGCTGTGACTCTTACCTACAGTCACATAGCTTTAGGTTTGGATTCTGGTTCTTCACTTGATGTGACCTTGGGCTAGCTACTGAACTTCTCCGAGCCTGCTTGTTCATCTATAAATGGGGTTAATACCCAGGGTTATTGTGAGATTCAACGAGGCCATCTGCAAAAGTTCTTAGCCCAGCTCCAGGATCATAGTTGGTGACCAAAGGGTTAAGAATCTTCTCAGGGGCCGGGCACAGAGGCTCACACCTGTAATCCCAGCACTTTGGGAGGCTGAAGTGGGCGGATCACTTGAGGTCTGGAGTTTGAGACCACCCTGGCCAACATAGTAAACCCCATCTCTACTGAAAATACAAAAATTTAGCCACGTGTGGTGGCGCATGCCTGTAATCCCAGCTGCTGGGTGGGAGAATCACTGGAACCCTGGAGGCGGAGGTTGCAGTGAGCCAAGATTGCACCACTGCACTCCAGTCTGGGCAACAGAGCAAGACTCCATCTCAAAAAAAAAAAAAATCTTCTCGGGAAGAGAAAACAAAGTTGCTTTGGTGGAATAAATGGTCTGCCAAACCCAAGATCTCTCCTTTTTCTCCCTAATGCTGTGGGCTTTTTTTTTTTTTTTTTAATAGAGGGTGGGGACAAGGTCTGGCTATATCACCAGGCTAGAGTGCAGTGGCACAATCACTGCTCACTGCAGCCTTGACCTCCTGGGCTCCAGCGATCCTCCCACCTCAGCCTCTCAATTAGTTGGGACCACAGGTATGTGTCACCATGCCCAGCGAAGTTTTCTTTTTTTTTTTTTGTAGAGATGGGGGGCTCACTATGTTGCCCAGGCTGGTCTTGAACTCCTGGGCTCAAGCAATCTTCCCACTTTTGCCTCCCAAAGTGTTGGGATTACAGGCGTGAGCGACCTTGAGCAGCCCCCGATACTGTTGTTGACCTATAGGGTCTGTCTGAGACCAATCCCCAACCCCAAGTGCATATTGTAACCTCATGGTTTCAGGAGCTTGCCAGTTGCTCTAGGGAGGAAATTCTCCTCCATCCCTTAGGCAGGCTAAGAAGGCTTCTCCCATCTCTTGCCACTTCTGCCATTAAGTTGCAAGGAGATCATACTAGCAGCAGGAAACCGAATGTGAGGAGGACATGCAGGCCTGGACCATAGGAGATGCAGTGATCCCTGGAGTCATTTCCTGACCCCAATGCATGCTCCACAGCAGAGCAAGTGGTTGTGGAAGAAGCCTCATATTCAGCCCTGGGTGGTCCTCTATGCTGTAGAGGAAAGGGGTGGGGTAACAGCAACTGCGAAAGTTGGGAAATGGGATGAAAGAATCAGGGGAAAGGACAGTCCACAGGACATAGATTACTTCTCAGAAGAAGTTTCTTCATCTAACTAAATAAATAAATAGCCTTAGTGAGTTCATGTCATGTGCCAACCAGCATGGGGAAGCAGGGATATGGGTGCCCTTTCTCCCAAGCCTAGGATTCTACATGCAAAGCTGCTGCACTAGGCATCACAGCTAGCCATAAAGAAATGCTTCAGAGGCTGGGCACGGTGGCTCATGCCTGTAATCCCAACGCTTTGGGAGGCCAAGGTGGGCAGATCACGAGGTCAGCAGATCGAGGCCAACATGGTGAAACCCCTACTCTACTAAAATTACAAAAATTAGCTGGGCATGGTGGCACGCACCTGTAATCCCAGCTACTCGGGAGGCTGAGGCAGGAGAATCGCTTGAACCCAGGAGGCGATGATTGCAGTGAGCCAAGATTGCACCACTGCACTCCAGCCTGGTGACAGAGTGAGACTCCGTCTCAAAAAAAAAAAAAAAAAAAAAAAAAAGAAAAGAAAAAAAGAAAAGAAAAAAAGAAATGCTTCAGGTGGTGAGATGTGTTACACTCTAGAACAGGTGGCCAGAGAATTATTAATAACCGGCTGGGTGCAGGGGCTCACGCCTGCAATCCCAGCACTTTGGGAGGCTTAGGTGGGCAGATCACTGAGGGATTCGAGTCCAGCCTGACCAACATGGTGAAGCCCCGTCTCTACTAAAAATTAGCTGGGTGTGGTGGCTGGCACCTGTAATCCCAGCTACTCAGGAGGCTGAGGCAGGAGAATTGCTTGAACCCAGGAGGCAGAGGTTGCAGTGAGTGGAGATCCTGCCACTGAACTCCAGCCTGGGGGAAAGAGTGAGACTCCGTCTTGGGAAAACAAAACAAAAGAAAAACAAAACAAAACAAAACAAAACAAAAACCTAGGCCAGGTGCAGTGGCTCACGCCTGGAATCCCAGCACTTTGGGAGGCTGAGGTGGGTGGATTGAGCCTAGGAGTTTGAGACCATCATGGGCAATATAGCAAGACCCCTGTCTCTATTGTATTTTAAAAAAGAAAAGGCTGGCTGCGGTGGCTCACGCCTGTAATCCCATCACTTTGGGAGGTTGAGGCGTGTGGAAAACGAGGTCAGGAGATCGAAACCATCCTGGCTAACATGGTGAAACCCCGTCTCTACTAAAAATACAAAAAATTAGCCAGGCGTGGTGGCGGGTGCCTGTAGTCCCAGCTATTCGGGAGGCTGAGGCAGGAGAATGGCGTGAATCCAGGAGGCAGAGCTTGCAGTGAGCAGAGATTGTGCCACTGCACTCCACCCTGGGTGACAGAGCGAGACTCCATCTCAAAAAAAAATAGAAAAGAAAAACAAAAGAAAAGGCCAGGCATAGTGGCTCACGCTTGTAATCCCAGCACTTTGGGAGGCAGAGACTGGTGGATTACCTGAGGTCAGGAGTTCGAGACCAGCCTGACCAACATGGTGAAACCTCGTCTCTACTAAAAATACAAAAATTAGCTGGGTGTGGTGGTGCAGGCCTGTAGTTCCAGCTACTCAGGAGGCTGAGTCAGGAGAATCACCTGAACCCGGGAGGCAGATGTTGTAGTGAGCCGAGATCATGCCACTGCACTCCAGCCTGGGTGACAGAATGAGACTCTGTCTCTTAAAAAAAAAAAAAAAGAACAAAATAAACAACAATAGTAGTAATAATAATAATAATAAAAGAATAACCTGGTCAGGTTCTTTTTTTTTTTTAGATGGAGTCTCGCTCTGTCACCCAGGCTGAGTGCAGTGGCGTGATCTCGGCTCACTGCAAGCTCTGCCTCCCGGGTTCACGCCATTATTCTGCCTCAGTCTCCCTAATAGCTGGGACTACAGGCACCCGCCACCACGCCTAGCTAATTTTTTTTTGTATTTTTAGTAGAGACAGGGTTTCATCGTGTTACAGGATGGTCTCCATCTCCTGACCTCGTGATCCACCTGCCTCGGCCTCTCAAAGTGCTGGGATTACAAGCGTGAGCCACTGCGCCTGGCCCCTGGCCAGGTTATTCTTAGGCAACACAGGGAGACCCCTGTCCCTTAAAAAAAAAAAAAAAATTAAAAGGAGGCTGAGGTGGGAGTATCGCTTGAGTCCAGGAGTTCAAGACCAGCCATAGGCCACATAGTGAGACCCCATCTCTACAAAAAAAGAAACACAAAAATTATCCAGGCATGGTGGCTGTGCCATTCACCCATAGTCCTAGCTACTCAAGAGGCTGAGGCAGGAGGATCTCTTGAGTCCAGGAGGTCGAGCTGCAGTGAGCTTCATTGTGCCAACTGCATTCCAGCCTGTCTCAGAAAATAATAATAATAATAAGACCTCCCAACATTGTAGCATTTTTATTAAAAAAAATTATTGGCCAGGCGTGGTGGCTCAAGCCTGTAATCCCAGCACTTTGGGAGGCCGAGACGGGCGGATCATGAGGTCAGGAGATCAAGACCATCCTGGCTAACCGGTGAAACCCCTCTCTACTAAACATACAAAAACTAGCCGGGCGAGGTGGCGGGCGCCTGTAGTCCCAGCTACTCGGGAGGCTGAGGCAGGAGAATGGCGTAAACCCGGGAGGCGGAGCTTGCAGTGAGCTGAGATCTGGCCACTGCACTCCAGTCCGGCGACAGAGCGAGACTCCACCTCAAAAAAAAAAAAAAAAAAAATTATTGAGTACCTGTTATATGCCAGGCCCCTGCACATGCACTCTCGTTTAATCCTCAAAAATACTTTTTGAGGTAAGTTTTGCTTTATCCTCGTGTCACAGATGAGCAAACTGAGGCAAAGAAAGGTGAAAGGACTTATCTAAGAGTCACATAATCAGTTAAGTGATAGAGCTGGGATTTGAGCCAGATCAAGCTGACTCCAGAACACACACTGTTTTTTTTTTTTTTTTTTTTTTTTGAGACGGAGTCTCGCTCTGTCGCCCAGGCTGGAGTGCAGTGGCCAGATCTC
This sequence comes from Trachypithecus francoisi, assembly GCF_009764315.1. Classification (NCBI taxonomy): domain Eukaryota; kingdom Metazoa; phylum Chordata; class Mammalia; order Primates; family Cercopithecidae; genus Trachypithecus; species Trachypithecus francoisi. The sequence goes on from NW_022681471.1 coordinate 71,981,768, forward strand.
AGCTCACTGCACGCTCCGCCTCCCGGGTTCACGCCATTCTCCTCCCTCAGCCTCCCGAGTAGCTGGGACTACAGGCGCCTGCCACCACACCTGGCTAATTTTTTGTATTTTTAGTAGAGACAGGGTTTCACCATGTTAGCCAGGATGGTCTCGATCTCCTGACCTCGTGATCCGCCCACCTTGGCCTCCCAAAGTGCTGGAATTACAGGTGTGAGCCACCGCGCCTGGCCACACACTTTTTTTTTTTTTTTTTTTTTTTTGAGACGGGTCTCACTCTGTAGCCCAAGCTGAAATGCAGTGGTGCGATCTCGGCTCACTGCAAGCTCTGCCTCCTAGGTTCACGTGATTCTCACAGAGCACATACTTTTTCCCATAAGCTCTACTTGGCTACAAGTATAACTTTACTTTCTGTGGGTATTTTTTAGGAACAGGGAGATTAAAAAAAAAAAAAAAGAAGGAACAGAGAGGGAGATTCAAAACTGCTATGTCCTATTTTCTTTTATCCCCTTCTCTCCTTTCCTATCAATTGACAACTCTTTCTTTTCTTTTCTTTCTTTCTTTCTTTTTTTTTTTGAGATGGAGTCTTGCTCTGTCACCCAGGCTGGAGTGCAGTGGTGTGATTTCGGCTCACTGCAACCTCCGCCTCCCGGATTCAAACGATTCTCCTGCCTCAGCCTCCCGAGTAGCTGCGATTACAGGTGCGTGTCACCACGTCTGGCTAATTTTTGCATTTTTAGTAGAAATGGGGTTTCACCATGTTGGCCAGGCTGGTCTTGAAGTCCTGACCTCAGGTAATCCTGCTGCCTCAGCCTCCCAAAGTGCTGGAATTACAGGTGTGAGCCAGTGTGCCTGGCCCAGCTCTTTTTTTTCTAAGGTACTTTTGTTGTAGTAAAATTGACAACTCTTTCCCTCTCCTTCTGTCCCAGGATTTTTTGCTGCCTCTTGATTTGGTCTGCTTTTCCTTTCCTTACCTTTCTTGGGCTGCTTCCTCAAACTGCAAAGCAAACCTTAGCTGTTTCTTTTTTCTGCCCTTCAGGGGTGTGCGTCATAGCCAGTAGCTCCCTGTGGGGCCTCTAAGGACCCTTGTCTGGGTGCTGTGATCTCAATTTTTGCTCTTCCCTTTGGAAGGAGAACTGATCCCTATGTCAACATCAATGCCTCAAGGATTTCATTCTAAAAACATCCAGGGAGTGACCTGATTTTGAAATCCAACTGTTTTTGTGACTTTGGGTTAAGTCCAGGTATTGATATCCTCAGTGTTGCTGCAGGCAGGTGTGTTTTGCTCTCAAGTTTAATTAGACAGGACTTCTCTGGCCTTGTCAGGCTCTGGCCCTAATTTAGATTTGGCCAAATTTAGATTTGCCCTAGCACTCAAGCACAGTGCAAAATCAGGTGATCTCACTTAGTTCTTACAACAATCCTGTAATATTATCCCCATTTTTCAGACAAGGAAGTTGAGGCTCAGAGACGTTAAGTAATTTGTCTCAACGGCAATTGCACTGCTGCTAAATGGTAGAATCAAGTTCCAAGTTTATTTTCTTACCTCAAAGTATTTGTATATAGTGCTGCTTATGGAGGCCTCTCTTCCTTTAAGGAGTTTGCATTCTAACTGAGACCAGGCCTACTATTCAAAAACCTATACACTTTCCTGCGTGTGCTGGCACGTACACACACACACACACACACACACGCACGCACACACATTCGTCTAGTCTGTCTCTGTCTCTCTCTGTTTCTGCCCTCACCTCCTCCCTATCCTTCCAACTACAGGAAAATCCTTGTGATTTGGGGTTTGGGGAAGAGGGATGGGCTGGGATAGATGGGGTTACATTCAGCCTGGGACTCCATGCTCCCTCCCCCATTTCACAGGCAGTCACTCGTCAGGAAGGGACATGGGGTTTTCTTTGAGATTTACTTAGGAATTTCTGGCTGCCTTCATCAGTTTGGTGTGGCTAAGGCCAAACTCCTCCAGCTCTTTTCCCCTTCCCCTGCTTCTCTCTCTTGCCTCCGTCCTGTGGTTTTACAGTATCTCAGTCACTGGACTTAGCCTCTTTACCCTGCCATACATATTCCGTGGCCAGGCTTGGGTCAGGTCAAGTCTAGCTCATTCCAATTTGTTCCTTCCCCTCTCTGCTGCAGTCTTTTCGGAGCGCTTCTGCTTATGCCAGCTCCCTTCCCCATTGTTTGGACGCTACTCCCTTACTCTTCCATCACCCACCTGACTTCCTGTTGCTCTCTGCTTGGGTTATTATAACAGCTGCCATTTATGGAGTGCCCCCTGTGTGTATATTCACAGACTCTCACGCTCACAACAACCCCGTGAGCCAGGAGCTATTGTCTTCAACTCACAGGTGAGGCAATGAAGGCTAACAGAAGCTGAGGCACTTACTACACAGGTGGTAAGCAAGTGCTGGAGCTCAGAGTAAGAATTGTATTGGCCCCTCAACCCAAGCCTGGGTCCCTTTTCCATTGCCAGGCTGCATTCTAATCTATACTTCTCTCCGTTAAAACCTCTCTTGTCTGTATTCTCCTCTCCTCATCTCGTTTTCTAAGTTTACACATTCTGCTGTGCCATTCCCAACAGCTGCAAAACTTTCAAACAGCTGGGGAACACCTCTCCTTTAGATCTCCAAGCTGGCCGGGCGTGGTGGCTCACGCCTGTAATCCCAGCACTTTGGGAGGCCGAAGCGGGCAGATCACCTGAGTTCGGGAGTTTGAGACCAGCCTGACCAACATGGAGAAACCCTATCTCTACTAAAGATACGAAATTAGCCAGGCATGGTGGGGCATGCCTGTAATCCCAGCTACTCGGGAGGCTCAGGCAGGAGAATCGCTTGGACCCAGGAGGCAGAGGTTGCAATGAGCCAAGATTGCGCCATTGCACCTCAGCTTGGGCAACAAAGTGAAACTCTGCCTCAAAAAAAAAAAAAATCTCCAAACCATCAGTTACTCCAAGTTCAGCTTGAGTCTGTCTGCCTCCTTCAAGAAAGTAGAAACACACGCTCCCAAATCCTTGGCCCTGTTGGCTAGCCCTCTGCAGCCCGCTGAGCATGCTTTATTCATCCACTCGCAGCCCCGTGTTGGGTGCATGCCTGGTTTGCCTTGTAATCAAGGAAGGAAAACAGCACCTGGCAGTGCCCAGCATTCCCATTAAACCCTAACCCTGTGCGGCAGGAAATGGCTCAGATAGACAAACTTGGCCACCTTGCACCTAGGGGGTCCCTCAAGTCTTCCTGTGAATCTGACCCTATGGAAATAAGGGGAATCTTTGGCCGGAGGAAAAAAAGTGAGAGGAGAAGCAACACTGAACTTGGAAAGAGGCTGCAGAGAGAGGCTAAGCAAGCCTGGCACCTGGTAGGAGGGGCCTCACCCCAGCTTCAGAAGGAAGCATGGAAGGGACCTAAGTGACTGAAGGCGGAGGTCAATAGAAGGCAAGACCCGGCCCCTATTTCCGGCCCCCTGTGCCACATCAGCCCTCCCTGGCCCACCTCCCTCAGCCCCCAGTCTCCTCACCTCCCTGTCACTGCCACACCTGGCTGCTGCTGCCCTTTCCCAGAGAATGTCTGCAGGTGTGTCTGCCCTATGCCACCAGGTACTGTCAGCCCAGCCCAGGGGAGGGACAACGAGCTCAGGGCCAGAGCCAGAAATGGCCCACAGCCCAAGAGGAACCAGACAAACATTAACCAGCCCCACCTCTTCCCACATACAGTCATTAAACACGATTGATCCTCTGAGCGCCCTATGAGTTTGGAGAGACAGATCACATAGCCTGGAGTCACTGCCTTGTCCCAGAGGAAGAGAGGCATCATTGTCACCCACCCATGTTTAGTCTCTCTGGGAGACTGAGCTGGACCTGTGCTCCTCAGCATCCCTCAGGCTTCCCCCATGCCCTAGCCTTAGGTAGATCCACAGTGTAGGCAAGCTGCAGAGATGGATCCTGTACAGGCTGCCATCCTGGTCAACCCTTCTAGCTCCCAACCTCTGAAACTATATGACAGGGCCAGGCATGGTGGCTCATGCCTGTAATCCCAGCACTTTGGCCAAGGCAGGAGGATCACTTGAAGCCAAGAGTTTGAGACCAGCCTGGGTAACATAGTAAGACCTCATCTCTACAAAAAGTATAAATAAATAAACACATTATATGACAACGGGGAGGAAAAAGCCATGGGTGATGCCTGCTGGCACCTGAGGTCAAGATGGGAGCTGGCAGTGCTTCCCACCCATATGGCAGTACCAGGGTGCCCTTCGGCCACTTGCTTATTGTCCACATCCTGAGTGGCTGGGAACGGACCAAAGTATTTCTAATCCTATCCCAGAACCCTAAAACCTCAGAAATTGCTTTCTACCCTCAAGGCCAAGGCAGTTGAACTGCAAAGTGTATCATGTGCAGCAATGAATCTTGGCAATCATTAAAGTAAACAGAGAATGTCAACCATTAACTGAGGGATCAGTCTAGTTTCAAGGTCTGCACCACTGATGGCTTACCTGAAGACCCTGCTGGGTTCTGTGGCCTGAATGGCAGTGGAGAAATAAGGGAAGTTAGCAGAGAAACTGGCCCCCTGCCTTCTGTTCCTCACTCCAGCTTGAGCTCACTGCTAGAAAGGGAGTCAGAGCCTCAGCTTTCCTTAGCCAAACCTGGGCATATGGATACATCAGTCCATGAGTATTGGACACCTACTAGGAACCCAACAAAGGGCTACGTGCTGGGTGCAGGTGGCAAAGGAGGTGAAAACATCTCAACTGTTCATAAGAGATTTATCAACTTCTTTTTTTTGAGTTGCAGTCTCACTCTGTCACCCAGGCTAGAGTGCAATGGCGCAATGTTGGCTCACTGCAACCTCCGCCTCCCGGGTTCAAGCGATTCTTCTGCCTCAGCCTCCCAAGTAGCTGGGATTACAGGCGCCTGGCTAATTTTTGTATTTTTAGTAGAGATGGGGTTTCGCCATGTTGGCCAGGCTGGTCTTGAACTCCTGGGCTCCAGTGATCCGCCCACCTCAGCCTCCCAAAGCACTGGGATTACAGGTGTGAGCTATCATGCCCTGCCGAACTTCTGGAGGAGAGGGGACCAAGACCCAATAAATTGCTGTGAAAAATATCAGTGCGTATTCAATCGTGTGGTTCTAACTTTGATTCCTGAGAGAGTCCAGAGGAATGATGAGAGGGAATGATGAGAGTAAACTGAAGTAATCAGGGAAGGCTTCCTAGAGGAGGTGAGGTTTGAGTGGAGATGTAAAAGACAGGTAGGAGCTGGAAGGGGAAGGACAGGGTTAGCATTCCAGGGAGGAGGAACAGTGTGAGTGAAGGCACAGAGTAGGAAGGAGCAAGGCATATCTGGGAGCCAGTAAGGAGGCAGGACTATGTTGAGGGGCTGTGGAGGAAACTGTCAGTCAGTTAAGAGGCTTAGAGTATGGAGGACATTTAAAGCCAGATAGGGAATCCTTTAGTTGTGCCTGGTAAACTTGGTGAAAGGCAAAACTGAGCTGGACATCATGGTGGGTGGGGGACAGGCTGAAAACTATTCTTCCCTCTGAGAGTACAAGTTGTAGTGGATAAAGAGGACTGCCGTTTCCCGAGTACTGAATGCATAAAAGGCAATGTTCAAAGTGTTTTGTATTACTTTGTTTGATTCTCAAAATAACCCTACAAAGTAGGCACTATTAATATTCTCATGTTACAGGGGAATTAAGGCACACAGAGGTTAAGTGACATAATTGAGGTTAGCTGGCTACTGGTAAGTAACAAAGCTGGATTTGAACCCAGGCAGTCTGGCTCCAGAACTTGTTCACTTGACCACTATATCACAGCTGATGAGCTCTACAGGGTCCCACTGAGAATCTGAGTTAGAGGTGGTCCCTGACTCCAGGAGATTCTAAGCTAACAGGACAGATGAGACACTCACCTGAGTAACTACAAGGGAGTTTCTCCTAAATGCCATATGCAGATATGAGATGCCAGAAGTTCAGATGCAGAAGAAAAGGGTAGGTTTAACAGAAAGGCAGAGTTGGATGTGGGTCATAAAGGAGATGGAGGGACAAACATTTCAGGTGACAGGAAGCTGTGAGCTGTGTTTGGGGAACTGTAGGCAGACCTGTTTGACCAGAAGAGAGAGCTCCTATACATAGCGGAGTTCATAGGAAGGGAAACTACAGGTTAATATTAGTGTGTACTCATTGTTCCTTGGAGCTCTGGCAGGATTTCTTTGTGGTGCTTATAGTTCTAAACTATAGAAAGTCTATTTGGATACTTTGTAGCTGTATAAAATACACTGTTGCTAGAATTGACCTGTCTGCTGCCTGTTGACTGTTACTTTTTTTTTTTTTTTTTTTTGAGGCGGAGTCTCGCTCTGTCGCCCGGACTGGAGTGCAGTGGCCGGATCTCAGCTCACTGCAAGCTCCGTCTCTCAGGTTTACGCCATTCTCCTGCCTCAGCCTCCCGAGTAGCTGGGACTACAGGCGCCCGCCACCTCGCCGGCTAGTTTTTGTATTTTTAGTAGAGACGGGGTTTCACCGTGTTAGCCAGGATGGTCTCGATCTCCTGACCTCGTGATCCGCCGTCTCGGCCTCCCAAAGTGCTGGGATTACAGGCTTGAGCCACCGCGCCCGGCCTTAACTTGAGCCATCTTCTGGATGGTGTGCGGCTGCTAGAGAGAGGAAAGGCAAGAGAGAAGGGAGGGAAAAGAGGGAGAGCAGGCCAGGCATGTGGCTCAAGCCTGTAATCCCAGAACTTTGGGAGGCCGAGGCAGGTGGATCACAAGGTCAGGAGATCGAGACCATCCTGGCTAACACGGTGAAACCCCGTCTCTACTAAAAATACAAAAAATTAGCCGGGTTTGGTGGCGGGTGCCTGTAGTCCCAGCTACTTGGGAGGCTGAGGCAGGAGAATGGTGTGAACCCGGGAGGCAGAGCTTGCAGTGAGCCGAGATCGCGCCACTGCACTCCAGCCTGGGCGACAGAGCAAGACTCTGTCTCAAAAAAAAAAAAAAAAAAAAAAAGAAGAGGACAAAGGGAAAATGACTACAGCAAACAATGTAAATCCATTTGCTCCTGTGATGCAGCTGAATTCAGCTGCTACCTGGAATCCTAAGCAGACTTCCTTCTTGTTTTTTTTGAGACAGGGTCATGGTCTGTCACCCAGGCTGGAGTGCAGTGGCGCCATCACAGCTCACTTCAGCCTCTACCTCCAGCTACCTCCAGGGCTCAAGCAATCGTCCCATCTCAGTCTCCCAAGTAGCTGGGATTACAGGTGCGTGCCGCCACACCCGGCTACTTTTCAAATTTTTTGTAGAGATGGGGGTCTCGCCATATTGACCAGGCTGGTCTCGAACTCCTGAACTTGAGTGATCTGTCCACCTTGGACTCCCAGAGTGCTGAGATAACAGGTGCTCTGCCCAGTCTTTCTCATTACAATGAATGTTTTGGGGGAATATTTAAAAACTTTACAGCCAGGCGCAGTGGCTCATGCCTGTAATTCCAGCACTTTGGGAGGCTGAGTAGAGCAGATCATCTGAGGTCGGGAGTTCGAGACCAGCCTGACCAACATGGAGAAACCTTGTCTCTACTAAAAATACAAAATTAGCCAGGCGTGGTGGTACATGACTGTAATCCCAGCTACTTGGGAGGCTGAGGCAAGAGAATCGCTTGAACCCGGGAGGCAGAGGTTGCAGTGAGCCAAGATGACGCCATTGCACTCCAGCCTGAGCGACAGAGAGAGACCCCGTCTTAAAAAAAAAAAAAAAAAAATCAGCCTGCTTATTTCCTGATATTCACTCAAGGAAATCTTCATTAAATCTTGTGACAGGTAAGAGACCCTAACACAAGCCTGCTGTCTCCAGCATGGCTCAAACATCAGTCCAAACAAGGGCTTTCCTCATTCCTGTTCCACCGAAGACCAAGAGAGTTGATGGAGCAAACCGATCACATTATTTAAAAGCGCATCTTACTACCGACATTGTCATAGTTCAGAGCTTAGGCCTCATAAACAGAATCGGCAGCCTGGTGAGAGCTCTGCTCATTACATCAGGGAGTTGTGGCAGCTGCCTCAGCAACGGCAATCTTGAGGCTTTCTGGGATGCCAGGCAGCAGCACAGCCTCGCATGTGGAGTCCATCATCCAGCCCGTCACTGGGTCTCATTACTGAACAATGTGGCATTTTGTATGTCTTTGATCAATGAGACAGCATTGCTGTATGACTCAGAAATCAAAGGGACAGCTTCCAATATAAATGTTGTTTATGACACACAGGCAAAAACTCTTCCCAAATGGGTCCATAGGCTTAAGGAGATGGCTAACCCTGAGAAGCTGCAGAACATTTCCCCAATCCCCACTCCAGCTCAGGCTGTGGAAGATCATGCAAACTGTTCCCAGTGAGAGGTGCAAGGGAAACATGGAAGTGGTCTTGTACTCATAATTGGTATTATTTTTCACAAATCCTTTTCAAAAGGCCACATGATTATATGAATGAATCTATGCCCCAGGAATTCATATTCTTTGAAGAGCCAACTAGAGGGAGTTATCAGTATTTTTCCAAGGAGGTTTCTGAAGAATTGTACCAGATAGTGCCCCAATTCACTTGAGAGTTAGACATATACATTTACTCTAAGGACAATTTGGAGTGGAGAACAAAAGCAAAGTTGAAACAGGGCGCAGTGGCTCACGCCTATAATCCCAGCACTTTGGGAGGCCGAGGCGGGTGGATCACAAGGTCAAGAGATCGAGACCATCCTGGCCAACATGGTGAAACCCTGTCTCTACTAAAAACACAAAACTTAGCTGGGCGTGGTGGGTGCCTGTAGTCCCAGCTACTTGGGAGGCTGAGGCAGGAGAATCACTTGAACCTGGGAGGCAGAGGTTGCAGTGAGCCGACATCACGCCACTGCACTCCAGCCTGGCAATAGAGCAAGGCTCCATCTTAAAAAACAAACAACAACGGCCGGGCGCGGTGGCTCAAGCCTGTAATCCCAGCACTTTGGGAGGCCGAGACGGGCGGATCACGAGGTCAGGAGATCGAGACCATCCTGGCTAATACGGTGAAACCCCGTCTCTACTAAAAATACAAAAACTAGCCGGGCGAGGTGGCGGGCGCCTGTAGTCCCAGCTACTCGGGAGGCTGAGGCAGGAGAATGGCAGAAACCCGGGAGGCGGAGCTTGCAGTGAGCTGAGATCCGGCCACTGCACTCCAGTCCGGGCGACAGAGCGAGACTCCGCCTCAAAAAAAAAAAAAAAAAAAAAAAAAAAAACAAACAACAACAACAACACAAAAAACCGGAGCTCCAATACATCTTCATTCTTTTTTGTTTTTGTTTTGAGACAGGGTCTCATTTTGTCACCCAGGCTGGAGTACAGTGGTGCAGCAATCATGGCTCACTGCAGCCTTGACTTCTTGGCTCAAGTGATCCTCCTGCCTTGGCCTCCCAAAGTGCTGAGATTACAGGCGTGAGCCACTGAGCCTGGCCCATCTGCATTCTTTTTTTTTTTTTTTTTTTTGAGATGGAGTCTCCCTCTGTCACCCAGGCTGGAGTGCAATCGCATGATCTCAGCTTGCTGCAACCTCTGCCTCCCAGGTTCAAGTGATTCTTCTGCCTCAGTCTCCAGAGTAGCTGGGATTATAGGCATCCACCATCAAGCCCAGCTAATTTTTGTAGAGACGAGGTTTCACCATGTTGGCCAGGCTGGTCTTGAACTCCTGACCTCAGGTGATCTGCCCACCTCAACCTCCCAAAATGCTGGGATCACAGGTGTGAGCCACTGCACCCCACCCTTCATTCTTTAAATCCATCTTTTTTCTCCCCTCTGGTGCCTGACTCAGGACCCTACATTCATCTTCTAACTAACCTACTCTCCTCAATCTGTTTTTTGTTTGTTTGTTTGTTTGAATATGAGGTCTTGCTATGTCAACCAAATTGGCCAGGCTGGTTTCAAACTCCTTGGCTCAAGTGATCCTCCCACCTCTGCTTCCCAAATTGCTGAGATTACAGGCATGAGCCACTGTGCCTGGTCTTAATTTGTGTCTTGCACCTGAACAGAACAATCTTGCTCCCAAGTCTTCCGGCCAAATATTTTGTCTTCCTATTTCTTTTTTTTTTTCTTTCTTTGTCTTTTTGAGACAGGGTCTTGCTCTGTCATCCAGGCTGGAGTGCAGTGGCACTTCCATCTAAGCCTCCTGAGTAGCTGGGGCTACAGGTGGGCGCCACCACACTCAGATGATTTTTGTATTTTCAGTAGAGATCTGGTTTCACCATGTTGGCTAGGCTGGTCTCAAACTCCTGAGCCACAGCCATCCACCTGCCTTGGCATCTCAAAATGTTGGGATTACAGGCGGGAGCCACTTTTTCTTTTCTTTCTTCTCCTTTTCTTTTTTTTTGGAGAGGACATCTCACTCTGTCACCCCGCTGGAGTGCAGTGGCCTGAATACAGCTCACTGCAGCCTCGACCTCCTGGGCTCAATCAATCCTCCCACCTTAGCCTTCTGAGTAGCTGGGACCACAGGTGCATGCCACTATGTCCAGCTAATTTTTTATTTTTATTTTTGTAGAGAGGGGTCTTGCCATGCTGCCCAGGCTGGTCTCAAATCCCTGGGCTTAAGCAATCATTTCACCTCAGCTTCCCGACGTGCTGGGATGACAGGCATGAGCCATCATGTCCAGCCTCCCTTTGTTTTCATCTTTGCCTTTCCCTTTGATAGACAACTACAGTTTTCCTCTAAGGCTTTGCCACCCTGGACCTCCTCAGGTGAAAAGCTCTTCTAGCTGGATGCCTGTAGGATCCTCCTCCCTCTGCTCATCGCAGAAGCAGACATATCCAGAATAAAGATTCCACAATCTTGGGATCCCCTGCTGCAGATATAAAGCAAGGGCTTTGAAGACGCTTCTGAAGGCTCTCTGAAGGTTCCTCCATTTTGGTTGTTTGCTTCCTACAAAAGACAAGGATCATTGAGCTACTTCATTGTCTCCTAGGAAATGGGTGTTCAGTGGCATTGCATCTGCCAGCATGAGGGCACTTTGCAGAATGTCAAGCAGTTACTTATTTCTGAATCTGAGCTAGTGCTTTCCAACGAACGTAAACAGCTTTTTCTCACTGCTGACGTTCCACTTCACAGTGCTGAGGCTGGGTCAAGCCATAGAATGCACTGGGGTTTGGCTTATTCCTAGAGAAACAATATTGTTTCTGCAAATGAGCTACACATATTGATAAAGGAGCCCTTATTGACGGGGCACGGTGTCTCACACCTGTAATCCCAGCATTTTGGGAGGCCGAAGTGGGCAGATCACAAGGTCAGGAGTTCGAGACCAGCCTGGCCAATATGGTGAATCCCGTCTCTACTAAAAATACAAAAATTAGCCAGGCGTGTGTGCAGGCACCTGTAGTCCCAGCTACTTGGGAGGCTGAGGCAGGAGAATCTCTTGAACCCAGAGGCAGAGGTTTTAGTGAGCCGAGATCGCACCATTGCACTCCAGTCTGGGCGACAGACTGAGACTCCGTCTCAAAAAAAAAAAAAAAAAAAAAGCCCTTATGCCTTATTGTTGTTATATGAGTCATACAAACTTCCATAACTAGTTCATACTCATCACAAGCCTTGGAGGCGGAGTTGGGGGTGGGGAGGAGGCTTGTGTGTGTGTGTTGTGTGTGTGGTTGTGTGGTGGTGTGACGGAGTCTTGCTCTGTTGCAGTGCAGTGGCATGATATCAGCTTACCGCAACCTCCACCTCCCGGTCCAAGCAATTCTCCTGCCTTAGCCTCCGGAGTAGCTGGGATAACAGGCTTGTGCCCACACCCAGCTAATTTTTGTTTTTTAGTAGACACGGGGTTTCACCATATTGGCCAGGTTGGTCTTGAATTCGTGAACTTGTGATCCACCCACCTCAGCCTCCTAAAGTGCTGGAATTACAGGCATGACCACCGCGCCCAGCTGTTTTGCTCAGTTTTAATAATGATAAGTTTATGGTGGGGCACGGTGGCTAACCCTGTAATCCCAGCACTTTGGGAGGCTGAGGTGGGCGGATGGATAATCTGAGGTCAGGATTTCGAGACCAGCCTGGCCAACATGATGAAACTTCATCTCTACTAAAAATACAAAAATTAGCCAGGCATGGTGGCAGGTGCCTGTAATAATAATAATAATAATAGTAATAATAATAATAATAATAATGTTTATCTCTGATTCTGAGGAGCAATTTCTGATGTTTGTTACCCTGAGCTGGCTACCACTTCCATTCTGCATTCTGCTGTATATACCCCTTACACTGAAAATCTGAATGTCAGATGACCTTCATAACCTACCTCCCTTCAGCATGTTCAAAGCTACCACACGTAGTGTGGGATTCCCAAACTGGAAGATTTTTTTTTTTTTTTTTTTTTTGACGGAGTCTCACTCTGTCGCAGAGGCTGGAGTGCAGTAGTGCGATCTTGGCTCACTGCAGCCTTTGCCTCCCAGGTTCAAGCGATTCTCATGTCTCAGCCTCCTGAGTAGCTGGGATGATATGTGTGCACCGCATGCCTGGCTAATTTGTATTTTTAGTAGAGACAGGGTTTTGCCATGCTGGCCAAGCTCGTCTTGAACGCCCGACCCCAAGTGATCTGCCTGCCTCAGCCTCCCAAAGTGCTGGATTACAGGCGTGAGCCACAGTGCCTGGCCCCCAAATTGGAAGAATATCTTAAACTGGGATTCTGCTCTCTCTCTTTTCCTTCTTAACCACATATTTTGAAGACACTTTTTTTTTTTTTTTTTTTTTTTGAGATGGAGTCTCGCTCGTTTCCCAGGCTGGAGTGCAGTGGCCTGATCTTGATTCATCACAACCTCTGCCTCTCGAGTTCAAATGATTCTCCTCCTGCCTCAGCCTCCCAAGTAGCTGGGACTATAGGCGCCCACCACCATGCCTGGCTATTTTTTTTTTTTTTTTGAGACGAAGTCTCGCTCTGTCGCCCGGACTGGAGTGCAGTGGCCAGATCTCAGCTCACTGCAAGCTCCGCCTCCCGGTTCCCTCCATTCTCCTGCCTCAGCCTCCCGAGTAGCTGGGACTACAGGCGCCCGCCACCTCGCCCGCTAGTTTTTTGTATTTTTAGTAGAGACGGGGTTTCACCGTGTTAGCCAGGATGGTCTCGATCTCCTGACCTCGTGATCCGCCCGTCTCGGCCTCCCAAAGTGCTGGGATTACAGGCTTGAGCCACCACGCGCCCGGCCAATTTTTTTTTTTTTTGAGACGAGTCTTGCTCTGTCTCCCGGGCTGGAGTGCAGTGGCGTGATCTCGCTCACTGCAAGTTCCGCTTCCTAGGTTCACGCCATTCTCCTGCTTCAGCTTCCTGAGTAGCTGGGACTACAGGTGTCTGCCACCACACCCAGCTAATTTTTTTGGTATTTTTTTTAGTAGAGACGGGCTTTCACCGTATTAGCCAGGATGGTCTCGATCTCCTGACCTTGTGATCTGCCCGCCTCGGCCTCCCAAATTGCTGGGATTACAGGCGTCAGCCACCGTGCCCCACCCGCTTCGCTAATTTAAATTTTTTTTTTTTTTTTTTTTGAGACGGAGTCTCGCTCTGTCGCCCAGGCTGGAGTGCATTGGCCGGATCTCAGCTCACTGCAAGCTCCGCCTCCCGAGTTTAGGCCATTCTCCTGCCTCAGCCTCCCGAGTAGCTGGGACTACAGGTGCCCGCCACCTCACCCGGCTAGTTTTTTGTATTTTTTTAGTAGAGACAGGGTTTCACCGTGTTAGCCAGGATGGTCTTGATCTCCTGACCTCGTGATCCGCCCGTCTCGGCCTCCTTTGGTGCTGGGATTACAGGCTTGAACCACCGCGCGCCCGGCCAATTTAAATTTTTAAAAAAATTTTTAGTAGAGAGGGGGTTTGCCATGTTGACCAGGCTTGTCTCGAACTCCTGACCTCAGGTGATCTTCCCTCTCGGCCTTCCACAATTCTGGGATTACAGGCATGAGCCACTGCACCTGGCCTCAATACAATCTATATTTGCTGTCTACACTTCTTCATTTCCTATTTACTCTTCAATTCCCCTCCAACCTGGCTTCCTCCACCACTCCCTATTTCATTTAAATGATTTTCGCCAAAGTCACCTGTTGCTGAATCCAATGGACACCCTTCAGGACTAGCCTCACTGCACTTCTTTGAGGTGTTTGATACAGTTGACCACTCCCACCTTCATCAAACATTTCATCCTTTTATTTTTCTCTTTTTGTTTTTTCCCCCAGAGATGGAGTCTCGCCCTGTCATCCAGTCTGGAGTGCAGTGACGTGATCTTGGCTCACTGCAACCTCTGCCTCCTGGGTTCTAGCATTTCTTCTGCTTCAGCCTCCCAAGTAGCTGAGACTACAGGCACACGCCACCACGACCGGCTAATTTTTTGTATTTTGGTAGAGACAGGGTTTCACTGTGTTGCCCAGGCTGGTCTCGAACTCCTCAGCTCAAGCAATCCACCTGCCTCGGCTTCCCAAAGTGCTGGGATTACAGGAGTGAGCCACCATGCCCTGATGTAATGCCTGTTCTTTACAGAAAAACTGAGAAGTACAAAGAAATCACATGGACACAGAGAGGGGAAAAACACACACTGGGGCCTATTGGAGGGCAGAGAGTGGAGGAGGAAAGGATCAGGAACAATAACGAATGGGTACTAGTTTAATGTGTACAGCAAACCCCCATAACACTGAACTTAAAATAAAAGTTAAAACATAACGAAAATAAAGAGAAATAATGGTTTATAATAAAATAAGAAACTGAAAATTAAAAAAGGAAAATCAGCCGGGCATGGTGGCTCATGCCTGTAATCCCAGCACTTTGGGAGGCTGAGGCAGGCAGATCACCTGAGGTCAGGGGTTCGAGACCAGCCTGGCCAACATGGTGAAGCCCCCGTCTCTACTAAAAATAGAAAAATTAGCTGGGTGTGGTGGCACGCACCTGTAATTCTAGCTACTCCTGGAGGCTGAGGCAGGAGAATCGCTTGAACCCAGAGGTGGAGGTTGCAGTGAGCCAAGATTGTGCCATTGTACTCCAGCCTGGGCAACAGAGTGAGACTCTGTCTCAAAAAAAAAAAAAAAAAAAGAAAGAAAAAAAAGAAAAGAAAGAAAAAAAAAAAAAACAAATCATAAGGGTGAAAATAAAAATAGTCACCGGGCACAGTAGCTCAAGCCTGTAATCCTTGCACTTTGGGAGGCCGAGGCAGGCAGATCTCTTAGGCCAGGAGTTTGAGACCACCTGCCAAAATGATGAAACCCTGTCTCCACTAAAAGTACAGAAATTAGCCGGGCATGGTGGTGCATGCATGTAATCCCAGCTACTCTGGAGGCTGAGGCGCAAGAATCGCTTGAGTGGCCGGGCGCAGTGGTTCACGCCTGTAATCCCGGCACTTTGGGAGGCCGAGGTGGGCAGATCACGAGGTCAGGAGATCGAGACCATCCTGGCTAACACAGTGAAACCCCATCTCTACTAAAAATAAAAATAAAAAAAATTAGCCGGGTATGGTGGCGGGTGCCTGTAGTCCCAGCTACTCGGGAGGCTGAGGCAGGAGAATGGCGTGAACCCGGGAGGTGGAGCTTGCAGTGAGGTGAGATCACTGCCACTGCACTCCAGCCTGGGCGACAGAGCGAGACTCTGTCTCAAAAAAAAAAAGAAAAAAAATTGCTTGAACCCGGGAGGCGGAGGTTGCAGTGAGCTGAGATCACGCCACTGCACTCCAGCCTGGGAGAGAGAGCGACTTCATCTCAAAAAAAAAAAAAAAATCCCCAAAAACAAAAAACATTACTAACAGATGTGAAACCTTAAAGTCTTTTTCTTTTTTTTTTTTTTGAGACAATCTCGTTCTGTCCCCTGGAGTGCAGTGGCACGATCACAACTCACTACAGCCTCAACCTCCCTGGTTTAAGTGATCCTCCTATCTCAGCCTCCTGAGTACCTGAGACCACAGGCATGTACCACCATACCCCGGTAATTTTTTAATTTTTTGTAGAGGTAGGGTCTCACCTTGTTGCCCAGGCTGGTCTCAAATTCCTGGCTCAGTAATCCTTCCACCTTGACCTCCCAATTGCTGGGGTTACAGAAGTTAGCCACTGTGCCCAGCCCCTTAAATTCATTTTTCAATAAGAATATATACATCTATATCTATATAGAATATATATGCTTTTTTTTTTTTTTTTTCGAGACGGAGTCTCGCTCTGTCACCCAGGCTGGAGTGCAGTGGCCGGATCTCGCTCACTGCAAGCTCCGCCTCCCGGTTTACGCCATTCTCCTGCCTCAGCCTCCCGAGTAGCTGGACTACAGCGCCCGCCACCTCGCCTGGCTAGTTTTTGTATTTTTTAGTAGAGACGGGGTTTCACCGTGTTAGCCAGGATGGTCTCGATCTCCTGACCTCGTGATCCGCCCGTCTTGGCCTCCCAAAGTACTGGGATTACAGGCTTGAGCCACCGCGCCGGGCCTATATATGCTTTTTAAATAAAATTGTCATCACATGAGACATTATTATTATTTTGAGACAGAGTCTTGCTCTGTTGCCCAGGCTGGAGTGCAGCGGTGCCATCTCGGCTCATTGCAACCTCTGCCTCCCGGGCTCAAGTGATTCTCCTGCCTCAGCCTTCCAAGTAGCTGGGATTACAGGTGTGCACCAACACGCCCGGCTAATTTTTGTATTTTTAGTGGAGATGGGATTTCACTACGTTGGCCAGGCTGGTCTCAAACTCCTGATCTGAGGTGATTCACCCGCCTCGGCCTCCCAAAGTGCTGGGATTACAGGCATGAGCCACCGTGCCCGGCTTTTCTTTTTCTTTTCCTTTTTCTCCTTCCATTCCCTTCCCTTTCCCCTTCGCCTTCCCTTCCCTTCCCTTCCTTCCCTCCCTCCTTCCTTCCCTCCCTCCTTCCTTCCTTCCTTCCTTCCTTCCTTTCTTCTTTCTTCCTTCTTTCCCTCTTTCTTTCCTTTCCTTCCTTCCTTCCTTCCTTCCTTCCTTCTTCCTTCCTTCCTTCCTTCTCTCTCTCTCTCTCGCTCTCTCTCTCTCTCTCTTCTTTCTTTCTTTCTTTCTTTTGACAGGGTCTGCTCTGTCGCTCAGGCTGGGTGCAATGGCGCAATCTTGGCTCACTGCAACCTCCACCTCCTGGGCTCAAGCAATTCTCCTGCCTCAGCGTCCTCCCCAGTAGCTGGATTACAGGCATGTGCCAGCAAACCCGGCTAATTTTTGTATTTTTAGTAAAGACAGGGTTTCAACACGTTGGCCAGGCTGGTCTCAAACTCCTGACCTCAAATGATCCATCCGCCTCAGCCTCCAAAGTGCTGGGATTACAGGAATGAGCTCCTGCACCTGGCCTAGACAAAATACTTTTTAAGGACAGGGACCATTCATCTCTGTATTAGCACCTATGTGCCTCACACATAGTAGGTGTTTAGAATATGTTTGATGATGATTGAATGAATGAATGAATGAATGAAGGTGATCAACAAAGAAATGACTTGAGGCCTTCAAGCTATCCTTCAGCTGTCAGCATGAGAATCCAGTCATCTTTTATCTTGGCCACATTTCAGGCAGCACTTCCAGAATTGGAATGATCTGCACAGCAGCCTTAGCTATTATAAAAGCTGTGTCCAGTATGGCTTGGAGAGACCATAAAGGTGTGTCACACATGCCAACCTACTTGGCCTGCATCATCCATCATGGTTACCCACTCTTCCAAGGTCAAGAATTCCTTTCCAGGGAAAGATTAACTTCTGGATCATGGTAGCCTCTTTTTCCAAATGGCTCGAAGGAGCTTCTGCTTCCACTTCCTCACCTCTTCAGCACCAGTCACTACTCTCTCCAGCAACTTGTAACCCACTGGTTTGGGATGATGGGCCTGCATTGACTTAAGGCTTATTTTATTTTATTTTATTTATCTATTTATTTTTGAGATGGAGTCTCACTCTGTCGCCAGGCTGGAGTGCAGTGGCACAATCTCAGCTCACTGCAACCTCTGCCTTCCAGATTCAAGTGATTCTCCCGCCTCAGCCTCCCGAGTAGCTGGGACTACAGGCATGCACCACCACGCCCAGCTAACTCTTGTATTTTTAGTAGAGACACGGTTTCACTATGTTGGCCAGATGATCTCGGCATCCTGGCCTCATGTTCCTCCTGCCTGGCCTCCCAAAATGCTGATATTACAGGCGTAAGCCAGCGTGCTCAGTTGGACCTCAGCTGATTTTAAAGAATGCATGGACAGGCCACGCTTGGTGGTTCATGCCTGTAATCCCATCACTTTGGGAGGCCGAGGCGGGCAGATTACCTGAGGTTAGGAGTTCGAGACCAGCTTGGCTAACACGGTGAAACCCCGTCTCTACTAAAAATACAAAAATTAGCCGGGCGTGGTGGCACATGCCTGTAATCCCAGCTACCTGGGAGGCTGAGGCAGGAGAATTGCTTGAGCCTGGGAGATGGAGGTTGCAGTGAGCTGAGATCACGCCACTGAACTCCAGCCTGGCCGACAGAGTGAGACTCTGTCTCAAAATAAATAAATAAATAAATAAATAAATAAATAAATAAAGCGTGGACAGGCCAGGCTTGGTGGCTCATGCCTGTAATCCCAGCATTTGGGAGGCCAAGGCAGGTGGATCACCTGAGGTCGGGAGTTTGAGACCAGCCTGACCAACATGGAGAAACCTCATCTCTACTAACAATACAAAATTAGCTGGGCATGGTGGCACATGCCTGTAATTTTAGCTACTCAGGAGGCTGAAGCAGGAGAGTCACTTGAATCAGGAGGTGGAGGTTGCGATGAGCTGAGATCGCACCATTGTACTCTAGCCTGGCAACAAGAGAGAAACTCTGTCTCAAAAAAAAAAAAAAAAAAAAAAAGAATGCGTGGACAAGAAACTTATTTGAGTTGTCACCCTTCCTACCTCATACCTCATCATCCTCAAGCAACAGTCAGGTTGCAAGTTACTGAAGCTGCTCTGAAGCAAATTGTTGGCGATTTTCCAAAGAGGTTTCCCAGATTCTCTTCTCTCAACATATCACTTCATGTTCAGAAACAGGAGTGGGTATTGCTGAATTACTAATGAAACTTGGCACCACAGATTTCATTTCAATAAATATTTGTTAGTTCCTGGTACCTATCGTGTACCAGGAACTCTGTTAGGGGCTGGGAGGATGCAAAATGAATGAGATGAGTCTCATTGGTTGTTTAATAAGTAGCTCTACTACAAGGTAAGTGAAATCAGTGTTATATGCAGAATGAATGAGATGAGTCTCATTGGTTGTTTAAATAAGTAGCTCTACTACAAGGTAAGTGAAATCAGTGTTAACAGAGGTATTAGCAATACGTTATGGGAACACAGGTGAAAAGGGGAAGGGGGATGGGAAGTCACATTTACTGAACACCTATGACAGGAAGTCTTGTCACATGTTTTCACAGAGATTAATTCTGACTAGGGGAATCTGAAATGATTTCATGCACTAGGACGTTTGAGTTGGGCCTTGGATGGTGAGTAGTAGACATTGGATCAGGAGAAAATCAAAGGAAGAACGCTTGAAGTTGAGAGGACAGTGTGTAAAAAGGCAACAGGGCATGAAAGTATATAAGCTGTTCAAGGAACACAGGGTATTGGATATGGCTGGGCCATAGGGTATAAAAGGTAGTGTGGGTAATGAGGCATGGAAAGGTGGGCTGGCACCAGATTTTGGAGGAGTTTTAGGGCCTGGCTTGGAAATTTGAATTTATTTTTATTTTGTAGGCAGTGAGGAACCACTAAAAGCTTTTCAGTGAGAAAGACAAGGTGGAAACAATGCTTTAGGGTGATTAACGTGGCAGGATGCACTGGGGACTAGGTAGGCTGGAGGCTGCAAAGGTAGGTAGGAGGCCGTGTCAACAATCTAGGCATGAGATTATGAAGGTTTAATCTAGGGAGGTGGCAATAATGATGAAAAGGAAGTGACGAATCTAATAAGATTGCAAGAGGCAATGCGGTGTGGTACAAAGTACATTGGACGGAGTTTCCAATATCCCTGAGTTCTAGTCTTTTTTTTTTTTTTTTGAGACAGAGTCTCACTCTGTCACCCAGGCTGGAGTGCAGTGGCGTGACCTCCGCTCACTGCAACCTCCACCTCCCAGGTTCAAGCAATTCTCCTGCCTTTGCCTCCTAAGTAGCTGGGACTACAGGCGCCCACCACCATGCCCGGCTAATTTTTGTGTTTTTAGTAGAGACGAGGTTTTGCCATGTTGCCAGGCTAGTCTTCAACTCTTGACCTCAGGTGATCTGCCCACCTTGGCCTCCCAAAGTGTTGGGATTACAGGCGTGAGCCACTATGTCTGGCCCCTGGGTTCTAGTCTTGACTTCCATTCACAGGCTGTATTGCCTTGCCTCCCACAGACTCAATTTTTTCTTTCAAAAAAGGCAAAGCTGGCCCGGCATGGTGGCTCACGCCTGTAATCCCAGCACTTTGGGAGACCGAGGCATGTGAATCACCTGAGGTCAGGAGTTTAAGACCAGCCTGGCCAACATAGCGAAACCCCATCTCTACTAAAAATACAAAAATTAGCCAGGCGTAGTGGCATGCACCTGTAATCCCAGCTACTCAGGAGGCTGAGGCAGAAAAATTGCTTGAACCTGGGAGGCAGAGGTTGCGGTGTGCCAAGATCGCGCCATTGCTCTCCAGCCTGGGCAACGAGAGCAAAATTCTGTCTCAGAAAAAAAAAAAAGAAAGAAAAAAGAAAGAAAGAAAGAGAAAGAAAAAGGCAAAGCTGGGAGAAATAAATACCTTTAAGGTTTCCTATAGCTGGAATGTGCTTAATGACTACACTGCATGGGGCTTTATGTAGGACTAACTGACCAGACTTGGTAAAGGATTAACTAGGAAAGTGGAGGTGCCATTAATAGATAGTGGAGTCAAAGAGGGAAGCTAGTTGTATGGGGAAAGATGATGTGCAGACATGCTGGGTGTGAGGGTTAGTGGAACATCTAGCTGACTGTACAAAGGTGGGATAGCAGCTCTGAAGAGAGGCAAGGGTGGGAGAGATTTCGATTTGGCAACCAAAAGCCTGAAAGCAACACTAGAAGCTATGCAGACAGATGAGTTTATCGAAAGAGGAAATGAGTATATGAGAGGAAAGAGCGAAGAACCATGGGAAGTGAGAAAAGCTGGTGGGGGAAGACAAGGAAGGAACAACTGACTGTGAGCCTTGAACAAGCTACTTCCATTTTCTGACTCTTTAGTCTCCTCATTTGTAAAATGAGGGGGCTGGAGTAAGTAAGCTCTATAAGGCTCTCAGCTGTGACATCTATGCATAATCACAGAAGATCGAAGTGTACAGAACACCATGGAAACTGAAGAGAGATTCTGAAAGGAGGCTTTAAGAGGTCACTTGCATCCAATGCTGCAGAGGTATCAGAGACTGTGGACTTAAATGAAGCCACTGATTAGCAATTTAAAGATCCTCTCCAAGGTAAGGACCCCTCCCTTTCAAGCCACTAATTTTCTATGACCTTTCTCCTACCATATCTAAATGTGAACATTCTGTAAAATTCCGTTCTCTGGCCGGGCGTGGTGGCTCACGACTGTAATCCTAGCACTTGGGGAGGCCAAGGCGAGCGGAGCACCTGAGATCGGGAGTTTGAGATCAGCCTGACCAACATGGAGAAACCCGGTCTCTACTAAAAATACAAAAATTAGCCGGGCGTGGTGGCGCATGCCTGTAATCCTAGCTACTTGGGAGGCTGAGGCAGGAGAACCACTTTAACCTGGGAGGTGGAGGTTGCAGTGAGCTGAGATCGTACCACTGCACTCCAGCCTGGGCAACAAGAGCACAACTCCGCTTCAAAAAAAAAAAAAAAAATTTCATTATCTGCCCTCCACAGATACTTAGTCACACTCCTATAGCAACTGTTATCTCTACAAGGTGGATCAGAAATCTCTGGTTCATACCTTCCTTTCGCACCTCAGTTCACATTTCCAACTGTCTATTGGACATTTCCACCAGTCACTGAATTGAGCTTGCAGTAAAATTGGTAATACTAATGATAATAGTATGATTTAAATTTAATAGTATTAATTAAATAGTATTATTTAAATTATTAAATTTAGCTTGCAGTAAAATTAATAATACTAATGATAATAGCTAACACTCAGTACTTAATTGTGAGTCCTATACTAAGCATATCACATATGTTATCTTCTTTACATCCTATAACAATCCTACAAGGTAGTATTTTATTATCCCCACTTTGTTGATGAGGAAGCTGAGGGTCAGAGATTTTTTCTTTTTTTGAAACAGAGTCTTGCTCTGTTGCCCAGGCTGGAGTGCAGTGGCGTAAGCTTGGCTCACTGCAACCTCCGTCTCCAGGACTCAAGTGATCCACCCATCTTAGCCTTCTGAGTAGTTGGGACTACAGGTGCCTGCCACCATGCATGGCTAATTTTTCTATTGTTTGTAAAGGTGGGGTTTCACCATATTGCCTGTGGCTGGTCTTGAATTCCTGGGCTCAAGTGATCCGCCCGCCTCAGCCTCCCAGAATGCTGGGATTACAGGCATGAGCCACAGCACTCAGCCCAGAGATGTTAAATAATGTCCAAGGTCACATAACTGGGGTGTCATGTAGTCAAGATTCTTCCTGATTCCACAGCCTGAGAGCTTAATAGTTTCACTATAATCGATCTAAAAATCAAGTCATTATCTTTATTTCCTAAATCAGATCACCTCCCTTACTTCTCTATTTCTACTTCTACTTCACTCTCCCCCAGCATCTTTTCACTGGCTTAGAACAGGCCCTCATCCCCTCCTGCTCAGACAATTATGAAAGTGTCTCAAATTGCCTCCCCACTTGCAATTTTACCCTTCCAATTCCGGACATGTGATCAATCCAGCTTAAAAAAATCTCTGAAGGCTCCCATTATCTAGATTACAGAATAAAGTCCAAACTCCTGAACATGGCTAAAGGAGTCCCTTCACAGTCTAGCCCCTAGCAGCCTGCAGTTTAGCTGCACTGAACTGTTAGTCATCCCCAACCATGTCACAGACATTTACATCTGAATGCCTTTGCTCATGTGTCCCTCTACCTGGAATGCCCTCCCCACTCTTCACTGGGATAACTTCTACTCATCTTTCAAATCCCAACTCTAATGTCATCTCCTCTGTGAAGACTTCTCAGATTCCCAACCCCTTCTTCTGATAGAAATTATCTTCCCTTCTTGTGCTCCTGGATCTCGATGTCTGTCTCTTACTACACTATGAGACCTTGGGGGTGATGACCACATCCTGTTCCTTTTTTTTTTTTTTGAGACAGAGAATGAGGTATGACCAAATAGTTTTAAGGAGCTAAGGTTGACTTTATGTACCAAATGCTAAAAAAGCCCTCGTGAGAAAACTGGCCTGGTACCTTGCTTACAGGGATCCCAGCTTTATTCTTGTTTATAAGACAAGCCTGGTCTCATTAGTCAGTGTTATTGCCCAGGCGTGCGGTGGCTCATGCCTGTAATCCCAGCACTTTGGGAGGCTGAGGCAGGTGGATTACTTGCCCCGTAAGTCACAAGGTCACTTCTTGGCAGAACCCTTAAGATATTCATGGAACCTTGAGAAGAAAGGAATTCACCCAAATTTATAGATACCACAGGTGAAATCTGGTCTCAAGTTCTTAATTTGATTCCTAACCTCCAGAAGGCTTTTAAAAATCTAATATGAGATTCCAGGCTGGGCACTGTGACTCATGCCTATGATCCCAGCACTGTGGGAGGCCAAAGTGAGAGGATTGTTTGAGCCCAGAAGTTTGAGACCAGCCTGGGCAACATGACAGAAACCCATCTCTACTAAAAATATAAAAAATTAGCCAGGCGTGGTGGCATGCACCTGTAGTCCTAGCTACTAGGGAGGCTGAGGTGGGAGGATCATCTGAGTCTGGGAGGTCGAGGCTGCAGTGAGCCAAGATTGCGCCACTACACTGTAGCAGGGGTGACAGGACGATACCCTATCTCAAAAAAAAGAAAACAGGCCAGGCGCGATGGCTCACGCCTGTAATCGCAGCACTTTGGGAGGCCGAGGTGGTTGGAACACGAGGTCAGGAGATCGAGACCATCCTGGCCAACATGGTGAAACCCCGTCTCTACTAAAAATACAAAAATTAGCTGCGCATGTTGTCGTACACCTGTAGTCCCAGCTACTTGGGAGACTGAGGCAAGAGAATCCCTTGGACCCGGGAGGTGGAGATTGCAGTGAGCTGAGATCATGCCACTGCACTCCAGCACTCCAGCTTGGCCACAGAGCTTAATAGTTTAATAAAAGAAAAGCAAAAAAAAAAAAGAAAAGAAAAGAAAAGAAGGCCTGGTGCGGTGGCTCGCGCCTGTAATCGCAGCACTTTGGGAGGCCGAGGTGGTTGGAACACGAGGTCAGGAGATCGAGACCATCCTGGCCAACATGGTGAAACCCCGTCTCTACTAAAAATACAAAAATTAGCTGCGCATGTTGTCGTACACCTGTAGTCCCAGCTACTTGGGAGACTGAGGCAGGAGAATCCCTTGGACCCGGGAGGTGGAGATTGCAGTGAGCTGAGATCATGCCACTGCACTCCAGCACTCCAGCTTGGCCACAGAGCTTAATAGTTTAATAAAAGAAAAGCAAAAAAGAAAAAAAAAAAAAAGAAAAGAAAAGAAAAGAAGGCCTGGTGCGGTGGCTCGCGCCTGTAATCCCAGCACTTTGGGAGGCCAAGGCGGGTGGATCACTCGAGGTCAGGAGTTCGAGACCAGCCTGACCAACACGATGAAACCCTGTTTCTACTAAAAATACAAAATAAGCCAGCATGGTGGTACACACCTGTAATCCCAGCTAAGTGGAAGGTGGAAGCAAGATAATCGCTTGAATCTGGGAGGCAGAGGTTGAAGTGAGCCAAGATCACGCCACTGCACTCCAGCCTGGGCGACTGAGCGAGACTCCATCTCAAAAAAGAAAGAAAGGAAAAAATAAAGGGCTGGGTATGGTGGCTCACGCCTGTAATCCCAGCACTTTAGGAGGCCGAGGATGGCGGATCATGAGATCAGGAGATCGAGACCATCCTGGCTAGCACGGTGAAGCCCCATCTCTACTAAACAATACAAAAAATTAGCCGGGTGTGGTGGTGGGTGCCTGTAGTCCCAGCTACTTGGGAGGCTGAGGCAGGAGAATGGTGTGAACCTGGGAGGTGGAGCTTGCAGTGAGTAGAGATCGCGCCACTGTACTCCAGCCTGGGCAACAGGGCGAGACTCCATCTCAAAAACAAAAAAGGAAAAAGAAAGAAACAGAAATCTGTCTCAAGATGACTGTGTTGAATTTCTTGAGAGAAAGAATGTTGGTCTCTAGTGTGACATACTCCTCATGGATTTTTTTTTTTTTTTTAAGGTGAGTTAGATTATTGTTGCTTCGGAAGAGGCAATATTACAAAAGAGGGAAGGAGTTGATTTAAAGGCAATTTAAAGAAAAATGTTAAGTAAATAATAGTACAAGTAGTCACGCAAATAGAGCAAAAATTGTGAATGTGATACTTGAATAACTAAAGTTTGGGAAATTTTGCCAGAATATTCAGGTGAGAACTAAGCTAAACTGTGTCCTGGGAGAGTCCAGCAAGACACTCTTGCATTTAATTGTGAAAAAGGTTAATTACCAATCCAGTTGGTATGTGGGGGACAGATTCCTCATCCTGACCTGCTGGACTCTAAGGCAAGGCTGAGGGGAGCATAGCCTCAGAGTACAGGTGCGTGGGCAGGCTCATTAGCTAGACTCATCAGCTCGCCCATTAGCTGGACTCATCAGCTCATCGTAGGCAGGAACAGCTGGGGTGGGGCAAGGATGAGGACAAAGGCAGAGCAGCCCGAAACTTGCTAGCTCTAGATCTGTGTTTCCAGTGCTCTTCTAAACATCTCTTGGATGTTCCTCAGGCACCTCTACTGATGTGCTGAAGTCAGCTTGTACTGGCAGCCAATTGTTAATTTTTTTTTTTTTGAGATGGAGTCTCACTCTGTTGCCCAGGTTGGAGTGCAGTGGCGTGCTCTTGGCTCACTGCAAGCTCCACCTCTTGGGTTCACGCCATTCTCCTGCCTCAGCCTCCCGAGTAGCTGGGACTAAAGGCGCCCGCCACCACGCCTGGCTAATTTTTTTTGTATTTCAGTAGAGACGGGGTTTCACCATGTTAGCCAGGATGGTTTTGATCTCCTGACCTCATGATCCGCCCGCCTCGGCCTCCCAAGGTGCTGGGATTACAGGTGTGAGCCACCGCACCCGGCCTTTTTTTTTTTTTTGAGATGGAGTCTCACTCTGTCACCCAGGCTGGAGTACAGTGGTGCGATTTTGGCTCACTGCAACCTCTGCCTCCCAAGTTCAAGCAATTCTGCCTCAGCCTCCCAAGTAGTTGGGTGGGCAACACAGCAAGTCCTCATCTCTACACAATACTTTAAAAATTAAGAAAAACAAATAAAAATTAAAAAATAGGCTGGGAGCAGTGGCTCACGCCTGGTAATCCCAGCACTTTGGGAGGCCGAGGCGGGTGGATCACGAGGTCAGGAGTTTGAGACCAGCCTGGCTGGCATGGTGAAACCCCATCTCTACTAAAAATACAAAAAATTAGCTGGGTGTGGTGGCGGGCAGCTGTAGTCCCAGCTACTCAGGAGGCAGAGGCAGGAGAATTGCTTGAACCCGGCAGGTGGAGGTTGCAGTGAGGTAAGATCACGCCACTGGATTCCAGACTGGGCGACAGGGCGAGACTCCGTATCAGAATAAATAAATAAATAATGAAATAAATATATAAAAATTAAAAAATAAAAAATTAGCCTGGTGTGGTCCTAGCTACTTGGGAGGTTGAGGCAGGAGGATCACTGGGGCCCAGGAGCTCAAGGCTACAGTGAGCTATGATCACATCACTGCACTCTAGCTTGGTGACACAGTGAGACCCTGTCTCTAGAAAAGAAAGAAAGAAAGAAAGAAAGAAAGAAAAGGAAGAAAGAAAGAGAAAGGAAGGAAGGAAGGAAGGAAGGAAGGAAGGAAGGAAGGAAGGAAGGAAGGAAAGAAGGAAGGAAAGAAAAGACTATTCTATTCCAATAGGGAAGAAAGATGGAGTTCAACTCCAAATACAATACAAATACAGTAAGGGCACATGGGGATTTATTTATAGCCAAGGAGTGGGATAAGGGGTCAGCGGATGGACAATTACTGAGAGGTGACATCAAGAGTAGGACCAAGGATTTAGAGATCAAAAGTAGGGGAATGGCCGGGCATGGTGGCTCATGCCTGTAATCCCAGCACTTTGGGAGGCCGAGGTGGGCGGATCACGATGTCAGGAGTTTGAGACCTATGTGGACAACACGGCAAAACCCCGTCTGTACTAAAAGTACAAATATAGTAGCCGGGCATAGTGGCAGTCGCCTGTAATCCCAGCTACTTGGGAGGCTGAGGCAGGAGAATCGCTTGAACTGGGAGACAGAGGTTGTAGTGAGCTGAAATCGTGCCACTGCACTCCAGCCTGGGCAACAGAGTGAGACTCTGTCTCCACAAATAAAATAAATAAATAAATAAATAAATAAATAAATAAATAAAATAAGGCCGGGTGCCATGGCTCATGCCTGCATTCCCAGCAGTTTGGGAGGCCGAGGCGGGCAGATCACAAGGTCAGGAGTTCGAGACCAGCCTGGCCAATAGGGTGAAACTCTGTCTCTACTAAAAATACAAAAATTAGCCAGGCGTGGTGGCGGGCGCCTGTTGTCTCAGCTACTCAGGAGGCTGAGGCAGGAGAATTGCTTGAACCTGGGAAGTGGAGGTTGCAGTGAGCCGAGATCATGCCACTGTACTCTAGCCTGGGCGACAGAGCAAGACTCTGTCTCAAAAATAAATAAATAAATACATACATACATAAATAAAATAAAATAAAATAAAAGTACAACAATTAGCCAGGCGTAGTGGCGGGCGCCTGTAATCCCAGCTACTTCGGGGGCTGAGGCATGAGAATCGCTTGAACCCAGGAGGCAGAGGTTGCAGTGAGCCAAAATCGCATCACAGTTTTCCAGTCTGGGTGACAGAGCGAGACTCCGTCTCAAAACAAACAAACAAAACATCCAAACAAACAAACAAAACAAAACAAAAAGTGGGGCAATGAAGAACTTGATCAGGTATTAACAAGAGAGGGATACTTAGCAGGATTCCCTGCTAAGACTTGACTGGGCAGGACAAGGAAGGACAAGGGCCAACGTAGAGGCCTAGTCAAAAAGAGAGCTCAGAGGAACCTAAATAAAGTTTGGTCAATGAGAGATTCTTTTTTAGTTCCTCCTCTTGTTCAAGGCAAGAAGTGACATTCTTCTTTCCTCTGAACAATTTAAATCATTTCTTATTCAGTAGCCTTTTGTTCATTAAGGACCAGCTGAACCATGTGTTGAGACTTGGTAGTAAGGATATTTGCAATCAGGTATTTAATGAGGGTGGTTTCTGTGAAAACAAAAAAAAAAAAAAGACTGATGGTTGGAGCAGACTATAATTCATGAGTCCAGAGGGCAACCAGTTGAGAAGATTTCTATACACTGGGCTTGAAGCATCTTTAGATGGTGGAGTGAGGACAGCAGTGGCAAGCCAAGGAATTTTCTGATTTGCAGTTTGCATGGTTATTTCCTGGAGCGAAGCATGGAAGAGCACGGAAGTTCCACTGAACTTCCTGAGTGGCCCACACAGCAGCAGGCAGGAAGTTGTTCATACATGATCGGCTTTGGTGACGAATCCTTTTGAAGTTTTATATCAAGGTGTCTTGCTTTCGCTTGTAGGGCTTCTTTAGATCCTGGGGAGAAAGAAAGTCAGCTACAAGACAACCTAGAGTTCCAGTAAGGATCTGGGCAGTTAGGTTTTAGTTCCCAGTGTCACCAAGTCAGGAGGGTGGGAAAATAATTGGAAAGATCAATTTAGAGAGTTGTAGCTAGATATTGAAGGAAACTGGAAGAATTGAGAATTTGTTGAGGACTAACAAAATGCACAGGACAGCAGAATCTAGTCCAACTTACAGGTAGATAACAAAGTAAAACGTAAAATGTAGATTGCCAAGTGGTGAAAAATATTTCAAAGACAATGAACAGGACTAGAATCTAACAACCCACAAGGGTGTGCTAAAGTTTTCTATTGAAACATAAAATTTCTTTCTACAGTCACCCCCCTTTTTGATCAATGACAACCAAAATCAGTGTGCAGAAGGGGGGTTTAAAAACAAACAAACAAACAAGGCCGGGCACGGTGGCTCACGCCTGTAATCCCGGCACTTTGGGAGGCCAAGGCAGGGGAATCACCTGAGGTCAGGAGTTCGAGACCAGCCTGGCTAACATGGTGAGACCCCATCTCTACTAAAAATACAAAAATTAGCCAGGCATAGTGGCACGTGCCTGTAATCTCAGCTACCCAGGAGGCTGAGGCAGGAGAATCGCTTGAACCCGGGAGACAGAGGTTGCAGTGAGCCGAGATCATGCCACTGTATTCCAGCCTGGGTGAGAGAGCGACACTCTGTCTCAATTAAAAACAAAAAGAGGCCGGGTGCAGTGGCTCACACCTGTAATCCCAGCACTTTGGGAGGCTGAGGCGGGCGGATCATGAGGTCAGGAGATTGAGACCATCCTGGCCAACATGGTGAAACCCTGTCTCTACTAAAAATAAAGTGTATGGCCGGAAGCAGTGGCTTACGCCTGTAATCCCAGCACTTTGGGAGGCCGAGGCGGGCAGATCACGAGGTCAGGAGATTGAGACCATCCTGGCTAACATGGTGAAACCTCATCTCTACTAAGAAATTAAAAAAAAAAAAATTAGCTGGGCATGGTGGTGGGTGCCTGTAGTCCTAGCTACGTGGGAGGCTGAGGCAGGAGAATGGCGTGAACCTGGGAGGCAGAGCTTTCAGTGAGCCAAGATGTTGCCACTGCACTCCAGCCTGGGCGACAGAGGGCAACTCCCTCTCAAAAACAAAAACAAAAACAAAAACTAAAAACAAAAACAAACAAACAAACAAAAAATCATCAGAGTAAGATTGTTCTTTTTTTTTTTGAAATGGAGTTTCACTCTTGTTGCCCAGGCTGGAGTGCAATGGTGCAATCTCGGCTCACCGCATCCTCCGCCTCCCAGGTTCAAGCCATTCTCCTGCCTCAGCCTACCAAGTAGCTGGGATTACAGGCATGCACCACCATGCCCAGCTAATTTTGTATTTTTAGTAGAGATGGGATTTCTCCATGTTGGTCAGGCTGGTCTCAAACTCCTGACCTCAGGTGATCCACCTGCCTCGGCCTCCCAAAGTGCTGGCATTATAGGCATGAGCCAGCCACCACACCCAGGCCAGTAAGGTTATTCTTGTTTACACAACAAGTCTGGTTTCATTAGATTTGGTGTTATTGTTTGGGCACGGTGGCTCATGCCTGTAACCCCAGCACTTTGGGAGGCTGAGGCAGGTGGATCACTTGAGGTCAGGAGTTCGAGACCAGCCCGGCCAACATGGTGAACCCTGTTTCTACTAAAAAATACAAAAGTTAGCTGGGTGTGGTGGCAGATGCCTGTAATCCCAGCTACTCCGGAGGCTGAGGCAGGGGAATCGCTTGAACCCGGGAAGCAGAGGTGGCGATGAGCCAAGATCATGCCACTGCACTGCAGCCTGGGTGACAGAGTGAGACCCTGTCTCAAAAATAAATAAATGGGCCAGGCGCGGTGACCCACGCCTATAATCCCAGCACTTTGGGAGGCCAAGGCGGGTGGATTACCTGAGGTCGGGAGTTCGAAATCAGCCTGACCAACATGGAGGAGCCCTGTCTCTACTAAAAATACAAAAA
Source organism: Trachypithecus francoisi (assembly GCF_009764315.1). Lineage (NCBI taxonomy): Eukaryota > Metazoa > Chordata > Mammalia > Primates > Cercopithecidae > Trachypithecus > Trachypithecus francoisi. Next base: position 72,012,508 of record NW_022681471.1, read on the forward strand.
ATTAGCTGAGCATGGTGGTACATGCCTGTAATTCCAGCTACTTGGGAGGCTGAGGCAGGAGAATCGCTTGAACCTGGGAGGCGGAGGTTGCAGTGAGCCGAGAGAGATCGTGCCATTGCACTCCAGCATGGGCAAGGAGAGCGAAACTCCTAACGCATAAATACATAAATAAAATAAATAAATAAAATAACTTGGTGGTATTATTTACATAAGAGCAGCAAGAATGGTATATGGCCACATAGGACTTTTTCAGTTTGCTTGCTGTAAGTTTTAATAAGGAAACTCGTATTAGTTTTTTCTTTCTTTTCTTTTTGAGACAGGGTCTCACTCTGTTGCCCCAGCTGCAGTGTAGCAGCACAATCTCGGCTCACTGTAGCCTTGACCTCCCGGCCTCAGGTGATCCTCCCACTTCAGCCTCCCTAGTAGCTGGGACTACAGGTGCATGCCACCATCCCTGGTTATTTTTTATATTTTTAGTTGAGATGAGGTTTTGTCATGTTGACCAGGCTGGTCTCAAACTCCTGGGCTCAAGCAATCCACTCACCTTGGCCTCTCACAGTGCTGGGATCATAGGAATGAGCCATGGTGCCCAGCCTGGAGTTTCATATTATATATATTATATATATATATATATATATATATATATTTTTTTTTTTGAGACGGAGTCTCGCTCTGTTGCCCAAGCTGGAGTGCAGTGGTCGGATCTCACCTCACTGCAAGCTCCGCCTCCGGGTTCACGCCATTCTCCTGCCTCAGCCTCCAGAGTAGCTGGGACTACAGGCGCCCGCCACCTCGTCCGGCTAGTTTTTTGTACTTTTTAGTAGAGACGGGGTTTCACCGTGTTAGCCAGGATGGTCTCGATCTCCTGACCTTGTGATCCGCCCGCCTCGGCCTCCCAAAGTGCTGGGATTACAGGCTTGAGCCACCGCGCCCGGCCTCATATTAGATTTTTAAAAGCCTTATGGAGGCTAGGAAGCCAAGCCAAGAACTTGTGACCAGATTTTACCTGCAGTACTTATAAATTTGGGTGAATTCCTCTCTTCTCAAGGTCCCATAAATATCCTAAGGTTCCTGAGCCTGCCTGCCATGAAGTGACCTTGTGTCTTACCTGGGGAAATGATCCACCCGCCTCAGCCTCTCAAAGTGCTGGGATTACAGGCATGAGCCATCATGCCCGGGGAATAACACTAAATCTAATGAGACTAGGCTTGTTTTGTAAACATGAATAAGGTTGGGATCCCTATAAGCCAGGTACCAAGTCAGTTTTCTCATGAGGGCTTTGTAAGCATTTGGTCCATAAAGTCAACCTTAGCTTCTTAAAACTGTTTGGTCATATCTCATTCTATGCATACTATTCTCGAATATGACATTCCAGTCAGAGTCCTGGATATAGAACCAATGTTTTCAATTATGTCCTGTTAGAAGAGGACAGATTCTTATTGAATTTATGCAAATAATTATATTGCCATGAAAATAAGAGTACTCAATAAGAGTTCCCAAATTCCATAGGAACCAGTCAGGGAGAGAAGATAAATATCTCATTTCTGTTTATAAAAGCCAGGCATGGTGGCTCATGCCTGTAATCCCAGCACTTTGGGAGGCGGAGGTGAGTGGATTACCTGAGGTCAGGAGTTCGAGACCAGTCTGGCCAACATGGCAAAACCCCATCTCTACTAAAAAATACAAAAGTTAGCCAGGCGTGGTGGCACCGCCTGTGATCCCAGCTACTAGGGAGGCTGAGACAGGAAAATCACTTGAATCTGGGAGGCAGAGGTTGCGGTGAGCCAAGATCACGCCACTGCACTCCAGCCTGGGCGACAGAGTGAGACTCCGTCTCAAAAATAAATACATGAATAAATAAATAGGCTGGGTGCGGCGGCTCACGCCTGTAATCCCAGCACTTTGGGAGGCCGAGGTGGGCGGATCACGAGGTCAGGAGATCAAGACCATCCTGGCTAACACAGTGAAACCCCGTCTCTACTAAAAATACAAAAAAAATTAGCTGGGCGTGGTGGTGAGCGCCTGTAGTCCCAGCTACTCGGGAGGCTGAGGCAGGAGAACGGCGTAAACCCTGGAGGTGGAGCTTGCAGTGAGCTGAGATTGCACCACTGCACTCCAGCCTGGGCGACAGAGCGAGAGTCTATCTCAAATAAAAATAAATAAATAAATAGATAAATAAAAGTATAATCTACTAGTTGTTATGAGTATAGATAACTGAAAAGAGAAAAGGGCTTTCTTAAATCCAGCAGCAATATTCTAAATAAAAACCATAATAATCTTTCATCAGTTTATTCAGTCCTATGTAATTAATTCTTGTTCTGCTAAGATACTGGGTTAGCAGTTTTGTGACCCCATCGGCTTCTCCACTGGAGTTCTGGAAATCTCAACTTAGTCCAGTGGTACAGTCTCAAAGTTATTTAAGCAATGCCATCAGAAGCCTGTGCTCTCAAAGTATCTGGTATAGTTCTTTCCATGGGTCTCTGAGACCAGTTGTTAAAATTTTAGGAATTTTTCGAGTGATTGATGTCACATTAGGGGTGGCTTGAAATTAGGGGTGGGAGTATTTACCACAGGAATTGGTTCATCAAGGCTTTTCCCACCATCTAGAGCCAGTAGTTAAATGTCTTCCAGCACACCACCGGGTACCTCCAACTCAACATATGCCAAACTGAATCACTTGTCTCCCTCCGTAAAACCTGCTCCCCATCTTAGATTCCCAGTCCCTATGTGAATGATGTCACCACAAGCCCAGTTTCTTTTTTTTTTTTTTTTTTTTTTTGTTGAGACGGAGTCTCGCTCTGTCGCCCAGGCTGGAGTGCAGTGGCCAGATCTCAGCTCACTGCAAGCTCTGCCTCCCGGGTTTACGCCATTCTCTCGCCTCAGCCTCCCGAGTAGCTGGGACTACAGGCGCCCGCCATCTCGCCCGCTAATTTTTGTATTTTTTTAGTAGAGACGGGGTTTCACCGTGTTAGCCAGGATGGTCTCGATCTCCTGACCTCGTGATCCGCCCATCTCGGCCTCCCAAAGTGCTGGGATTACAGGCTTGAGCCACCGCGCCCGGCCAAGCCCAGTTTCTCAAGCAAAAAATTTTTTGAGTTGTTTATGACTCCTTTTCCCCCCTCATCGACCATATCAATCACTGAGTCTTGCCAATTCTCCTTCAGAAATGTTTTCCCAAACTAATCATCTCTGTCACTATCTTAGCTCAAGCTCTTATCATTTTTTTTTTTTTTTTTTGAGACAGAGTCTCGCTCTGTCGCCAGACTAGAGTGCAGTGGCGCAATCTCGGCTCACTGCAACCTCCGCCTCCTGGGTTCAAGTGATTCTCCTGCCTCAGCCTTCCGAGTAGCTGGGACTACAGGCATGCACCACCATGCCCAGCTAATTTTTGTATTTTTAGTAGAGATAGGGTTTCACCATGTTGGCCAGGATGGTTTCGATCTCTTGACCTTGTGATTTGCCCGCCTCGGCCTCCCAAAGTGCTGGGATTACAGGCATGAGCCACTGCTCCCGGCCGCTCCTATCATTCTTTTTTTTTTTTTTTGCCTGAACAATTGCAAGAACCTCTTGGTTATCCATCTGCCTCCAGTGCATCCGGGTACTGTCTGTCCCTCGTGGTCTTTCTAAAACACCCCAGTGTAATCCAGGTACTTGCTGACATAAAGACCACAGCTGGCTCACCTTTACCTATGGGAGAGTATCCAAGATCTTCAGCAGCTCTCAGAAAAGCCTTTAAAATTTTGCCTTAGGTCTTCTTCAGATTCATGTTCCCCACCCCTCCCTACCATGTACCCGTTGTCCTGTATGAATTGCTTACTGTCCCCGAAATGTGCCTTACTCTTTCAAAACTTTATTCCCTCTGTCTGAAATTCTCCCCACCACTCTGAGCCTGGAAAATTTCTCTTCTTCTTCTTCTTTTTTTTTTTTTTTTGAGATGGAGTCTCGCTCTGTCGCCCAGGCTGGAGTGCAGTGGCGCGATCTCGGCTCACTGCAAGCTCCGCTTCCCGGGTTTGCGCCATTCTCCTGCCTCAGCCTCCTGAGTAGCTGGGACTATAGGCGCCCGCCACCACGCCCAGTGAATTTTTTTGCATTTGTAGTAGAGACGGGGTTTCACTGTGTTAGCCAGGATGGTCTCGATCTCACCTCGTGATCCACTCGCCTTGGCCTCTCAAAGTGCTGGGATTACAGGCGTGAGCCACCGCGCCCGGCCAAAATTACTCTTCTTTAAAGACCCAGCTCAGAGTTAATATTCTTTGTGGGCCAGGCACAGTGGCTCATGGCTGTAATCCCAGCACTTTGGGAGGCTGAGGCGGGTGGATCACTTGAGGCCAGGAGTTCAAAACCAGCCTGGACAACATGGTGAAACCCCGTCTCTACTAAAAATACAAAAATTAGCTGGGCATGGTGGCCCATGCCTGTAATCCCAGCTACTCAGGAGGCTGAGGAAGGAGAATCGCTTGAACCTGGTGGCAAAGGTTGCAGTGAGCCGAGATTGCACCACTGCACTCCAGCCTGGGCAACAGAGCGAGACTCTATCTAAAAAAAAAAACAAAAAACAATTATTTGAGAACTCTGTCAGGATAAGTTAGTATTCCCCACCCCCATCACCACACTGTCTGTGCCTCTAATATAGAACTTATCACACAGTATTGGAGATACCTGTAAAACAGGTCTGGCTCCCCTGCCGGACTGTGTGTTACCTCAGAGCCTAGCATAGTACTTGGAACATGGCAAGAGCTCAAAAAATGAAAGAGTAGACTCAAGGGTGAATGAGTGAAGCTGGTCCCTGCTCTCATAAGACTGTTTCCTGCTTTGTTGTAGAGAAGCCCCTACCTGAAGCACCTGTTCTGGTGCCCCCAGCTCCTGCGTCCTACCTTCGTGTCCTGTCTGGCACCTTCATCTTCACAGGGATAGTGCTTGTCTAGCTCTTGCCAGACCTTTTGACACCTGGCATCCTTCCCTGGGAGCCCAGGCCCCATGGCAGGGCCTCTGTCACTGGCTGCCAGACACTCTGGCTGCCAACCACCTGCCTGTCTGGGCTTCCTCCTGGCTTCTGCTGCATCCTGGTTACCCAGATGCTTGCTCTACCTGCCTGTCTAAATAGCTGGCTGAGGCTCTGCTTCTACTTCTGGGATCTTCTGCTTTACCCTGGACCATCTGTCTGCTCTCACAGTCCTGACCCTCCCTGTTCTAGCATCCCCTGTCACCAAAGGAATCCAATTTCTGTCACTGTCCTGATAAAAGATAAGGTAGAGCATACTGATTAAATGCATAGGCTCTAGACTTTAATTTCTAGATTCAAATCCCACTTCTTTCACTTACAACCAGTTGTGTGGTCTTGGGTGAGTCACTTCATCTCTTTGAACCACAGCTGGCTCATCTGCAAAATGGGCATGATAATGATACCTACATCAGAACGTCACTTTGAGATTTAAGAAGATAACATGCTTAATATAGTAGCTGGCACCCAAGTAAATATCCAAGAACTATTTTCTATCATTATTGTTTTTATGTTTCCAGTATCTACGACAGAATTGGCACTCAACAAATGTGTGTTGAGAGAGGAGGAGGAAAAGAAATAATAATCACTGGTTATTCCATTCCTGATCAAAGTCTATTCCATTTGCTAATCCCATTCCTACCTCAGGAGGCAAGTACCTTATCACCATTTGGTTCTGTCGCTCAGATGTTTCTGCAATCCCATGTCCTCTAGGAATCCTGTGCAGTCGAAAGCCAATAGCTTTCCTGGTCCCAATATGCCTAGATAAATCAAAAACTCTCACAATTGCCCACTCCCACTTTTCATTTCAGTTACATACATTTATCCTGATTTCTTCCCCCTGAAATTGCACTGACCTCAGATGTGTAGCTGGTGTGAACATTTGTGGATTACATATTTTACACATGAACCTACTTCTCCTCACCCTGCATATATGTGCTTTCTGCATTTTCTTTCTTTTTTTATTTTATTTTTTTGAGACAGGGTCTCACTGAGTGCAGCGGCACGATCTTGGCTCACTGCAACCTCCGCCTCCCAGGTCCAAGCGATTATCCTGCCTCAGCCTTCTGAGTAGCTGGCATTACAGGTATGCACCATCATGCCCAGCTAATTTTTGTAATTTAGTAGAGACAGGGTTTTGCCATGTTGATCGGCTGGTCTGGACTCCTGACGTCAAGTAATCCGCCTGCCTCGGCCTCCTAAAGTGCTGGGATTACAGGCATGAGCCACCACGACTGGCCGCTTTCTGCATTTTCAGTGTCACTCAGCCCTTGTTGTCTCTGATTGTCAAGGCAACGACTGCGTGTAAACTAATGTGGACGGAGTATTGGACAGAGAAACGCCTTAGAAATGTTTTGTGATGAAGATGAAGGAGAGGCGCTGGAAGCAGAAGCTGGGGAGGGGGTAGGATTTGTGTCTCCACTTACTCTTCACCCCAGCAGGGACAGAAAGCATGCCTCCTCTTTCCTGTTCATGGCTACATTCCTCTCTGAGGCCAGAGGGGCAAGCTGGACAATGCAAATGAACATTGGATGAGACTTAGCCAAGGGGCCTCCAAAGGGAGAGCAGCAGGGCTGCTTAGGAGGGAATCGAAAAATAAGGTGGCCACCTATTTCTTAGCACCTTCTTTGTTTTCCCAATCGGCAAACTCCTCCCCTCTCCTGGAGATCAATACCAAAATGCAAAAGCTCTCTCAGAATATGTGCCTGAGTCTGAGAGCACTTTGCAGACTGGGAAGCCCCTGAGTCTCTAGCCTTTGGTATGATACTCAGGCTCCAGGGAATTGATCCTGCACCCATTATTCACAAAGCCCTATACAAGGCAGTGTTAAACTTAGGTCAAACTGCAAGTTTTCAATCACATGCTTTAGCTGTGGGATGAAGAGACACAGCAGAGAAGTGGTGATGGTTGTGTGAGCATCAAAGAGCAAATGAGACTACAAGCAGCAGCCCAAAGGGGGCAAACTTAGCCAGTCTCTTGCCAACTTCCCACTATGGATGTTCTATTGACTTCATTTGACCCTATCCAGGAAGCTAGGATTTCTTGTGCAGGTGGAAGTCCATTCATTCGCCTATTTCAAGAGTTTGGGTCCAGAACAGCTTGTATTTCAGTCTCAGTTCCCTACTTTTCTTACTCCCCCTTCCTTTCCCCCTCCCCTATTAACGACTGAAGTCTGTTTCCTCTTTAGGGCTGCAATTTTGCATTTGCAGTCCTCGGCAAAACTGTCATACGTGCCCACTGCAGGTGCCCACTGCAGATGCCCAAGACCCGGAGAAATGTTTGTAAACCTTCAACCCTGACTGTGCTTCCCTGGACTCCTCTCTCGGTGGGGCGGCTGTTGGGGCAAGGCAGCTGACCTTTGCTAGGGACTCAGAGCTGCGGGGGGTCTGGAATTGAACTGGAAACCGAGAGGGAAAGCCTCGCTGTCGTTTCTCCCGCCCCTGCCCCCACCCCGATCTTGCGGAAGGGAGAAAGCTCAAAGAACAATGAGGGGTTAAGCACCTTATAAGGAAATGAACCTCCTCTTTCCTGTGCGGAAATTGTGCTTTTTGCTTCTATATGTTCAAAATACACTGTAAAAAACGATCCTCGATAGGATTCACCAAATCCACTTCCCTAGAGCAAGGCGGCGGAGGTGGGGGGTGGGCGTCAAGTGGGAACGAGGCGAGAGAGGACGGGAGGGGCGGGAATCAGGCGAGCGTGTGAAGAATTTGAGGGATGAGTCATCAAAAAGGAGCTGGGAAAGGGAGCGGAACTAGTAATCCGAGCCGGGAAGCAGACGAACATTCATTAGACGCAGATTGTGTCAATCACGTTTGCTCCGCAAATGACCTGAGAGCCTGCCCGGCCTCTCCGACCGGAAAAAGGGTCTTGGTGGGCGGTCTAAAGCTTTTGAAATCGGAAAAGGCGGAGCGCGAGAGAGCCGTCAGAGCAGCCTGATGCAGCGCAGGCGTGCTCCGCAGAAAGATGGCGTTTGCCATCAAGGTCACATGGCCACTTTAGGGGACTAAAACGAAATACTAGCTGATATCAACAGGAACTGCCAGCACAGGATCAGATTTTCAGAAGCAGTCTCAATTCTAAGTGTCTTTTTCTGATTAGAATCGTAAGCACATTTATTTGTATTTGTCCGAACACATGTCCTAAGTCATCAAAACTATGTGAAGGGGTAGAGTTTTACTGGGGGTCTTCTCTTTCCGGAGGCCTGAAAAGGGTGGGAGGAGGGTGGGGGAAACCCAAGGGCCAGGGTGACTGTAGAACCGGCAAGCAGCACGTGCCAGGATAGAAGGCACCCTCTAGGTCTCTGCACGGAGTTTCTCTCTTGTTGCCCAGACTGGAGTGCAATGGCACGATCTCGGCTCCCTGCAACCTATACCTCCCGGGTTCAAGCAATTCTCCTGCCTCAGTCTTCCAAGTAGCTGGGATTACAGGTGCCTGCTACCACGCCTGGCTAATTTTTTGTATTTTTAGTGGAGACAGGGTTTCACCATGTTGGCCCAGCTGGTCTCGAACTCCTGACCTCAGGTGATCCACCTGCCTCAGCTTCCCAAAGTGCTGGGATTACAGGCGTGAACAACTGCACCCGGCCTCCTCTATGGTTAAGCTTTATTTATTTATTTACTTATTTGAGATGGAATTTCGCTCTGTCATCCAGGCTGGAGTGCAGTGACTCAGCTTAGTGCAAGCTCCACCTTCCGGGTTCAAGCTATTCTCCAGCCTCAGCCTCCCGAGTAGCTGGGATTACAGGAGTGTGCCACCATGCCCAGCTAATTTTTGTATTTTAGTAGAGATGGGGTTAATTTATTTTTATTAGTAGAGACAGGGTTTCACCATGTTGGTCAGGCTGGTCTCAAACTCCTGACCTCAGGTGATCTGCCCACCTCGGCCTCCCTAAGTGCTGGGATTACAGGTGTGAGCCATCAGGCCCGGCCAACTATGGTTAAACTTTAGTTGATACAGGATAAGAAATGTGAACATTATAAGCCCATTTGTTTGTGTGTTCTCTTGTTACCTTTTTTGGTTACTTTCTTATCCATTAGTGTCCTAGCAAATGTTACTTTTCAAAAATTGCAGCCTTGTCTTAACTAAAAGATAAAAAGGAATTTATTTACTTCTTAGCCAGTACAGTTAGAGGGCATGCACTCTGGCAGCCCTGTAATGTAGGGACCAGGGAAGAATTGAGGCAAATAAAAGTAGTGATCCATGAATTGAAGCATTCTAGTCTAGCTGATGGTTTCTTTCTTTTGCACTTCTGCCATTTTCATGCCCCTCACCTGCAGTTGACAATCCAAACTGAGAGCTGGTCCAGGATTCTCCAGCACCCAGAAGAGCCTGAGGTGGACCCACAGAAACTCAGACTTTAAGGGTACCTAGGAATGGAAGTAGTGGCAGAAGGAGTAACCTTTTCATTGGCTCAGTCTTGTCCTTGCTCAGCTCTGGCCATCCCAGTTCAAGCCATCCCCTCAAACTATGCTCTACTAATACTCCTTTATAAGACATCATCAGACCACTCCAGTTTTTTTCTGTTTTTTTTTGTTTGTTTGTTTTGTTATTGTTGTTGTTTGTGTTGAGACACAGCCTCATGCTGTCACCCAGGCTGGAGTGCAGTGGCACCGTCTCAGTTCACTGCAACCTCCGCCTTCCAGGTTCAAGTGATTCTCCTGCCTTACCCTCCAGAGTAGCTGGGATTACAGGCACCCTCCACCAAGCCTGGCTAATTTTTGTATTTTTTGTAGAGATGGGTTTTCACCACGTTGGCCAGCTGGTCTCGAAAATTCCTGACCTCAAGCGATCTGCCCACCTCGGCCTCCCAAAGTGCTGGAATTACAGGCATGAGCCACCACACCCAGTCGCAGTGTCCAATTTTATTGATCCTTTTGAATCTGTTTAGGGGGGCTTGAGGGGAAAGGGGGCCACACATCTGTTCTATTATCAGAGGCACCGTTTCTCCCTCCCCTAACCTTTAAGAGGGGCTGTAGGATTTCTCAGTGTAGTTTCATAAACAGGTTTCTTATGGAGGAGCTATTCTAGCCCAGTCATTCTAGAATAGTATAGCCCACTCAGGAAGAAACAACACTTAAACTTGAGCTGAGTGGGGAACAAGACTCATTTACTGTTCCTCCCTTGGCCACCCTAGACAATCATGACAATTTCTCTTGGTCACGTCTGAGAGAGAGGTATTGTAATAATCTTTTGTGGATACTCAAGCCACCATAAGAGAATGTGTGGGTGTGGAGAGGGGGACATGGCAAACCCAGTCCTGTAGTATTCTGGGGAAAGTACTCTGGAGGAAGATACTCTATTTACCACAGGGGTGCTCTGGGGAAAAAGAGACACTTTGGTAACATAGGAAGGATGGCTATGAGGCCTGGTGCAGGACTTTCCCTTTCCTCCTCCTCTTTTCCATTTACACAGACCCCAGAATGCCTCTGAATGACTGGCTCTATCCTGCTGGAAGGAAGATAGCCCCATCCCTGGATGCTGGGAAGCAGTTCAGTGCTATTGATTTAGGAAGAAGGGGGAAGGCGGCTTCTACACGAGGGCGCTATATTCTGTCTTGGACACCAGGTGGCACCAAATCATAACCATAGCTCCAAAGAACCCATCAGGAAATGGACCTTGAGAGCCCTTGAACTATTTTCCTCTCCCTCCCCACTCCCCACATGAAATTGAAGAGTATGAAGCCTTTCAGATATGGTGGATGACCCTCCTTCAATTAAAACTCTTGAATTCTTAAGCCAGAGCCACTTCCAGCTGAAGATTTTAGGATTTAATTATTATTATTTTTGAGATGGAGTTTCACCTCTTGTGGCCCAGGCTGGAGTGCAATGGCGTGATCTTGGCTCACTGCAACCTCTGCCTCCTGGTTCAAGCGATTCTCCTGCCTCAGCTCCTGAGTAGCTAGGATTACAGGTGCCCACCACACGCCCAACTAATTTTTTGTATTTTTAGTAGAGATGGGGTTTTCACCACGTTGGCCAGGCTGGTCTGGAACTCCTGCTTCAGGTGATCCGCCCGCCTTGACCTCCCAAAGTGCTGGGATAACAGGCGTGAGCCACCGTGCCCGGCCATTTTAGGATTTAAATATGGCCTTAGTCCCTGCTCTTCCCAGAGACCTATTTTTCAGCTTCAGAAGAGAAAAGGATGATTTTCCTAGAACCTTGTGGATGCCTCCACCCTCCAGAAGAGTTGTTTTCTCCAAGGAGGTCAGTTGAACAGTGGACATGAGACCTCAGAGGCTCTGCTTAAATTCTAGTCCTCATTCTGAAGGACTGAATGCTGTACCCTGGGCATCTGAAAATGACCGTGTCTAAAAAAGTTGTGATGTGGCTGACCAACCTCATTACTTCTTACAATCAAACAGGCCTGCTTCCAGCACCGCAGACGCGTTTCCTAAATACCCATTCCTAGACTCCTCCACCTGGAATGCTGTCCTCTCTCAGCCGTGTTTCCATCTGTCAGATCCATCCCATTTGTCAGGGTACAGATCAAACTCTTTGAAGCCTCTCTTTTGGTTCCCCCCAGTCTGAAGGGCCTGCTCCCTCTTCTGAATTACTGTAACAACTTGGACCATTTGCCCTGTTGTACTTATACCATGGCTATTTGTGAATATATCTCCCCTACAGAACTGTGAGCTCCCTGAGGGCAAAGACTATGTCGTATTTATCTTTTTATAGCCTATACTGAGGAACACAGTAGGCATTCGGTCATAATAATAATATCTTACGTTTGTATAACACTTAAAGGTTCTGAAGCACATTCACATACATCTCATTTAATCCTCACAACAACCCTGTGAGGTAGGTGTAATCGCCTGTCCCTATTTTACAGATGAGCAAACAGACTCAGAGACGTTAAACACTTCACCAAGTCATCCAGCTAGGAAGAGGCAGAGATGGATCTGAATGCATGTTTTCTGACCCTAAGTCCAGTTATTTCAACTTTCTACATCTGAGCTGTTAGTTGGAAAATTCCTTCTTGGAGACTGAAGGCACAGGGCTCATCCTGGGGGCTGGGGAGAAGGGAGGAGAAGATCTAAAGGTCAAACTCCTTTCGTTCCCACTCCCTTCTCCTCCCCACTCCCTGTTTCCAAAAAGAATTTCAAAATGCAATCTTGTTTTGTTGAAGAATGCCCTGGCGTGAGATGTCCTTGTAGATAAGAAGGAAAAATGTGGGGAAGACAGGACAGTTGGGTGTATTCACAGCTGGTGACTAATGGATCTTTGTCAGCCTGGAGGGAGGTCCTTTGCCTAGCCAATAATTTAATTAATGACTTGGATGGGACATTGATGGCACGCTGATCAAATTTGCAAATGACAGAAGCTGGCTTCGAAAGAACCCAAGAGTCCATAATGAACGAGGAAGATGAAATGTACAGTTTCATAATCAAGTTTTTAAAAACCAAATGCTTAAGTGCAAGTTAAGAGAGACATGTGAAAAGGTTTTAAGTGTTTGGGGTAATTGTAACCTCATTATTTTTGACACTAGCTGCCCCAAATGCTAATAGTTAGGGTCTGGATGGGAGAGATTCAGTTCTGCTTTCCTGTCTGCTCATTAGACCACAGTGGATGATTGTCTTTAGCCTTGGATTACCATATATGAACAGGGATGTTCGGAACCTGGAGCATGCACAAAAGCAAGAGACCAGGAGTTGGGAAGACTTGAAAATCACTGTGTGTGAATGACTGGAGCTATTTAACCTGGAGTAGGGATCAACAGGGTGATGATGGTGGTTCAGGATCCAGTTTTCAAATACAGGTTTGAAATACTGGGATAGGTCAAGGTGGTTCACGCCTACAGTTCCAGCACTTTAGGAGCCGAGGTGGGAGGATCACAAGAGCCCAGGAGTTGGAGACCAGCCTGGGCAACATAGCGAGGCCCTTCTCTATAAAATATTTTTAAAAAATTTTGGCTGGGTTGTGGCACACGCCTGTAATCCCAGCACTTTGGAAGCTGCTAGGTGGGTGGATCACAGGTCAAGAGATCGAGACCATCCGGCCGACATGGTGAAACCCAGTCTCTACTGAAAATACAAACATTAGCTGGTGTGTGCCTGTAGTCCCAGCTACTCGGGAGGCTGAGGCAGGAGAATTGCCTGAACCTGGGAGGCGGAACTTGCAGTGAGCCGAGATCACGCCACTGCACTCCAGCCTGGATGACAGAGCAAGACTCCATCTAAAATAATAATAATAATTAAAATAAATAAAAAAATTAAAAAGAGAAAACAATACAAGTATTGGAAGATTCCTCATATAGAAGGGGGATTCACCTTGTTTTGCTTTGTACAGCGTGCAATCAGGAGCAATGGGTGGGTGCTGTGGGAAAGCTGATTTTGAATCAACATAAGGTAGAACTTCATATGGTTTAGATGCTATAATATGCACTAGTCTTTTTGGGGAGGACAAGAATTTCCTATCAATGGAAGTATTTAATATTTAAACAGGCAAAATACTACTTGGCAAAGAGATTGCAGAAGGGAATAAAGCACCAGATCATAAGGGAGGGGAACTAGGTAACCAGTAAGGTTTCTTCTTCTTTTTCCTTTTTTTTGAGTCAAGGTCTCTCTATGTCACCCAGGCTGGAGTGCAGTGGCTCGATCACAGCTCGCTGTAGCCCCGACCTCCTGGGTTCAAGTGATTCTCCCACCTCCGCCTCCTGAGTAGTTGGGACCACAGGCATGTATCATCACGCCTGGTTATTTTCTTTGTTTTTTAGAAACAGAGTGTTCCTTTGTTGCCATGCTGGTCTCAAACACCTGGGCTCGAGATCCTCCCCCCCTCGGCCTTCCAAGTGCTGAGATTATAGGTATGAGCCCCGCACCTAGCCTAAAGCTCCTCTGACACTATAATTTGGAAATTCAAGTCGGGGGGGTGGTGGTTGGAGGCGAAATAGTTGTAGCCCTCAGAGTAGTACCTCTGAACTAGTTATTATCCTGCTTTCAGGCTTTTCTCCTCCAGCTCACCTTGCACGTAGGCTCTAGAAATATTTTCTTGAATACTCTACCATGAGACCTTCCAGCTCAAGTATGATAGAATCTCAGTAACCCTAAAGGTCATCTGGTTCAGTCCTTTATCAGATGCTTTAATCGTCTTTGCATCACCAACATGGAGTCCCTGCTTGAATATTTCTGGTGATGGAGAGCTGCCTACTTTTAGGGGCAGTCCATTTTAATTGCAGAGAGTACTACTAAACTAGAAAGCTCTTCCCAAACACAGCAAAATGCTTATGTTTTGATGTTGGGATTAGGACATTTTTCTTCTGTTTCTGAAACTGTTGGTAGTACATTTTAAAGGACTTCAAGAGGCTGGAATCAAGAGCTGAAACTTTTTATAATTTTTCATTATAAAAAAGGAAGGAAAAAGAGCTCTTCCTTATGTTGAACCCAAATCTGCTTTCCTAAATTTCCGTCCATTAGATCTTGGAGCCCTGAAGTCACGCAGAACAAATCTACTGTGAGCCCAGTAATTATTCACTGACAGTAGACAGATTTCTCCTGGGATTCTTCAGTCCTCTCACTCTTCTCTGGATATACTTTTGTTAACATCTCCCTTGAAGTCTGGTGCTCATAACTGAACACTGGGCGTCAGATGTGGTCTGATCAGTGCAGAGTAGCACAAGATGATCACCTCCTTTGTTCTGAAAGTTGTACTCTTAGTAATATGGCCCAAGGTCACAATACTTTTTATAGCAACCAAACCACACTTTCAACTCATAAGCTTTCATTCACTCTAAAACCCCTCTAAGCCACATCTCTCACATCTTACATTTGTACTGCCACATTTTGAAGTTCAAATAAGGGACTTTACCAACTTTGTGTAATTCGTAACTTTGATCTATGACATTAAAACAGAACTATTTTGTATGTAGTCATTCAACCAGTTAAGAATTCGCCTAGGTTTACCTTTACCCACCCCACATGTGTACATGTTGTCCCAAAAGCATTGAGAGAATGTTTGGTGAACTCCAGATATGCTGTGGGTGATAACTTTTCCCTCCTCTACCTCTTTGGTCACTCTGTCAAGGGAAATTAACCCAGGGGGCATTATTTTTTTTTTCCTGAATCTTGTGGGGACTGCGTGATCGTTGCTTCTTTTTGTAAGTGCTCACCAACCATCCTTTAATCATCTGTCCCAGAATCTTGCCCTCCATCAATATCAAATGTATTGATCTAGTTTACCTTTTCCCATCTGTCAAAGTGGGGCCATATTTGCCCATCTCTAGGCTGCAGCACGTATCTCTTCCCTTCTCCATGGGGTTTTCAGGGCCACCACCGTTGCCCTGCAATTTGAGCTGCAAGTCCTTAAGTGCCTTGGGATGTAACTGACTCAGACAATGAAATGGAATTACTCAGGCAGCTTATGTCTCTCTTGGACTAGACTGCCTTCAGGAGCTTCTCTCTGGTGTTCACCTTGTCCTTTCTAGTGTGAAAATCCTTTTCCTTGTAGAAGAGAAGGAGTGAAAGAGGAGCTGAGGAGGTTTTGTTGTTCCCCGTAAAACTATTCGCAAAAGAGTTCAATCAGGGTGTCCAGTTACTCATTCAATAGTAGCCAAACTCTTCTGCTGTGAAGATCTTCATGAGCTGCCTCACCAAGCTGATTTCCCACCATTTTGGCCAGTCCCCTCAAGCACACTAGACCTTCTCATCTCCATGATTTGGCTGTGTTTTCCCTCCAATGCCCACTACTCTATCCACCCACCCACTCCGATCCCATCATAGCCTTTTTTACAGTTTCTTCAATCCCTTTAACCTTTACCATATAATTGAAGCACATGCATTTCATTCATTGATTGTGGTTCCGTTTTGTTTTCCTGACGGTACGCAACCGGGTTCTTCTATCCCCCATAGTATGTAAACTAGCACAGGGCCAAGCCTATGGTCCTGGTAACCATACTTCAAGCTATGGAGATTTCCAGGGACCAACCTCTGACCCTTCACACACACTACAAATTCAGATCGTGTGATAGCTGTGTCCACTCCTTAAAAGACTAAAATAGAAACCAGATAATATCTAGGGATGTGGACTGACCCAATCCTGGCACTAATGCTTTTTGTAATGTTAAATAAAATCCAAGTATATCCTCAACTTCACTTCAAACAAGGAGCTGGGCTTTTTAGCTGGGCCCAGGGCCAGCTGTCAGCAACAGGGCTGAGAACCTGAAGCTACATGGGCATGGAATTGACTGTCAATTAGATTGAAATCCTGCCTGTCTTGGAGATCACCTCTTCCACCTAGACCTTTCAAAAGTGTGAAGACCAATTGTAATCTCTCACTGATGGGTCCCTAATAGGATTGGAGCTGGTTTTGCTATGGCGCCTTGAGTTCTTAGAGGAGAGGAGTGTCTAAATCATCCCAAAATAGAGAGCCCTCCTAACTTGGAGGTACACTCCCCACTCCAGAACGGGAGGCCAGGTATGGTCTTAAATAGGAGGCCACGTAATATCTCAAATGGATCAATCAAAGATGGAACATAAGAACAAAGACTCTGGGGCCAGGCGCGGTGGCTCAAGCTTGTAATCCCAGCACCTTTGGGAGGCCGAGATGGGCGGATCATGAGGTCAGGAGATCGAGACCATCCTGGCTAACATGGTGAAACCCCGTCTCCACTAAAAAAAAATACAAAAAACTAGCTGGGCGAGGTGGTGGGAGCCTGTAGTCCCAGCTACTCGGGAGGCTGAGGCAGGAGAATGGCGTGAACCCGAGAGGCGGAGCTTGCAGTGAGCTGAGATCCGGCCACTGCACTCCAGCCTGGGCAACAGAGAGAGACTCCGTCTCAAAAAAAACAAAAAACAAAAAACAAAACAAAACAAAACAAAACAAAAAAAAAGAACAAAGACTCTGAATTGACTTCAAAAGGTCAATTGAGAGGTCAAGGTGGGAGGATTGCCTGAGCCCAGGAGTTTGAGACCAGCCTGGGCAACATGGTGAAACCCCATCTCTGTTTAAAAAAAAAAAAAAAAAAAAAGGCATATAATCTAGCCTCTGCTTTCAGGAAGATGAGAAATACCAGTGCTGCCCTTAGTAGCCATTCACTCAATTTGGCAAGTTATTGAGGCCTCACTAGGTGCTTGTGATCATTTCCTATTCATAGCAAAGTTATTCCTTGTATGTCACTTGATCTCATTTTCCCCTCTATCATTCTCAAAAGAAATGGAGAACAGGTCATCAGCTCTGTCCTTATTTAGGAGTTAAATTTTGAAGATGGGTATAGCACACTTTTCACATGGTAGGTGCTCTACAACCATTGAATGTTACCTCATCAGCTTTTTCCTTTCTAGATCACACACACACACTCACACATACACACACACACACGCACACACAGCACCCAGTCCTGTGGCATTATTTATACTCTTCTCCAGATCCTCTCTAGCTTTCCACTTATGCTAAAAATGTGTTGGCCAAAGGTAGACCCATCATGCCTTGAAAGGTATGACCAATGGCAAGTAGAATGGAACAAGTTGAGTGGGACCGTGGCAAGGGTCATGTAGTGCTGGGTGGCATCCTAGGTCTGTTTCTAATACTAACTGTGACGGGCTTTTTGGGCCCATTTCCCCAACTATAAATAAATGGGTTGGACTAGATGACTCTCAGGTGACTTCTGGTTCTAAAACTCACACTTGGATGGTTTCTCAGCTCCTCCATGCTGTGTTTTTGTTACTATATGCAGGATCCACATTAGTTTTGGAAAAAAGAAAGGAAAGAAGGGTGGGAGGAAAGGAGGGAGAAAAGCAGTTTTACACCATGGACTCACTTGTGATGTACCCTGACACCATCTCCCCAGTTCTTCTTTTTAACTATACTTGTGTCAAGTCAATCACTGCCCATCTCCCTTCTCCAGTGTGCCATATTAGTGTATTAGTTCTGGGTTTTGGTCTTTGTGCACACTACCTGTGTTCGTCCTCTCTGAACATGGTCCTGCTTGTGATGGTTCATCTCCATCATTTTGTCAGGGTCATTTGAAGAATTCTATTCCTGCTTTCTGAGGTATCAGCAACCCACCCAACTATCATACTTGCCAAGCATACTCCCAGTTCAGTCTTTCAAGTCACTGAGAATAATATGAAATCCCATAATGCTAACCCTGTGGGGCCCCACTGAATCCATGCCCCAGGGTTGACAGGGAGTCACTGATCACAATCCTGTAGAAAAATCGCTCCCAGGGCCCCAAGGACTTTCTCCAGTTCTAATTCACAGAGCAGCAAACAAGTATTCCTGAGGAAGGAGAGGGCCCCTGCTCTGTCAGTCACTCAAGGCCAGGGAGTCCACGTCTGACGCCTGCACTGGATTCAGATAGGAGAAAGAATTCAGCATGTTAGAGGTCAAAACTCCTCCCAGCCCCCAGTCCAAGGTGAGGGCTGGGTGGTTGCAGCAGAGGAGGAGGAGGAGAAGGAAGAGGAGGAGGAGGCCGCAGCGGTGGCAGAGGAGGAAGGAAGTATTTTTGCCATTTCATTACGAGGCCTGAAGTGCTGAGAGGAGGCTTCAGCTGCAGGAACCCAGCGCGCTGAGGGCAGGGGATGGGAAGAGCAACCTGATTAAGATTGGAGAGGCCTTCACGCAGGGGCCGCCAACCCCCTCGCCCAACCCCGCACAGGCAGCCCAGACTCATATCAGCTTAAAGATACAGGCGGCAGGGGGAGACTGCCTGATCCCAGCCCACAGGGGCACCCTGTTGGAGGTCTGCTGGGGCAAGGCCTGTGCAAGGGAGGCAGGTTGGGAGTGCTAACTGGATTTTTTATTTTTATATCAAGACACTGTTTTAAAATTTTTACAAAGGACAAACTCCATGGGTTTCCGTTAGTTTTAAGAACTTTTCTTTAAAAAAAAAAAAAAAAAAGCCAACAACAACAAAAACACCGCCTTTTTGAAAGAGAAATGACAGACACAAAAGAGACTGTAAAGAAAATGGGGTGAATTTCTGATAGCATTTCCCCAAGGGCAGAGGCAAAACCCAGATCAGACCTGGGGGCCCAATAGTAATGTGGCTTCCGTAGTACCTTGTTCACCAAATCTAAGGTCCCCTGGTCTGGCCAGGCCAACGCTGCCAACGCTGTTGGCAAGTCACCCTGCAGGCTCTGCAGCCCTCCACACGGACACAGAGAGCGTTGGAGATCTCTCCCCTACGGCCCTCCAGCCCCATCCAGCGCTAGCCCCTTTCTCCTTCCACCCCATGGTCTTGCTTGAATCTGTTTCCTTCCTGGGGGTCCCGTTCCTTGGTCTGATTGTGTGAGCACTGGGGGTCCTAGAGCCAGAGAGACCTTCGGGCCTAGAGCCCTCCCTTCCAGAGCCTCTTAGCACTCACAGGTTGGAAAAGCATTTGTTCCAAAATTAAAAAAGAAAAATCAACAAAACAAGACCCAGAAAAAAGACCAAGTCCTGGGGAGGAAGAGCTATTCTGCTCTTTAAAGCTCCCAAGTCTGGAGTTGGTCGGTGGTGCAGTTCAAGAGAGGCGAAGGCGAGCACCAAGGGGGTGTCCAGCTGTTGCTTTCAGGCCCCCCAGGAGTGTCTGTGGTCAGGCTCAGGGAGCTGGCTTCAGCTGCTGTTTCATGGGTCCTCGGTTTCCCAAGGACTCATCTGCGTCCCCATTTAAAGGGTTTGTTCAGGTTTACTTCCGTATTTGTGTTTTTGTACATGCGGGTGCATGTCCACATCTGTCTATGTTTGTGCGGGTGGAGCTGCTGTAGGGTGTGGGTGCGTGCGTATACATATATGTGTGTGCGTGTGTGTGTCTGCATGTGTGTGTGTGTGTGTGTGTGTGTGTGTGCATGTGTTCCTGGATCTGGGAGGGAGGGAGCCGGGAGATTGGCTGTGCTCTGAGCTGGAGCTATACCGGGTAGTGGAGTGTGAGTGGGGTAGCCCGGTACTGTTGAACCCTGCAGCAAAGGTGTATAGGGGTGCAATGTCTGCAGCCCTACCAGGGAGTTGGGGATCATAGTGATGGTGTTGGGGGTCATGAGTGGGATGTCATCTGGGGAGCGCCGCAGGGTCAGGGTGTAGTCGGGCAACGCAGTGAGGCGCAGCGTGTCATGGGGGGGACCGGCCTCACACTCGTGGTGGGTGGGGCCCAGTTGTAACGCTGCCAGCTCCTCCTCTGGAGCAGCTCCCAATTCCGGGGCCCCGGCTCCCCGCTGAGGGCTAGGCTGCCGCAGGGGTTCCTGGCGCCGTTTGTCCTTACGGTAGTAGAGGGCAGCGAAGGCCAGAACGTTAAGGAACAGGAGGGAGGCCCCCACGGCGATGGTGACACTTAATTCAGTGGAGTAGTCACGAGGGTTCTCCACCAGGAGTGGCCCTGCATCCTGGTCGCCGTTCCAGGACCCCTGGGCATTCTCGTTGCTGTAGGCAGGTGAGATGGCTGGCCGCTTGGTGCTCCAGGTCTTGCCATTGGGCCTGGGGTGATGGGGAGCTGTGGGTGGTATCCGGAGGCGGCACTTTGGTGGTGGTGGACGTATAGTGGAACATGTCGTGCAGGTTGTATAGGTGGGGCACCAGAGGTTTCCAAAAGGCCACTTTAGTGGCCCGGTAATGATCTCGGACCCTTGGTTTCAGCCCGATGTGAAGGTAGAGGGTCTCGGGGATTGTATTTGGACCAGGCCACTTCCTCAAAGCGGTTGGCCTTGGTGTGAATGAACTTGGTGTCCTGGGGGACCGCTTGTTGGGATCCCTGAAATACCACATGGAAATCTGGGGTCACCACTCTATCTGGTTGAGGAAAAGGCCCCGCATTTTTCCTGTGACAGCCAATCCTCTTTCCCAGTTCAGAACTTCCCACCGTTTCCATCTTTTCAGGGTCCCCCCCTGCTCTGCCCATACTTGCTTCTTCCCCAGGGCCTGAACTCCTATCTCCTCCTTCCCGGCACTCATCCTTTAAGATTAAGGCTATAGATGCTTTTTTCTTTGCACATGCTACTGAGCATTTATCAATCTTTTCAGCTGCCCAGTTTTGCCAGGAGCCCCCTAATAAAGGCTCTTTCTTTCTTTATTAAGCAAGCAGAAATTGCCGAACCTGAAGTCTCTTTCTTTCTTTTCTTCTTTTTTTTGAGACAGAGTCACCCAGGCTGGAGTGCAGTGGTGCAACCTCGGCTCACTGCAACCTCTGCCTCCTGGGTTCAAGCAATGCTCCTGCCTAAGTAGCCAGGACTACAGGTGCCTGCCACCACACCTGGCAAATTTTTTGTATTAGAGACAGGGTTTCGCCATGTTGGCCAGGCTGGTCTCGAACTCCTGAGCTCAGGCAATCCGCCTGCCTCAGCCTCCCAAACTGCTCGGATTACAGGTGTGAGCCTCCGCGCCTGGCCCTGAAGGCTCTTTCTGAAGTACCGCATTCCTATTTCGCATGACCTCTGACCAGCTAACCTTGAATCCTGTAGTTTGTGTGTGTGTGTGTGTGTGTGTGTGTGTGTGTGTGTGTGTGTGTTTGAGATTAGGTCTCGCTGTGTCACCCAGGCTAGAGTACAGTGGCATGATCACAGTTCAGTGTAGCCTCAACCTCCGGGGCTCAAGCGATCCTCCCACCTCAGCCTCCCAAGTACCTGGGACTACAGGTGCACACTACCATGCCCGGCTAATGCTTTTTCTTTTAGAGACAGGGTCTTTCTATGTTGCCATGGCTGGTCTTGAACTCCTGGGCTCAAGTGATCTGCCTGCCTTGGCCTCCCAAAGTGCTGGGATTACAGCCGTGAGCCACTGGGCCTGGCTCAATCTCATAGTTCTTCCAGTAACTCTCATTCCTTCCTAGTCCCGATACTAACTGAGTTCTGAGCCTCAACAACATTTTTGAAGGAAGGAAAAATGGCATGAAAGACTCAGGAAGGGGAGGTAGGAAGATGAGTGAAGGGGTTCCAAGCAAGATTTTGGGAACATCTTAGGAAGGGATATGATGGAAGAGATTTAGCTAGAGGAGCGGAGGGGAGGGCATGCTGGGGTCTCAAAGAAGAAAAAAACCCTATTTTCTCCTTACCCAGTCTTGGCAAAGTTGGTCCAATAGGTCATGACGACAGCACTGAGCATAACATCATTCTTGGAGAAGTTGCAGGGGAAAAGGTCAGTGGGGCCTACCATAGGAACCCAAAAAACATAGGGTACTTCATCCCCATGAGCTGCATCTGACCAAGCAGGCTTCATGAGGCTCTGGCAGTGATGATAGAAGGCGTAGAAGTAGGTAGGTGAGCCGTAGCGGGCGTGCAGATCGGCTGTCACCACTGAGGGCTCTACCCACTGGTGGTCAGTGAAGAGTGCCACCAGTGTTTTACGGCGGGTCTCAGGGTTGTCACGGTCTGCCCAGTCTGTATACATGAACTTGATGGTCTCTCGCAGGGTGTCCTTACCCTCAGGATAGCCATACAGATTGTCCACAAAATTGGAGACAGAATAGTCAAAGTCAGTGCCAGAGACACCATCCTCAGGGTCCACCACCCCTTCCACAAACTTGAGACCCTCACCCTGATTGACACCTAGCATGATGTCATAGTTGAGGAACTCGCCCTGCTCCATGAGGATCTCAGGGTCATCAGGAATGACATCCCATCAATCACAGGGCCAAAGGCCACATGATAGCGGGCTGGTGGATGTCCTGCTCTACCAGCTCCTTGGCACTCTTTTGCCGAAGACAGTCCACCATATCCACGGTGTCCAGCACATTACAGCCCACTTTGTCTGCCAGCAGGCTGGTGTACTTCACTGGTTGGTAGTTCACAGCCCAGCTGGACAGAGCAGAGCCACTTTGGATGATGGCTCTCTGGAAAAGTCCTACAGAAGACAGGTAGCACCAGGTCAGATCTGTCGTGTCATACATAGCCATAAATCCCCTCATTCCTTTGTCACTGAGGCTGCCCCATGGTTTAAATGGGCTAGGAAGGGGGAACAACTCTTTTGGCAGGGGATGGTAGGGCCAAAGAAGGGGTTGCTGAACCCCTTCCTTGACAGCTTCCTCCATCCCTTCCCTGTCCTGGTGCAATGACTGGTAACTTAGGGGTTAAGGCAATGTCAGGAAGAATTAACCCCTTGAATCCCAGACGTTAGCCCCCTTATGCCGCCTCTCTTTATCTCTCCTTGTCTTCCCCTCTTGCTTCCTGCCCAGCTGGGCCCAGCTCTGTGCCAGCGCACCACCAGGGAGCTGGCACTTGCACCACAAAGGAGTCTTTTTCATGAGAGATGAGAAATGCAGGCAGGCAAGAGCCCCACATTCTGAGGGTTTGGGGAAGGAGCCCAAGGGCAAAGGCCTTAGGGTCTGAAAGTCTCCAGGGAATCTGTGCTCCCCGTCTGTGGTCTCCACTGAGACTTTGCTATTTTTTTTGTTTTTGAGATGGAGTTTCACTCTTGTGCCCAGGCTGGAGTGCAATGGCAGGTCTTGGCTCCACGCAACCTCTGCCTCCAAGGTTCAAGCATTTCTCTTGCCTCAGCCTCCCGAGTAGCTGGGATTACAGGCATGCGCCACCACGCCAGGCTAATTTTGTATTTTTAGTAGAGACAGGGTTTCACCATGTTGGTCAGGCTGGTCTTGAACTCCCGACTTCAGGTGATCCGCCTGCCTTGGCCTCCCAAAGTGCTGGGGTTACAGGCGTGAGCCACCGCACCTGGCAGAGACTTTCCTTTTATCTGAAGCTACTGATAATTCAAATTCAGATTTTCCCCCAGCAGAGAGGGAACCAGTCCCCCAAACTCAAAAAGAAGATAATTTTCCCCCTCTAGAAAAAAAAAAAAAGGATATCATTCTCTCCCTGGCCCCAACATTCCCAAGGGAGAATTTGTCCCTTAGGCACACAATTCCATTCCTTTAAGAGAAAGCCGTTTGCATGAGTGGAAAGAGAGGGAAAGAAATGATAGATTACTACTTAAAAGACAGCCTCATTTTCCCAAAGATTATTCTCCATGCATCAATTACAGAAAAACAGAGAGAACAGGTCTTTAAAGAAGTCAAACCTTGGCTAGGCACAGTGGCTCACACCTGTGATCTCAGCACTTTGGAGGCCGAGGTAGGCGGATCGCTTGAGCTCAGGAGTTCGAGACCAGCCTGGGCAACGTGGCAAAAACCTGTCTCTACAAAAAAAAATTCTCCCCAAAATTAGCCGGGCATGGTGGCATGCACCTGTAGTCCCCAGCTACTCTGGAGGCTGAGGCAAGAGGATTACTTGAGCCTGGGAGGCGGAGGTTGCAGTGAGCTGTGATCGCACCACTGCACTGGGAGACAGAGCCTGGGGGACAAAGCGAGGTCTTGTCTCAAAAAAAAGAAAAAAAAAAAAGTAAACCTCCAGAGACACAGGCCCCCTATGAGACAAAGCATAGCACCACTCCAGGAAAGGCTTTCTTCTTCCTGGGGGAGGAGTCCCCAGTCAGAGGAGGCACAGAACGTTTTTTCAGGCCAAGGCACCCTTGCAGCCTGTCATTTCACCCTCCTTTGGGAAAAAGGGGAGATTCCTGTTCCCACTCTGGTCACCTAGGAACACCAGTCTCTCTCTTTAGAGATGCAGATCCCACCTGAGTCCTCCCTCACCATGGTAGTCCCTGGAGGGGCAAAGAGAATTTCTAGGTCAAAGAAGGTGGTTCTTCTCTCTCAGAGAGACAGAACTTCTTCAGAGAGACACAAAGTCTTCCTGTGAGAATGTCCCTAACTCAGGGGGTTAGTGTTTAATTAAAAAAGAAAGAAAGCATCCTCGCTCACAGATTTCCTTACTTCAGAAAAGGGCACCTATTTCAGGAAGATCTTTCCTTCTTGAGAAGCTCAGCTTTGCCTCTCAGAGATAGAATGTTCCCTGTAGTCCAGAGGTGGAGAAAACATTTCCTGCCGAGCAAAAAGGACCTATTCTGCTCTCTTGGAAGGGTCACTGGCAAAGGGACACCCACAAGGAAAGAGGCCAAAAATGAAAATCTCCCCGGCAGCTTGCACAGTCCGGGAAGAGGTCTGGAGTCCGATAATAGACCATTGTCCTATGGAAGGAGCCCACCTCAGGGTTAGTGACTCTCATTTCAGATCCACTTTCCCCTTTAGGACGTTTCCCCTCTTGTACAGACTTGTTCTTCAGAGAGAAAGGCAGAGAATGGTGTTTCTTAGACCTAGAAACCAATTTCCACCCTATATCTCTACTGTGAAGTAACATGTCCTTCCCATACTGAAAGATCCCCCCCAACCCCTGTCAAACTTGTCCTCTGAGGGGACAGTTGTTCTATTCCCACTCCCACAGATAAGACTCCCACATCAGAAGGAGAATCTTGCTTTCCCGGGACATAAATGGGATTCTCTTCCTTCCCTCTCCAGCTTTGGGAGAAGTACTTCTCCCAGAGGAACATTCTCTTCCATTCTTGCCAAAGGGATACAAGCTGGTAGAAGAGAGCTGGCCGATTCCCTTGGATGCCCTGGGGGCATGGATGGAGCACGCTGGGCAGCCAGCACTTGGCTAGTTCATGTTTTGCCCCATGAGTTACTCACCCTCTGAGTGATGTGACAACGTGAGGAGGCTGACGCAGGATGCACCAATGCCCGAGCCAAAGACGGTGATCCGGCGGGGGTCTCCCCCGAAGAAGGCAATATTCTCGCTCACCCAGCGGAGGGCCTGAATCTGGTCAAGGAGCCCATAGTTGCCCTTGGCAGCCTGATCTCCAGTACTCAGGAAACCTGGATTCGACAAAGAGCATGAGGACAATGAAGGCAGAGGGATGGAGGATTTGGGTGATGACGGCAGGCAGGGTCAACAGGGGAGGTGGGGATAGAGAATGAGCACGCAGCGTAGTTCTTCCCACCTAGCTAACTTAAACCAGTGCTCCTTTCTGCGATATCCAGCATCGTCAACAGAGGAGGGGTCAGCTCCCTGCCTTCCACCTGTTCTCCAGCTTGGAAGGAGGGGTCTGCAGACCATTTGAAGTGGATGCCTCCAGGTAGGAGACAAACTGCAGAAACTGCAAATGTCTAGAACTCAGCATTCTCTGCTCTGAGGTACTATTGAGGACCTTACCCTAACATCTGGCAAGATAGAATGGAAACCTTGGAGTCAGACAGTCCTTGATTTGAATCCTGGCTCTATCACATCTTAGCCATGTAGCCTTGGGCACTTAGTTTAAAATCTCTGAGCCATAGTGTCCTCTTCTGTAAGATGGGGATACAAATACCTCACAGGGCTGTAACAGGATAAAACGAATATAAGCATCTATAACATGCTCAGCACATTGTAGCTCTATAGTTACTCCTCTTTCCCCTTTCTTCTCTCTCCAAAGGAAGTGCAGATGATCCCAAGAGGCAACAATCCCTAAACTCTCCTTGGCCTTCCTGCTCAAATCAGTCCCTCTCCACTTCTTTCTGGGGCCTCGATGGCCCCCTTCCCCTCTTTTTCAGGGCAGGTCCTCATTTCCCTCCCTTGGAGACCTAACGAATCAGAAACCCTGGGGTGAGGCCAGCAATCTGTGTTAACAAGCTCTCCAGGTGATGCTGACACCTGCTAAAGTTGAGAAACCACTGGATCAGACCATCTTTTTCATCTGGTGGAGAAATAGGAAAGTAGCGCAGTGCGTTACCACAGAAACAGGTCTTCCCGCCCCCCACTGGAATTTGCTGCTGAGGAGACATGTCACCATGGAGACTACCTTCCCACCCACCTGCTGGGATTTGCTGCTGTGGAGACTTGTTGCCATGGAGACTACCTTCCTGCCCACCTGCTGGCTATCCCACAGAGATGTCCTATATTCCCCCCTACTCTGCTTCCATTTTAGACTGATCCTGCGGCCTTATTTCATCTCTCTTCCCTGAATCCTTGGGTCCGTTGGAAGGCTCTGTCTTCTCCTGCCATAGGCTTTTGGAAGAAGTCTTTGGAGGTGGGTAATTGTGGAGCTCCTACACATTGGAAACCCACACTTGGATCAGTATTTTTTACTCCCCAGTTAAAAGCTCATTCACAGCACCTGGAATCAACTTTGTGAGAGGCCATGTTGGAGAAGGCTCCCAGAGCTCATGGGGAGTTCCTCTGGTGGTCCTTGCAGTCCACAGGCAGAGGCTGAATTCAAATAGACTCAAGCAGTCACAAGGCCTCACCACTGTCTTTCTCAAGTCCTTCTGTACCTAGCTTCTGCAAAAGAGCTCATCTCATCCTCTTCAAGTGTGTTATTAATTTACCTCTGGTACAATTAAGTATGTAAAGTACTTAGTTATTTCTCCCGGGCCCTAGTCACAAGTCCTCTTTAGCCCCAGGTTCCAGAGGAGAAATGAGAATGAATTAGAAAAAGCCTGCATGAGGATGAACAAAGGAACCCTTGCTCTTCCAGACAAGGAAACCAGCTTTTCCTTTGCGTGGACCATTCAGAAATTGAAACTGCTCCTTTGAGTCTTAAAACCTTGGCCAGGCACAGTGGCTCACGCCTGTCAATCCCAGCACTTTAGGAGGCTGAGGTGGGAGGATCACTTGAGGTCAGAAGTTTGAGACCAACCTGGCCAGTGTAGCAAGATCCTGTCTCCTTTTATTTTTAAAACAAAATAAATTAGCCAGTTGTGGTGGTGCATGCCTGTGGTCCCAGCCACTCAGGAGGCTGGGGCTGGAGGATCATTTGAGCCTAGGTGTCAAGGCTGCAGTGAGCTGTTATTACCCCACTGCACACCAGCTTGGGGGACAGAATGAGACTCCATCTCTAAAAAAGCAAACAAACAAAAAAATCCCTCAAAACCCCAACTCTGTTGACCATGATCCAACCCAGCTGCCCAAGCCTTGGGACCCTCTGGCAGAAATCACTGTCCTTCTTTCAGTCCTCCCTCCCTCCTCTCTCCTTCCCCTGTATTCTCCTTTCCTTTTCTTTCATTTAGCAATAGTGGTCTTGGCTTCAGCCTTTTCCAAGGCATCATTTACTGAAATGTGTCAAACATGTCTGCCCTGATCAGCAGGCAAAGCCTGCATTTGGATGTAGTAGAGCAGACTTCTCCAACATGTATCAGTTTCCTGGGTTAGGAACAAAGGCCTGAAAGGGCTGGATGGAGGATATTTTTTTTTTAATTTTTTATTTTTTTAGAAGGAGTTTCACTCTTGTTGCCCAGGCTGGAGTGCAATGGCACGATCTTGGCTCACTACAACCTCTGCCTCCCAGGTTCAAGTGATTCTCCTGTCTCAGCCTCGCAAGTAGCTGGGATTACAGGTGCCTGCCACCACACCTGGCTATTTTTGTATTTTTAGTAGAGATGGGGTTTCGCCATGTTGGCCAGGTTGGTCATGAACTCCTGACCTCAGGTGATTGGATGGAGGCTTTGACCATCACTCTCTGCTCCCTCAGATCCTATGAGCCTCTGGATAAGGGGACCTGAAGCATGTGGATGATGCCATGTCAATGATCCCTACTCCACGAAGATCCTACTTGAAATACCATCTCCAGGCCAGCGCGATGGCTCATGCCTGTAATCCCAGCACTTTGGGAGGCCGAGGACGGCGGATCACCTGAGGTAGGGAGTTCGAGACCAGCCTAACCAACATGGAGAAACCCTGTCTCTACTAAAAATACAAAATTAGCCAGGCACGCCTGTGGCACATGCCTGTAATCCCAGCTACTAGGGAGGCTGAGGCAGGAGAATCGCTTGAACCTGGGAGCGGAGGTTGCAGGAGCTGAGATCCTGCCATTGCATTCCACCTGGGCAACAAGAATGAACTCCATCTTAAAAAAAAAAAAAAAAAAAAAGGAGAAGAAAAAAAATCTATCTCCAACAGGCTCAGGAAGGTGACAGCAAACCTGACCAACCACAAGCACACAAAATCTGGCATTCTGGAGAGGTCACTCACTGCTAGTTCCCAGTAACTCACCATCCACAGAAACCATGTGAGAATGAAGGTGAAATACCCAACTCCATAAACTGTCAGAATAAATCGAAGCCAGTCTCCCTGGGCCCAGGTTTATACTGTAGTTCACAGTAAACTGCTCGTCAACAGAAGATGGGGGAATCTGGCAGATTGTAACAAAACCATATTTGTGTCACTCAAGACTTGATGTTTACTGGGTTTTCGGTTTGCCTGGAGGGTACCTGAGCAAGCACGTAGGATTCATTCTGGAACCTGGAGTAAAAAACGTGGCAAGTTCCTGCTTGCTCAGCCTCAGGATATCCACATCCTATATCCTGCTGGAGTCCCTTTCTTTGTTGGCCTCAAGCCCAGTGGGGCCTTCTCAAATAATAGCTACCCCTCTGCCTTGGAGAGGATTCATGGATTAGCCTGTGACATTCTCAACATGCACGAATCACCCAAGATATCTAGAAAAGCACCTTAGAGGCCGGGCATGATGGCTTATGCCTGTAATCCCAGCATTTTGGGAGGCCGAGGCAGATGGATCACCTGAGTTCAGGAGTTCAACACCAGCCTGGCCAACATGGTGAAACCCCGTCTCTACTAAAAATACAAAATTAGCCGGCGTGGTGGCAGGTGCCTGTAATCCCAGCTACTTGGGAGGCTAAGGTAGGAGAATTGCTTTAACCCGGGAGGCGGAGGTTGCAGTGAGCCAAGATCGCGCCATTGTACTCCAGCCTGAGCGACAGAGCGAGACTCTATCTCAAGAAGAAAAAAAAAAGAAGAAAGAAAGAAAGAAAAAGAAAAGAGAAGAAAAAAGAAAAGCACCTTAGAGTGATCCGCCTGATGAGTTCAGTGCTCAGGAAAGCTGATGAGAAGGAGAGTGAATGAATGCCTGTGACTGGGATCCAAAACGAGCCACCTGTTCTGGGATGCTTTGGGCAACAAAACAACAAAGGCTGCACTACACAGGAAAATTCCCAAGCATCAGGGACAAACCCATGTTCTACATCTGGTGTCAAGAGACAAAAACATCTTATATGTACCCAGGATCCAATACGGGCTTATTGATTATATTTGTGTTCCAAAACAGGAACTGAAGGGTATGTAGGAAGTGGTGAGGAACTTCTGAGCAAATCTCAGTGTAGGACGACTCCTTCTGAGTTTTCAGTAATGTTTGATCATCAACTGCTTAAGCCCAAAGAAGAATGTTCCTGCCCCCCAGATGTGCTGTTCTGGTTATCCAATGACAGGGGGCTGTCAAGTGCGAGTTCTTTTTTTTTTTTTTTTTTTTTTTTTTTTTCTGAGACGAGTCTTGCTCTGGCCGCCCAGGCTGGAGTGCAGTGGCCGGATCTCAGCTCACTGCAAGCTCCGCCTCCCGGGTTTTACGCCATTCTCCTGCCTCAGCCTCCCGAGTAGCTGGGACTACAGGCGCCCGCCTCGACGCCCGGCTAGTTTTTTGTATTTTTTTTAGTAGAGACGGGGTTTCACCGTGTTAGCCAGGATGGTCTCGATCTCCTGACCTCATGATCCGCCCGTCTCGGCCTCCCAAAGTGCTGGGATTACAGGCTTGAGCCACCGCGCCCGGCCAAGTGTGAATTCTTAACCTGATTTTTGTGGATGAACTTAAGAGGGATCTGTAAAATTGTTTTTTCTTTCTTTCTTTCTTTTTCTTTTGAGATGGAGTCTCACTCTGTTGCCCAGGCTGGAGTGCAGTGGCATGATCTTGGCTCATTGCAACTTCCGCCTCCCAGGTTCAAGCGATTCTCCTGCCTCAGCCTCTTGACTAGCTGGGACTACAGGGGCATGCCACCATGCCCAGCTCATTTTTGTATTTTTAGTAGAGACAGGGTTTCACCATGTTGACCAGCTGGTCTTGAACTCCTGACCGCAGGTGATCCACCCACCTCATCCTTCCAAAGTGTTGGATTACAGGCATGAGCCACCGCACCCGCCCTGTAAAATTGTTTTCTTAAGCATGTGCGTGTCTGTGTGTGTGTGTGCACGCATGTGTGCATCGTTCCAGGGAAGAGTCCAGAGCTTTCATCAGAATCTCAAAAGGGTCCAAGATCCCCTAAAAGGTTAAGAACTTCTGGTGTAGAAGCTTAAGGATTAGAGCAGCTGAAGGACTCTGAAGTAATCAGCAAATCAGGATATCATACGGAATGCTCACCAGCGACAGCCTTCTGTGCGGCACACAGTTCCCAACTGACGCTGGAGAGTTCACATCCTACGTGAAATGCCAAACCTCTCTCCAAATCCTAAGTCTCTCCTTCTGTCTCCTCTCTGCTTCCTTTCCCTGACTCTCTCTGTCCTCTCCTTTTCTTCTCTTCCTTGCTTTCTCCTGTCTCTCGCCCTCTTTTCCGTGCTCTCTTTCTTCATTCCTAGCTGCTCTGAAGCATATTTTTAATATTCTTTGTATTTTCCAGTAAACCTTATAGAATGGAGCATTGTGTTTATACTTTTTTAAGCAGCTGAGTTGAGTATTTTCTGTCACTCTAAGAAAAGAAAGTAGCAAAATTACTTTTGGCTTTGAACTACCATGTACATGTGTCTGTATATCTGTTTGTGATTACATTTGCACGTTCATTCCTCTCTAGAAACTGTGGAGCCCAGCTGGGCGTGGTGGCTCACGCCTGTAATCCCAGCACTTTGGGAGGCCAAGGCAAGTGGATCACTTGAGGTCAGGAGTTCCAGACCAGCCTGGCCAACATAGTGAGACATTGTCTCAACTAAAAATACAAAAATTAGGCCGGGCACGGTGGCTCAAGCCTGTAATCCCAGCACTTTGGGAGGCCGAGATGGGCGGATCACGAGGTCAGGAGATCAAGACCATCCTGGCTAACACGGTGAAACCCCGTCTCTACTAAAAAATACAAAAAAAACTAGCCGGGCGAGGTGGCGGGCGCCTGTAGTCCCAGCTACTCGGAGGCTGAGGCAGGAGAATGGCGTAAACCCTGGAGGCGGAGCTTGCAGTGAGCTGAGATCCGCCCACTGTACTCAGCCTGGGCAACAGAGCGAGACTCTGTCTCAAAAAAAAAAAAAACAAAAACAAAATTAGCTGGTGTGTTGGTGCACACCTGTAATCCATAATCAAATTGCTCAGGAGGCTGAGGTGGGAGGATCTCTTGAGCCTGGGAGGTCAAGGCTGCAGTGAGCCATGATTGCACCACTGCACTCCAGCCTGGGTGACAGAGTGAGACTCTGTCTCAAAAAATTAATTAATTAATTAATTAAAAAAGAAAGTGTGCGGCCCTAGTGGTGCGGGTTTCCAGCCACCTTCATGGTACCATGAGATCCAACAGGACAGAACAGCTTACAAGAGCCTCACCATGGGTCTGAGGTAATGCAGAAAGACAGAGGGGCAGGGGCAGAACCATGACATCCCACATCCCAAGCCTACCAGACCCTGGGGAGACCAGCATGAATGCCTGCATGCTCCCTATTCAGTGTCCCAGGTGCCAATGAAGGGGACACAGACTTTGCTTTTTTCAAGGAAACCATTTTGCAGTTTGAACCCCAAAAAGGTACCTTCCTATCTCACATAGTATTAATTGTAAGCCAAGAGAAGATTGCCATTCTGTGCATACAACTGCACCCAGAAGTGAAATGCAGCCCCGGGACCTCTGGGATTGGAACTGACAAAGCAATATAGTCAAGAGAAAATTAAAAGCCAGGCGTGGTGGCTCATGCCTGTAATCCGAGCACTTTGGGAGGCTGAGGTGGGCAGATCACCTAAGGTCAGGAGTTTGAGACCAGCCTGACCAACATGGTGAAACCCTGTCTCTACTAAAAGTACAAAAATTAGCCGGCATGGTGGTAGGTGCCTGTAATCCCAGTACTCAGGAGGCTGAGGTAGGAGAATCACTCGAACCCAGAGGTGGAGGTTGCAGTGAGCCAAGATAGTGCCATTGAACTCCAGCCTGGGTGACAGAGCAAGACTCTGTCTCAAAAAAAAAAAAAAAAAAAAAAAAAGAGAAAAGCAAAATAAATAAGCCGCCGGGCGCAGTGGCTCAAGCCTGTAATCCCGCACTTTGGGAGGCCGAGACGGGCGGATCACGGGGTCCGGAGATCGAAACCATCCTGGCAAACACGGTGAAACCCCGTCTCTACTAAAAAATACAAAAACTAGCCGGGCGAGGTGGCGGGCGCCTGTAGTCCCAGCTACTCGGGAGGCTGAGGCAGGAGAATGGCGTAAACCCGGGAGGCGGAGCTTGCAGTGAGCTGAGATCCGGCCACTGCACTCCAGCCTGGGTTGACAGAGCGAGACTCCGCCTCAAAAAAAAAAAAAAAAATTAAAATAAGGCCCTTGAGGTGGAGGATGATCACTTGAGCTCAGGAGTTCAAAACTGGCCTGGGCAAGAGTGGACCTTCCGGTCAAAAATTAAATAAAATGAAATGAAATAAAATAAAATAAAAAACGTCAGTGTCCCCTAACTAGCCATGGAATAAGCATGCCTAACTGCTGGTTTAGCACCCATATGCCTACAGACCTGACCAAGAGCCTATACTCCCGCTGAACTCTTCCTCCAGGAAGAAGTTGGCTTCTTCATGCCACTACAGGGATGCCGGTCTTGGGGAGCATGAGCAGGCCCTGTGTGCTTAGTCACCCTCTCTGAGGCACTCATTTACCTCAGACCTTCACCATAGATAGGCATGGGTGGTCACCAAGGAGGTACAGGGTCCAGGGGCAGCCTAAATGACTGACACAAGCTTGTGCACAGCAGAGAAGGGGGGGTGGGGAAGTGTATGGGTGCATATGAGGGGCATTTGGGCAATGAGCGCATATGAATGGGAGTATGTGTGTGATGGGTGGGAGTGTGCAGGGACATGCACAGAGAGATACAAGGTGTGTCATGTGTGCATATACGGGTAAGGAAGTGTGGGGGGACTTGGGGGATGCGTTGGGCGTGGGTAGAGTGTGTGTGCCTGTATGTATACAGGTGCAGCCCCATGTACACGGATGTGTATGTATTGTGGGGTGGGGTGAGGGGAGAAGTGCATGAGTGTGTGCTGGGTGTACATATGCAGGCTGTGTATGGAAGAGTGTGCGCATGTATATGCATGCATGTGCGATGTGTGTGGTGGGGAGTGTGTGTGTGGGGGAGTGTGTGTGGGGGAGTGTGTGGTGGGGAGGTGTGTGTGGGGGAGTGTGTGTGGGGGAGTGTGTGTGTAGGGGAATGACATAAGAGCAGTATGTGGGATGTATGTAGATGTGGATATGGTGTGTGTGTAGTATCTGTGTATGTGTAGGGCGGGACAGTGTGGACAAACAGGGAAGAGTATATGTATGTAGGGAAGGGGAATGTTGGTTTATGTTTCTGAGGAGATAGGGACAGGTGTGTGTGGTAGTAGGTGGGTGTGTAAAGTGGATGTGGAAGTGGGGTGTGCAGGGGGATACGGGTGTGTACAGGTATGTGTGCGGGGTGGGTGAAAGGAATATTTATATACGTTTAAGATGTATATGTGTGGAGTTTGGGTGTGGACGTGGATGTGCAGGGTGTAGGTTTTTGTGTGGGCTGTAAATACGGGGGTAAAGTGTGAGTGTGGGTGTGTATGCGTCATGGGTATGGGTGTAGATGTGGCTACAGAGACATGGGGAGAAGTACATGAGCATGTGTATGTGCATATGCAGAGGGTGAGAGCCATCTGCGGGGTGCAGATGTGGAGTACACAGACCGTGTGGGTATGTGGATATGTATTCTGGAGACTATGTGAATGGAGTTACCTGGAGTGCTGGGAGAATGTGTTTATGTGTGAGGGGCCTGGAGATGTGAATGTGGGGCTAGGTGTGTGTACTTTGTGGGGGTGAGTGAGAAATCACTGTCTGCCTGCAGGTGCATGGCGGGGTGGATGTGTAAACACTGAAGGTAAATAGGTGTGTGGCCATGGAGTGGACTGGAAGGAATATCTGTGCATGTGTGGGGTGTTTAGGGATGTGGGGCGGGTGGGTAGAGGTGAAGACAGGACAGTGGAAAATTGAAGCATCCTACAAAACCCAGCCAAGTGAAAGTCGGGAAGCAGAGACCTGGCTTGGGACCTGAAAGAAGGTGTGAAGTTTGAATTGAATTTCCAGTGGCATCTAAACTTCCAAGAAAGGGCCTGGGGATATGGGGAAGCCCTAGCATTTGGGTAGGGGCCAGAGGATAACACCATTTTGACTGTGGTTATTAGCACCAGCTAGAGAAGCAAGGCTATCTGTTTTTAAATTCTCTAGCATTCTTTCCTCCCCTCCTTGAGAAGCCAGTCTTCCTTCCAGGCAGCAGACAGGGAACCATACCTAGCACTCCAACCCGATAGTTGAGGGTGATGACGATGACATTGCCATAACTGGCGAGGACGCTGCCATCAATCATGTTGCCTGTCCCTTCCATGTAAGAGCCTCCATGGATGTAGACCATGACGGGTTTAGCACCACTGTCCCGGATGTCTGCAAGGAGAAGGGGTGAGACACAGGCTGGGTGGGATGCCCTTCCTCCCCAACCCCCGCCAGCCCGGGGGGTGGGTGCGGGCAGCAAAGCTATCCCAGGTGCCAGGACACCACCGCCATCCCTGAGGGCAGGACTCATGAGGCTGCTCAACCTGGAGCTCAAGCATCAGCCTGAGATAGTGGGACTTCAGTGATGTTTTTGAAGGCTCTGGTTTCAAGTGTCTCCCAGCTGAAGGCAGCCAGGCATGTGATATAGCCAGGCCTCAGTGGGCCATGGCTGGGCCCTGGGGGCGGGGGGCAGCAGAAAGGGGAAGGCTGGTCCTTTAGCCACATCAGGTGAGTCGATGCCCTGGGCACCCAGGAGTCCTGGGACCTGACATGGCTTTAGAGAGCAGGAGCTGGGGAGCCCTGAAGCCCCCAAGACTAGACCAGTTACATGGAAAAACGGCCATTGGCAGCAGCTGCCCCAGTGCAGACAGAGACAAGAGGGTGGAATAAGGGGTGGCACAGGGAGAGAACAAGGAAGATGTGGGGAAAGGGAGTGAATGGCAGAGATAGGGTGGGGGGAACCTTGTTGACATGGTTTCTTAGCCATGTGCCCATTTCCCCATTCTCCCCGGGCAGACTTAACCAGAAGCATTGGGGATGGGGCAGAACTAAGAATGACAGAGCCTGCTCCCAGTCAGCACCAAGATGAAGATGGAGCCTCCCCAGAGGCCATTCAACAAGGGACCATCAAGCAGCTGCTCCCAAGCCCAGGCAGCACGGCATCAGGGCTGGGGCAGTCAAGAGAAGGCTCCAGGCCTGATCACCTCTGCCTGTAGCCTGTCAGTCTGTGAACTGGACCAATACTTTCTGCCATGCCAGCACAGCCCTACCCATCACCACTGGGCCCCCCTGAGCTGCCTGGCCCCTTCAGGGCAGAGGGGCGGGGCCAGGGCATGGAGGAGGAAGGGATGCTCTCTGCTGCAGAGCAAACAGAACTTGTTTCTCCAAGGAGGAAGGCTGGTCCGATCATTGCCCAAGGATCTTATGCCATTTATTGATGGCTGTGGTGTCCTGGCCTTATCCTGGCATTTTAGCCCACTCTTTCTGGCCTTGTCTTGTACCTACTGCAGCCCCTGGCCCCGAGACCATCTCTCTCTTTTCTAGGATAAGGCTGGGGAGGTTCTGGTGCTGCTTTTCCAGCCCCTTTGGTTGTCACTGCCTCACTCCCCAGTTCGCCGTCCTGCGGGGTCCCTTTCCCAGAAGCCAGGCTCCCTGTGAGACACAGGGGTCTCTTCACTGAAACACAGGTAATCTCCTTGACGTTCCGTTGCCTTTGTCCTCTCCCCACCCTCAGTGGTCCTGCTTTCTCTCCACTCTCCCTGCTGCTCAGTAGGGGCAGGTGCCTCTGAACCACAGAAGATGGGGAAGGGGCGGGAGACCCAGGCAAGGAGGATGTCCTCCCCATGGCTCTGCTTGTGGTCCCCTGCTCCTGCCAGCCATGTCCATCACCCCGGAACTCCCAGTGGCCAACGGGG
Source organism: Trachypithecus francoisi (assembly GCF_009764315.1). Taxonomy (NCBI): domain Eukaryota; kingdom Metazoa; phylum Chordata; class Mammalia; order Primates; family Cercopithecidae; genus Trachypithecus; species Trachypithecus francoisi. The sequence continues at coordinate 72,049,194 of NW_022681471.1, forward strand.
CCAAAGACAGATGAATAGCCCAACGGCCTTGTACAGGAACAGAAACACACCAATGGACAGACAGACAGACAGACGGGGCTTCTCCCCATCGAGAAGGGGAGGGGCTCTGTGCCATGCACCAGCCGCCGCGCCCTGCAGCCCCCAAATACCTTCATCTTCATCCCCGTCATTATCCGCTAAGTCCTCGCCCTGTTTCTTAGCGCCGGATCCTGGGGACCAGACACGGGGAGACACAACAGCACAGAACAGAGAACAAAACAGAGAGAGAATTCAAAAACAGCATGACTGCAGTGTGGCCCAGCAAGCCAGCTCCGGGCCTGGGCCCAGGACAGGCAGGAGGGATGGCAAGAACTGAGGGAATGGGTGGGCTGAGGCCCAGACCTTCACCAGGATGATGGTGTTGCAGGTCCCTGCTGTGCTGGCCTCTCTGCACTGCCCTGCCCCGCCTCCCTGTCCCCAACAGCCCATCTCAGCCAACTACCTTTCCAGTGAGGAAGGAGGTAGCAGCAAGTGGGCCAGGGCACAGAGCCAGAGACCCACTCAGGAGAAGGATTCATTCTGGGTGGAAGGGGCTGCTCGTGTGTACACAGGCAGGTTGAGCTGGAGAGCAGGGTCAGGTACCAAGGGTGAGGGCGACATTGCCAGCAAGGGTGGAGGTTGTGGATATGAGGTACTTAGGGCAGAGATGTGTACAGGGACCCCAGGCCTGAGCTCCTGGGGCCCAGTGGGCAGGTTCAAGCTGGGCCTCAGCTGACCCTGATCCCCACAGGAGAAAATGGGAGATGAAGCTTTCCCTCTGGTCTTCCTTGTTGGAGCCCCTGCTCTGGTTAATGGCAAATGGGGTTCCTGCCCACAGGAACCAGTGTTGAGAGCAGCAAGCATTGCTCTGAGATGTAGAGAGAGCCAGAGAGGGAGAGAGGGAGAGAAGAAAGGGGAAGAGAGAAAGGGATGTGAGAGAGAGAGAAAAAAAATAGAAGAGAAACAAAGAGATAGGAATAATGGTCACAGCTCCAACCATGTACTGAATATTTACCATGTGCCAGACACTCTACTTCTGCCATATTGTTTGATCCTTACACCCCAATGAGATAGGTCCTATCCTTATTCCTGTTTCACTGATGGGGAAACTGAGGTTCAGAGGGGTAAAGTGACTTGCTCAAGATCACACAGCTAGGAAGTGCTAGAGGTGCGATTCGCACCCAGGTCTGCTTGACTCCAAAGCCCATGGTCTTTCCACTGCATCATGCCACCTTTCTGGGGTGGGGGAAAGGGGAGGGGAGGGAAGAAATAGATGAGAAAAGCAGTGGGGCATGGAGGGGAGGGGAGAGAAGGGGAAAGGAGGGTAGAGAAAAAAGAGAGACTAGAGGTGAGAAGGGAAACATTTAGGATCTGGGGCTAAGCTGGCACAAATTCTCCTTCCTGTTCTAAGGAGGCTAGAAGTGCATCCTGGTGATGGCCAAGGAGGGAGAGGACCGGCTGTCTGGATGCTGGTCAGTGTGTGGAAACAGAGGGGGCTGTGCTGCCACCCCAGGGCTTGCTCTCTTGCATCTATGACATCAGATACCCTCAGCCTGGAAGGAGCAAAGAGCCCTCTTTCCCAGCCGGTCTGGACTCTGATGACTAGATTTCCTTACAGCCATTCATCAAAACAGGAACTGCCCTCATCCTACAAAATGGCTTTTCAACTAGGACAAGAGCACAGCTCTAGGGGAGAAATTGCCTCTGGCTCCCTGAACTTCCGGTGGCACCTACCGTCTTAATACATTAGCTCAACACCTGCCAGTGCTGTCCTCAGAAACCCAATGGGACATGGGTATCATCCCTCACACTGTGGACAGCCTACCAAACAGAAAGAAGTCACTTATCCCCAGACACGAATTCCTTCCAACTTGATGGGGTGGGGTGTTGGGGAGATGGGGCAGGTCTTCCCCAGGAAACCCTTCATTTCCCATCATCCCTGACTTAGAAGATACATCCCTTGTGAACCCCTCTGAGAGTGTCCCTGGGTTGCTGCATTGTCCCAGCCTTCTTCACACAGATGCCTCTGCTCCTTCAGCCTGGCACTTGCTGGGCAGCTCCTAGCTGCCATGCCTCTTACCCAGGCCAGCCTGACTGCCGACCCCCATTCCCAGACCCTGTGCCGCTGAGGGATCCCAGCCAGGCCGGCCCCCAGACCTCTGCACACCACAACCCTAAGGACCTCCGGGGATGGGTCTCCCTCAAGAGGCGGGATTTGTCACTCTTCCAAATGGCCACCAGGTCCTGGGTAGGGAACTAATTTGAACAGCGAAATGACCAAATGCCTTCCCTTGCACTGTCTGGAACCCACTTCCTGATTGGCCCATGGGACTTAGGGAAACCAGCTGAGTTTTTTTTTTTTTTTTTTTTTGTAGATAGAGTTTCACCCTTGTTGCCCAGGCTGGAGTTCAATGGCACCACCTCAGCTCACTGCAACCTCCACCTCCCGGGTTCAAGTGATTCTCCTGCCCCAGCCTCCCGAGGAGCTGGGACTACAGGTGCGTGCCACCATGCACCTGTATTTTTAGTAGGGATGGGGTTTCACCATATTGGCCAGGCTGGTCTTGAATTCCTGAACTCAAGTGATCCACCCACCTTGGCCTCCCAAAGTGCTAGAATTATAGGCATAAGCCACTGTGCCCGGCCAAACCAGCTGAGTTTTAATACAAGGCTAAGAGCTTCTTCAGAGCAGTGATTAGGCCTTTAGTCATTTCTAGATCTTTCCTCTACCTCACATCCCTCCACATCCCAACAATACCTAGCACATGGCCTTGCCCACAGTCAACAATCACAATCGGTAAATGTGCATGTTTGAGCTGGGGCTTCCAGTCTGCTCTCTGGCCACACTCTCAGGGCTGGACTGGACAGCCCAAGGCTCTTACTGGGAGATCATTCTTCCTAAGAAATGGTTAATGTGAATGCCATCTCCTCTCCTGCGGGTTTCTTTTCTTTTCTTTTTCTCTTTTTTTTTTTTTTTTGAGACGGAGTTTTGCTCTGTCGCCCAGGCTGGAGTGCAGTGGCACGATCTTGGCTCACTGCAAGCTCCGCCTCCTGGGTTCACACCATTCTCCTGCCTCAACTTCCCAAGTAGCTGGGACTACAGGTGCCCACCACCACGCCCGGCTAATTGTTTGTATTTTTAGTAGAGATGGGGTTTCGCCGTGTTAGCCAGGATGGTCTTGATCTCCTGACCTCGTGATCCGCCCACTTCAGCCTCCCAAAGTGCTGAGATTACAGGCGTGAGCCACCGTGCCCAGCCGCTCCTGCAGGTTTAAGAGACCTTCTTCCTGAATTCATTTATAGGCTAATGGAATGCTAAGGCCAGAACTGTCCCCTACCAACCTCAGATGTGGAAACAGAGGTTCTTGAAGGAAAAGACTTGCCTAAGGTCTCGCTGTGAGTTGGCAGCAGAGCTGGGACTCAGGCCTTGTGCTTCCCAGACCTGTACTCTTTCTGGAGCACCATGATGCTTCTGAATTACACGAAAAACATCAATTGCCTATAGTGTGTGAGGTCCTGGGTGGGATATGGGGCTGTGGTGAAATACTACCCCTAGAGCAGCGGGTCTTACTCCATGCTCAGGTGTGCATTAGAAGCACTCAGGGCTCATGTTCAACATATAGATTCCCAGGCTCTGCCCCCAGAAATTCTTATTCAGTAAGGAGCACCCCATCCCAGGAATCCTGACAACCCCATTCTGAGAAACTCTGCCCTAGGACATCAAAGGAAAACAAACTCCCAGCTTGTCAGAGGGTTGTAGGGATCAAGCTGTGATTTTTCCACCTGTTCCTTAGGCTGTTACTGTTCCAATTCTCCCCAGCCCAGCCACATCTCACCATTTTTTTGAGTTGGGGAGATGGGAATGAGCAGATGGGAGTTGCTTCCGTGTGCTACAGTGGAAAGAACATGTCCTGAGGGTCAAGAGACCCAGGTTTTGGTCCCAGCTCTGCCACAGACCAGCGACGGGGGCCTTGAGCAGCAACAAGTCACTCCCCTGGGCCTGTTTCCTCATCTGTAAAATTGGGATACTGATTCCTGCCTTAGATGCTTCCAGAGATATAGGGAGGATTCTACAAGGTAAATGCCAAGGCACTTTACAGAAAACATAAAGTGATATTCCAACAGGAAGAATTATTATACAGGGGGAGAAACTCCTCTCAGCATGAGGGTAAATTTAAAATTCAGGATCTTGTGCCTCCTTTAAAGTCCATAGTTCCCAGAGACCCCCAAGTTCTGCCACCAGAGCAGCGTGGGTCTATCAGCTACACTGTGGCCAGAGGTGGTGGGGTGGGAGGCAGAGGTGTGTATGGCAGGAGTTATTAAACCTATGTACACGTGTTTGGTCTAAGCTTCAGGGTGGGACAATTGAGTCTAGACTTTCAATCCAGGAGAAAGAACACAGAAGGGATGGTCTTCTGGCTCCACTCACTAGGAAAAGGGTGGAGCCTCTGGCTCCATCTTGGCTTCCTAGAGTTTCTCCTGAGGTGTCACCAAGAGAGCCACTGGCTCTGCCTTTGGCACACACTTTAGGGTGGAATTTGGGGCTGGGAAATTGGAAGAAATAGGGTTGCTGCTTCTGCTCTGAGGCTGCCTTAGGCCACCAAATCCTCCCTGCAAGGCAGCCAGGGCCCTCGGATGAGGTGGCGCTTATGCCTGCTCACCGCCCCCTGAGCCTGGGCTACTTGGAGGAAGGCTGGGTCCTGGGGGCAAGGGCAGGTGGGCAGGCAGCCCTCCCTCTCTCTCTCTCTCCCTCCCCGCCGGCTCGCTACCTACCTCCTTTCCTACAAATTTTCTTGTTGGGCTTTCGGGCGCATTCCTTGGAAATCCGCTTTACTGTAAAATGAATAAAAAACTAAAAAATAACAGGAGGCCTCTGCCCAGGGGCATGCACCCCCCACCCCCCAGGCCCCAAGAGCTGAGCTGCTCTGCAGGCGGCACATGGCAGAGAGCCTGTCCCACCATCTCCTTGTTTCTGTCACTTACCTTAGTGTGACCCCCGCGGGAGGAGGCATCAGCTAGTGAAAGAGGAGGCACCTAAGCATTGCCCACCAGGCTTGCCCCCCGCCCCCCACACACCCAGCGTCCTTGGCCACACACACCTACCACCTTTCGAAGCAGGTGGAATGGCAACAGGGGGGCCTGGTGGAGCCAGCATCCTCCCGCGGGCAGCTGCCAGTCGTGACCATACTCCCCCAGGGGACCCCCATCCAGCACTGGACCTAGACCCATCAGAGCTCTCAGGCCGGGCCAGGCCCCTCCTGGCAACAGTGTCACTCACACATGGGAGCTCGGACAATGCTGGGAGAGGGAAGAACAGGGAGGGGGGTGGGAGGCCAAGCAGAGTGATGGTTAGAAGCATTTTCACAGACAGACAGACGCATGCTGCAGGGCACACAACCACATGCAAGCCACAAACACAACAGGGCAGCGGGAGGCAGGGAGGGCACAGTGCCTGGCCGCAGCACTCACCATCCTCCGTCGGCACATAGACGTTCAGGTAGAGACAGTCTTCGTTGGGCTCCTGGATGTAAGTAGCGACGATATCCAAGTTGGCAGTGAACCAGACTGGCAGCATGACTTCGGGCACAGCTGTGTGGATGTTCTGGGGGCACACTGGGGGAAAGTGTGTGGCGTTCCGGATGCCCGACCAGGATGGGGGTGGTTCAGGGGGCAGGAAACGTTTCTCGCCGATCGGGGGAGCTGCGTAGGGCACCCCCAGGTATTGGTCCACAGGCCCCAGGATCTCACTGGGCAGTGGTACCCGGGCACCCCTTAGCTTCCCAAAGTGAGTGTTGACTGTGGGTGCTGGGGCCTGGGTACTGGCCCTCAGCGCCAAACTGAGGAACCACAGGGTGAGGCACAGGCTCCTGCCAACCGTGGGCTTGGGGCTCAGGGACAGCGAGGGCGGGCCAAGCCGCAGCCACATGTTCCGGGCAGGGGGACTGGCAGGAGAGGCAGACTCCAGGGTCACAGCATCAGCCCAATAGGCAGCCCCTTCATGGCCACACTGACTTGAACCTCAAAACTGAGCTCTCGAGGGACACCTACAGGTGCCCAGCAACGTAGAGAGCAGGTCGTCCAAGCACCACAGCTTCAGAAAGGGGACTCCCTCAGGGCCAGACAGGCCTGTGGAAAGAGGGAAGTAGGTGTCATCCAAGATGGTCTGGGAGGGTGACAGAGTTGGTCTTTGGGGGCCCCACTGGGCTTGGGCTATTCTCTTATAGGCAGGAGAGGTTTCACATGGCCAGGGGCCCAGATGATCCACTGCCAATCAGAACCATTCTATGTGCCTGACCATGGCTAGAAAATCCAAGGGGCTTGACAGTGACAGTTGTTGCCACTGCAAGTTCCCGGTGCCCAACTTCAACCCCACAGTCAAAGGGGTTCATCAGGGTCGGTTGGAGCCAGAGTAGCATGTGACAGCCAGGGGGTGGGGAGAAACAAAGATGGAGCTCAGGTCCCCGGGCATGCTGCTTGAGCAGAGCTGTGTAGCCCTTGGGACCTGGTAAGCCCACACAGGGACCTCCACTTCAGGACAGGGTGGGATTGTCAACCTCACTCTGGGACACTAAGACACAAGAACAGAAAGCAGCGAATCGGCAGAGTCCCACAGAGAGACTCCCTTACCCTCAGGCAGGGCAGAGGGCAGGACAGCCATTCACCGGAGTCCCTGGACCCTCCTGCGCCCCTTCTGTACATTTCTCCTCAGCCCTCACTGCTCCCAAATCCTTAAGCCTTGTCCTTTCAGTTGGCTCTCTCTTAATTCACACCGAATTCCAGAAGTGAGGTAGAAAGAGTTCTGCCTAGCACCCTAGGCATTGTGGATGCTCTTCCGGTGTATTATAAAATAAACAACGGAGCGTGGGGAACACATATTCAGAGACTCATAGAAATAAACTCACAAAGACTCAAAGAGGGAATGAGAGAGACCAAGCCAGGATCACAGACACTGCGATATTCACTCACAGAGACATACATTCCAAACCCACAGAGATCCCCTCATATAGTCCCACATTCTGAGACAGAGCGCCTCACATAGCCAGAGCCTCACAGAGTGATACATTCAGAGACACACACAGAGACTTACTGAAATATAATCACACATACCCGCATAGGTAAATATCCAGACACATGCAGCATAATGGTGACACATAGGTGGAGACAGAAACAGAAATAGCAACACACTCAGACACACAGGCCTTCTGACACAGTTACACAGTCAACACATAGACACAGGCACACACAGATACTCCCGCATGCTCCCGCACACACACGCACACACATGCACATGCACGCCACATGCACATTTAGTTTTCCTCCATTTCTCCCGCCTTCCAGATTGCAGGTCTGCTCCTTTAAGAACTGGTGAAGGGGTGGGGGAGGGAGATTGGGAACGCCCGGCAATCAGCCACCACGAGAGGGGAATGAGAATCTGTGTGTGTGTGTGTGTGTGTGTGTGTTGTGTGTGTGTGTGACAGAGAGAGAGAAAGAAGAAAAAGGAAGAGGAGGGAGGGTGGGTAAAGTGGCTTAAGGGTGGGGGCTCAGAGGAAATGAGGAAATGGGGAGCAAAGTATTGGGGGGGAAGATCCCAGACACTGCCCAGAATGCACCCGGGTCGGGGGAGGAGGGGAAGGGGAAGGAAGGGGTAGGAGTAGGGAGGTGGGGCAGGAGGGAGTGGGTGGGTGTGTGTATGGGGGGGGATAGTCCGCAGCTGAGTTCACACAATCCCCCATTCACCGTCTCCATGGCAACTCCAGGGCACAGACCGCTCATTCACACAGCTTCCCCGCCAGCAACCCCCCCACATTAACCCCCTCGGTGCTGCCCCACCCCACAAATTCCATTAACTCTTTCCGGATGACCCCCTCTCCAGTAACCCTTCGGCGCCAAATGCCAAATTCTCCTTTGAGTCAATTCCCTGCAGCCCCTCCCCCGTGAACACCTAGACAATCGGACCGACCCCCAAACGCCCTCTGTACCCTAGGACCCACTGTGAATCCCCAAGGCCAAGATCTCCATCCTTGCCCAACTTGCAGTTTGGGAGAAGACAAGGGGAGGCAGCAATGCCAGGGATGAGAATGGCATCTGGGGGTACTTTTGGGGCTGCAGAGGTGTTGGGCGCGGGGCATTGTGCAGGAATGGACCAATATTGAGAACTGCAGTATTGGGGGCTATGAGGGCTTGGAATGGATTGGGGGATGGAGTTGCACTGGAATGGGGGAGGATAGGATAAAGGCCTCCATTGGGTGGGGGGGCTGCAGAGAGTGGGGGAGGGAGCCTGGCTATGAGATGCTATGATGGAAGGGGGATGGAGCTGCACTGCAGGGGAGGGGGACTGGCAATGTGCAATCCCGGGATGGGGCTGGGGGCCCTCAATAGGGGTATTTTGATGAGCATGCGGGATGGGCTGTGGAAATAGAGGAACCATGGGCGGGAGGATGATAGGGATGCGGGATTTAGGGAGGAGGTAGAGGATAGAGAACAGAAGCGGGGGAGGATGGGGGTCAGGGGTGCCGATGGAGAACATGGGGTTGAGAGGGATGGGGGCCACTGGCTGGGGAGTGGAGGAGCCTGGGATAGGGAGGGGTTAGGATGGGGGCAAGGTATGGGCAGCTAGAGGATGAGAGACCGGGGCAGGCGGCCTCACCTGTTCCCCGGGCTGCTGCAAGCGACTGAACCGGGCCACGGACCACCCATATCGCCTCCAGGCCAAGGGCTCCGCACCCGAATCCCCGAGATCAGCTCTCCGGCAGCCTGGCTGCTGTGCCCGCGCACCGAGGGGGCGCGCTGCGCGTGCCCGGACACGGGGGGGCGCGGTCCCTGCCATTAACTCTTTTGTGCCAGAGATGGCTCAAGTCCTGGGGCATGGCCCAATTCCCCCCATGCTCAGGCACGTTCCGCTCCCTCTCACGCGCGCGCACACACACCCCTCAGATTGCAAGCTATCAGACAGGTGATCTTCCAGGGCAGCTAGCCCAAACTTTACCTGCAAAGCTTGAGACCTTGACCCAAAGGGAGAAACTGAGTCACTGCCTGCAGGAACCCTCAGTCATACTACACAAAAACACACCTCCACCTCAGTCAGCATCCCTTCTCAGCGCCAGCACTACCCAAGCAGCAACCAGTGGGGCCACTCTGCTCTCATCCTGTCACTCTCCCAAAGGTCAGTGCTGTTCCCTTCTGCTGCTTCTGCTGGGGCATGTCAGACTCAGACTGTCAGCATGCCAGTTGTCTGACCATTTCAGTCTCTCCCCTCCAGGTTCAGTGTCTTCATGTCTTGTTTTTGTATGTGGCGCACCTGCCGTTTGTTTAGTAGCCCCAAAGCCCCGCTGAATGTCCCTCATCCCAGCCAAGCCTGTACTCCTGTGACTCCTCAGAATGTTTGTCAGGATAGAGTAAGGGAGAAGAAAGTTTCGGTCATGTTTGCCTTTACGCTGTCAAGGAGTTCCATTCCTTGTGCACGCAACTCTTAAACTTGGTAAGTCCCATATAAGCAAGGGCTTCGTGGGCCTCAAAGAGGGCTATTTTATTTTTTATAACTTGGGTATTGATTGGCGCTCCTGGTTTTGCCAGCACACTAGACACTTCCCAGTAATAGGGTGCAACTATGGCTTGCATGTTATCCTTAAGTTGTCAAACCATCCTGTACCACCCACTCACAAGGCTGAGGCTGATCCTCTTCCAGCCCTAGCTAGGCAGGGCAGAAGACTCCAAGACTCCACTGTAGTAAACAAGTTGGCTCTCCTGGACAGCCTTGGATCTAGAACTCAAACTGGAAAGCAAGAGGGCGAGAATGGCCTGCCACAGCTCCAAATGTGACTCTGGGGTAACAGTTTTGCGTTTTCTCTACTGTAAAATGGGAGAGAGCAACAGTCATCCTGGGTAACTGCCAAGGTGGGTCATGTGAGAACAGGCAGTTCTGGCAGCAGGGCAGAGAGAGAAAGGGTGCTTATTTTTACTGGTCTTTCTTCCTCCTAGAACCAACCAGTCCTTCCACGACCTATTCTATGATGGCACATGCCAATGGAGGGCAATTTTTCATCCAGGCATGTGACTCTCAGAGAAGTTCTCTGTCCTATGAAAGGTATGTCATTTGGTGCATTATGGGGACCACACAAGATGACGAGAAGCGTAGGCAGTGTCTGTCATCTCCACCTTCCCCAGCTTGTTTGAGGCCCAACATCTGGGGTGTTGTGGAAGAATCAGGTTCCACTGATGTTTCCCCTGGCCTAATGGCCCTCCTCAATCCCAGTGGTATATCCCCCATGGAGGAAAGCTTACGTTGCAACATTTAGTTGAGAAGGTTCACTGCCACTTCTTAAAAGACTAAGGGGCCAGGTGTGGTGGCTCATGCCTGTAATCCCAGCGCTTTGGGAGGCCGAGGTGGGCGGCTCACCTGTGGTCAGGAGTTCAAGACCAGCCTGGCCAACATGGTGAAACCCTGTCTCTACTAAAAATACAAAAATTAGCCAGGCGTGGTGGCATATGCCTGTAATCCCAGCTACTCGGGAGGCTGAGGCAGGATAATCACTTGAACCTGGGAGACAGAGGTTGCAGTGAGCCGAGATTGCGCCACTGAACTCTAGTCTGGGCGACAAGAACAAAACTCCGTCTCAAAAATAAATAAAGAGAGACTAAGGGCCTGTACTTTAACGTGTTGCCATGTTGAAGAGGAAGAGAGGGTAGCAATCCAATTAGAATTAAGAAATTTAGGCCAGGTGCGGTGACTCACGCCTGTAGTCCCAGCACTTTGGGAGGCTGAGGCAGGCAGATCACGAGGTCAGGAGTTCGAGACCAGCCTGGCCAATATGGTGGAACTCTGTCTCTACTAAAAAAAATACAAAAATTAGCCGGGCGTGATGGCACACACCTGTAATCCCAGCTACTCAGGAGCTGAGGGAGGAGAATCGCTGGAACTTGGGAGGCGGAGGTTGCAGTGAGCCGATATTGCCACTGCACTCTAGCCTGGGTGACAGAGTGAGACTCCGTCTCAAAAAAAAAAAAAAGAAAAAAAAAGAAAAAAAGAAATTTAGAGTGTAAGGTAAACAGGGGAGATGACTGGAATAGAATGAAGACTCTGACTTGTTGATCCAGCCCCCAGCATTCTCCCAAGAGACCACCCTTCCCAGACATGCAGAACTCACACATTCCCTTGCAAAGAAGCTCTGTGTATTGGGTGCAACAGCTCTGGGGTCTCTATATAAATAATATACAAAATCCAACAGCTCAATGCCTCACATTAACAAAAATACTAAAAACTTATAAAAACGGAGCCTGAGGGAGGGCCCCAATCACTACTGGTGCTAGCCCAGGAACGGGATTGGGAATTAAGAGGAAAGGGTGGGGCCACATCCAGTGCACAAGCAGTTCCTCCAGGTGGCTCAGTAGCGTCCAAATATGTTGGTACTGGGCTGTGGCTGGGTATCTGTGAAAAACCAGAGATTATCAGGGATGGAAGACCAGGCAGGGGTGTGGGTATGCACGAGGAAAGCTGTTCAGGTATCAAGGGAAGGGGATGGAATGGAATGCCTCCTCTCATAACCTGGGCCTGAAGCCATCTTTTCAGCTACTTTGGCCCACCCCGCCCCCTAAATTTATTCCATGGGTTCTCCTTGGGAAGGCAGGCAGGCTTACTGGAGAGCTGTTGTTGAAGTTGCCGGACCAAAGCTGCTGTCTGTTGCTGCTGCTGGGTCTGCTGAAGCCCCTGGCGCTGGAACTGGGTGGAAATAGGAAGTGGAAGACTGAAGTCCAACTTTTCTCCTTCTTCAACCTCCTTTCCCAATCCGTTTGTTTTTGTTTTTGTTTTTGTGACGGAGTCACGCTCCATCCCCCAGGCTGGAGTGCAGTGGTGCGATCTCGGCTCACTGCAACCTCTGCCTCCCAAGTTCAAGCAATTCTCTGCCTCAGCCTCCCAAGTAGCTAGGATTACAGGTGCCCACCACCATGCTGGCTTTTTTTTTTTTCTCTCTGTATTTTTAGTAGAGACAGGGTTTCACCATCTTTGCCAGGCTGGTCTCAAACTCCTGACCTCAAGTGATCCACCCGCCTCGGCCTCCCAAAGTGCTGGGATTATGGGCGTGAGCCATCGCGCCTGGCCTCCCAATCCCTCTTTAGGGTGTCATGCCCTGCCTCCCACCTCTACCCTATTCCATACTGTCCCCAACCCAGTTCACTGGCTGCATGCACAACCTGGGCAGTTGTCCCTGAGCCTGGGGCTCTAGTCCAGTAGCTACCTGGGGCTGGGACTGGGGCTGGGGTTGGGGAGGAGCCGCCTGTTGCTGCTGTTGCTGCTGGTGTTGCTGCTGTTGCTGTTGCTGCTGCTGCTGCTGCTGTTGCTGCTGCTGCTGCTGCTGCTGCTGTTGCTGCTGCTGCTGCTGCTATAAGAACATAAAGATACTTCAGAAGGAGCAGAGGGAGGAAGCTAAGACTCAGAACTGGAGGGCTGAGGCAGGGGATGAGGAAGCAGGGTGGGAGCTCGGGTCTACTGCCTTCCCTTTTTAGACAGCTGCCCAGAAAGAAACCAAATCTAGGGTACCCAGTGGACAATGTCCAACTCTCTCCTACTATGATTCCCAGAAAACAAAAAGGGGGAGGGCAGGAAACTAACTTCTCCAGCACCACTAGAAACCAGCTGCTCTGCTAGGTGTTTTGATACACTGCCTTGTTTAGTCTTGGTAACTGTGTGGGAAGAACTTGTGCCTCTCCTCCTCCCCGGGCTCCAGGTCCCAGATGCAATTTCCCTAGTGCCTTACCCGCAGGATTTGCTGCTGCTGCTGCTGCCGGATGTGGTACTGCTGCTGCTGCTGTTGCTGTTGCTGTTGCTGCTGCTGCTGCTGCTGTTGCTGCTGTTGCTGCTGTTGCTGCTGCTGTTGCTGCTCAGGTAGGATGGCTGTTGAGCGGACGCCTGCCTGGACGCCCTGGGCACTCATTGGAGTCATGGTACTTATCATGGGTGTCTGCTGCAGTGTCTGGTGTGAAAACCTCCAAAGACAAGAGGACCAGAGGTCAAGGCGTGAGGGAGGTGGGGAGAGGGGGTCAGTATAAACTTTGGGTCCCTGACCTGAAAGAAACGTTAGCAGGTTATTTCATTCATTCCTCTTGTCACTAACCAGACTTCCAGTCTGGGGAATAAGTTGCATAAGATGATACTCTATTTTAGTGTCTCATAACCTTAATGGTTAGGAATTTTTCAATTCTGCATTAGCTATTTTTTCTCTTATAAAAATGAAAAATAGGGCTGGGTACAGTGGCTCACACCTGTAATCCTAGCACTTTGGGAGGCTGAGGCGGGTGGATCACTTGAGGTCAGGAGTTCCAGACCAGCCTGGCCAACATGGTGAAACCCCGTCTCTAGCAAAAATACAAAAAAAATTAGCTGAGTGTGGTAGTGGGCGCCTGTAATCCCAGCTACTCGGGCGGCTGAGGCAGGAGAATTGCTTGAACTCCAGCCTGGATGACAGAGCGAGACTCTATCTCAAAAAAAAAAAAAAAAAAAAAAAAGATAGGCATTCTATAAACACTCATTGAGGTTTTTTGCTGTTGCTGTTGTTGTTCCCCATAACATTTCAAGTTGTTCTGCTACACCTGTATATCACTGCAAGAGTCTACTGGCCAGGCTCCCTGTCTCAAGTCTTCTTTTTTATTTTTGAGACGGAGTCTCACTCTGTCGCCCAGGCGGGAGTGCAATGATGCAATCTCAGCTCACTGCAACCTCCACCTCTCAGGTTCAAGCGATTCTCCTGCCTCAGCCTCCCGAGTAGCTGGAATTACAGGCGCCCACCACCACACCCAGATAATTTTTGTATTTTTAGTAGAGACGGGATTTCACCATGTTGACCAGGCTGGTCTCAAACTCCTGACCTTAGGTCATCTGCCCACCTGGGCCTCCCAAAGTCCTGGGATTACAGGCATGAGCCACCACACCCAGCCTGAAGTCTTCTTCTTGCACCTTCCAGTACACATGCTATCCATTCATTCCAAGGAGTCTTGCAACATACCCAACTCCTCCTATCACTCTTCTGATCAAAAGAACCCTTTCTGGGACTGTGTCTCAATTCTTCAGCTGAGCATTCAAGGCCATCTCGCAGCCTGCCCCCTCCTAGCCTAGCCCCAGTGACTTCCCCAGCACAGATTTTACACTCCATCCAGGCCCTTCTCCCCAGACACCATCCTCATTCTTGTCCCCATGTCTTTGTTCATGTTACATCCTCTACCTGGAATGCCCTTTCCTCTTCTCCACAAATCCCAATCACAGCTATTCTTCAAAGGCCAACTCAAGTCTGACTCCTTCATGAAACATTCTCTGATGAGTCAGGCCACAGATATTAGCCCGTACTTTTTCTCAATCCGCATTTTACCTCATAGCGTACAACTGCATACCTGATTATATCTTTGCTCAGAGTGTTCTCTCAATGTTCTTCTGTAAGTCTCATCTCCCAGCTATAGTAAAGATTCTTTGTAGTGAGGAACTATGTATTTTGGGGTTTTTTTTGCTATCTTTCTTCACCTCACCCAGTCCTGGTATAGTGCTGGCACACAATGGGCAGTTAGTCCACTCCCCAGTGTTCTTAATCCCAAGCTTCGGAGTCTCTAAACATAGTTAAAAGGCCTGAACTAAGGCTTGACTAACATTAACCATGGTGGGAGGATTCATCATTAGTCCATCCTAGTATTCAACTGGTATTTAAAGCCGGTACCGGCTTTATGACTCCTTATCATGTAGTTCATCTATGAACTCCAGATATTTTTTTTTCTTTTTCTTTTTCTTTTTTTTTTGAGACAGGGTCTCACTCTGTCACCACTGCAGTGCAGTGGCGCAATCTTGGCTCATTGTGTGATTACAGCTCACTGCAGCCTCAAACTTCCAGGCTCAAGCAATCCTCCCACTTCAGCCTCCTGAGTAGCTGGGACTACAGGCAAGCACCACCATGCCCGGCTAATTAAAAATTTTTTTTTTGGCCAGGTGTGGTGGCTCAGTTCAAGACCAGCCTGGGCAACATGGCGAAACCCCATT
The DNA here is from genome assembly GCF_009764315.1 of Trachypithecus francoisi. Lineage (NCBI taxonomy): Eukaryota > Metazoa > Chordata > Mammalia > Primates > Cercopithecidae > Trachypithecus > Trachypithecus francoisi. The sequence goes on from NW_022681471.1 coordinate 72,064,225, forward strand.
TCAACTAAAAATCCAAAAAATTAGCTGGGCGTGGTGGTGTGTACCTGTAGTTCCAGCTACTTGGGAGGCTGAGGCAGGAGGATCACCTGAGCCTGGGAGGTCAAGGCTGCAGTGAGCCATGATCGTGCCACGACACTCCAGCTGGGAAACTGGAGGTGAGACCTGTTTCAAAAAAAAAAAAAAAAATTATATATATATATATATATATATATATATATATGTATATATTTAGAGATGGGATCTCCCTATGTTGCCCAGGCTGGCCTCCAATTCTGGACCCAACTGATTTTCCCACCTTGGCCCCCAAGTGCTGGGACTACCAGTGTGAGCTACCACACAGCCCAGATTTTTCCATGAGTCAGATAAACAATTTCCACTCTCTGGGCCTCAAAGAACTGTTAAGGAAGTACACATGAAACTATTGGTCTCCAGGGTCCCTTCCAGCTCGAGACTTCTGTGGTTATGGGCTATGTGGCCAGATAAGTATTCTTGATGTCTCTAAAAGTTCTGACCAGTCCCATCACCTTCAGGCATGGGCTTTCCCAAGTCAAATGCTCCCTTATACCTCTGCATCTCTTCCTAGCTCACCACTACTTTGGGTACCTTTGAGTGGAGGTCAGTCCATGTCCATAGGTGGGGGCCTGCTGGTGCACATAGCCACTGGGCCGCTGTTGCAGGTGGCGGGTAGGATCTACAAGAGTAGGATTGGTAGAAGGGTGGGTGCTCTGGTAAGGCTGGCTGGAGTAGCTGGGGGGCACCATGGTACCTGCAGGGCCTGTGTGTTGCTGCAATCCCACATGAGAAACATAAGGAGTATAGCCCTGGAGGGAAAGAGAGAGAGAGAGGGAATCAGGGCTGAGAGTATGCAAAGCAGCTTGCCTCATCCCCCGAGTCTCACAATCCCAGGCTCTTACCTGGGAAGTCTGCAAACCGTAGGAAGAGCTGGGAGTCATCTGATGGACAGATGACTGTCCCAACATGCCCTGACTCTGCTAAAGGGAGAGAAGAGAACAACTCAAACTCAGGAAATGCTTGCTGCCATCTCATCTCTTGTGTCTCCTGCTCTGAGTGTCCTTGTGAAGATCCCGTGTCTCCTCAGTCCTGTGACCCTCAAAAGCCCCTCTCCCTGACAGCCCTCCCTACTGCCCTCTCTCACTATCTTTGCCTGGAGCTGTTGGCGAAGGCGCTGTCCTTGGGGCACCGCAGGTTGCTGCTGCCGGTACACAGAGGTCTTATAAGAGGAGGGTTCTAGGCCCATGACGCCAGTCATGGTTGTGGGGAGCACTCCAGGGTAAGTCGGTCGGGTGGGCAGCTTCTGCATTGGTAAGCGCACAGGGCGGTATGGGTCCACACGAGGGCCACCTGGAAAGGAGAGTGGGCTGACCTCTAGGCTCCTCATCCCTCTGTCTCTTGCTCAGTGTCCTTGACATCCATAGCTCCTCAGGGGAATGGCACCATCCTTTGGGCAGGGGGAGTATACACCTAGGTCCCTCCAGCATTCCTAGTGGCTGGCACTCACCTGCAGGTAGTGGCTGGTTCTGGGTGTACAGGCCTATGGAGCCTTGCCTGTAATTAAGGTGGGTTATGGAACCAGGGTTTGGGTGGTGCAGGAGGTCTGGAGGCACTGTCACACCATAAGGGCCGCTCCGACCCGGGCCCATTCCATAGTCCTGTGTGAGTGACAGAAGAAGAGGGTGAGTGGGTTGTAGCCGAGGGGTCGGGGAGCTGGGGGAGAATGAGGTAAAGAGGAGCTGGATTCGTACATGGTTAATTTTTATTATGATTCTAATGGCACCCCTTCCTTATGCGCCCCCACCCCTCCCACAAACCAGAAACTGGAGCGTCATGAAGTAAGAGGCTGTGGGAGAACTGTCATGGGGGAGACGCTCACCTCTGTCTTGGCAGCTGGCTGGCTGCGTTTCTTGCCCTTGGTGGACTTCTTCTTGCGTTCCTCAGTACTGGGTGGAGCAGCCCCCGGTTTGTCAGTTTTAGGGGGCTCTGGAGCCTTTTTCTCAGGCTCTAGCAGGGTAGGAGCAGGGGGCTCCTCATCTTCTGGGGGCAGTGGCAGTGGCTCCAGGTAATAGGCGCGGGGCCGGGGCCTCAGGTGTGTGTGGTAGAGCAGCAACCGCTGCTGCTCCTCTCCTCGAGCCACTCGCCGGTCCACCCGGACTGTTCCAAACCAGCCCCAAGAGAGCGGTGCTGACGGCTTCAACCCCTCAAAAAGATCCCAGGGCGAGATCTTCTGTTTGGTGGAAACCTGTAGACCCTGCTCCAGAAAATGAAAAACAGTAAGCTGTTGGGACTTAGAAAACACAAGAGAGACCGCAAGCACTTGTAGGAGTGGGTAGAAAGTCATAGGTAGAATAGGCCAGGCTCGGTGGCTCAAGCCTGTAATCCCAGCACTTTGGGAGGCCGAGACGGGCGGATCACGAGGGTCAGGAGATCGAGACCATCCTGGCTAACACGGTGAAAACCCGTCTCTACTAAAAACTACAAAAAACTAGCCGGGCGAGGTGGCGGGCGCCTGTAGTCCCAGCTACTCGGGAGGCTGAGGCAGGAGAATGGCGGTAAACCGGGAGGCGGAGCTGCAGTGAGCTGAGATCTGGCCACTGCACTCCAGCCGGGCGACAGAGCAAGACTCCGTCTCAAAAAAAAAAAAAAAGAAAGTCATAGGTAGATTCAGGAGAGATGGTAAGAAGCAGACAGACATGGATACACACATACATGCAGAAGAGAGTTATGCGGGGAGACAGGGAAGGGTGGGGGACAGGGAGAGGTGTGGAGGCGCAAGATGAAGCCAGCCGGGACCAGGAGAGGAGACGAATGAACGGGGCGGGCGGCGGGCATGTGGGGAGAGAAGCGGAGACCGGGAGAGAAAGGGGTTGGGGAGAAAGCCAGAGAGGAAGTGGGGAGGGAGAGGGATTGACATTCAGAGGGAGACAGAGAAAGGAAGGCAGAGAAAGAGAGAGAGGAAGGCAGGGAGAGATTCTGCCTTTAGGCAGGCAGAGAAAGACAGAGTCAGAGAGACAGACAGAAACAGGAAGAGAGACAAAAAGGTGGAGAGACAAAGAAAGGCAAACGAGTCAGACATGGAGAGAGACAGAGACAGAGGAAAAGAGACAGATGGACTAGGAAGACAGATGAAGAGAATGTATATATGAAGGAGTTAGACTTTGGGTTTTAAACTATACACAATAATTATGGTTACTCAACAAATACTGCAACTGACAGAGAGGGAAAAGATAAAACTGTGCCGAGATGGGTGGGTGTAGGGAGAGAAACACAGAAATAAAAGAGATACAGGCTGTCGGCCAGATAGATGGGTGGGGTAGGACATGAGGCAGGTGGAGCAGAGGAAAGAGGAGGGTAGGGTATTGAGAAATGGGTGGTATGTTAAAAGGTGAGGGCAGGGTGAAGGAAAGAGGCTGGGACTCCAGAGATGGAGATGAAATGTAAGGAAAGTTAAGTGATTTGCTGAAAACCCCAGAGATGGTGTTCACTGGCAGAGACTGGATGGGCTCCTGAATCTGATGAGTCTGTTGGAGCTACAAAGCTGATGCAGGGAAAGTTCTTGCCCAAAGGAGAAAAAAGGCAAGGGACATGGGCAGACAATGGAACATGCCTCCTTCTTGAAGATGGAATCGAAGCCAGCAATCTTGTTGCCCTTGGTATCAATAAGGGAGCCCTGTGGCTCACACGTGATGACGTCTCGGGTCTGCTTGGGCAGTGGCAGCAGCTGGCGAACCTTTTCCAGACTGTCTGACTGGCGTTCCCCCAACTCCTTCTGCAGGCACAGGAAGATGGGACAAGAGATACAGAAAACAGGGATGGGAAGTCTCAGGGGACAGCACAGAACTTGGCACAGAGAAGACCCCCCACTCAGTAAATGCTCATGGCATGAGTAACAAAGAAAAGATAGACGTGAGAAGGAAAGGTAGAGGGCTCAAGCCAGAAGCAAGTTCCTGAGGCTGGACAGCAGATTCCGGTACCCGCAAACCTTGTCCCTGCCTCCTCTGCTCACCTGTAGCTTCTTTGCCAGGTTCATGTATGCACGCTTGTTTTCCTCCATGCTACCTTGGGAGATGCTAGACATGTCTGCAGCCAATGTCCCATTGATGAGCACGCTCAGCATGTCCAACACAGTAGTGAAGAGCTCACTGAGACAGGAAGCCAGAGAGAAAACCAGAGAAGAAAGAGGTGAAGATAGAAAAAGGCCTCAGCAGAGGACACAAACAGGGAGAGGTGCTTAATATGTCATCCCGAGGGCACCAAAACCATATGGGGAGCCCAGGGCCATGGAGTCCACAGTAACAGCCACACCAATCTCAGTGGGTGCAACTGACGTGGGAGTAGGGGGAACCTCTTGGGTATGAAACTGCAGGGAGCAGGTGGGGATGCTTTACTTGTTGGACTGCATGTCGACAGTGCCGCTGATGATGATCTCCAGGAGGAGCATGGCCCACTCCGTGGTCTGCTGGGTGCTGCGCTGCACTGTGTCAAACATGCCCCCAACCTGCCAGGGCCACAACAAGTCAGTCAGATGGCTCAGGGACAAGGCCAGAGTTTAAGGAAAGCTTAGTTCAAATCTGAGTTGGGACGCCCGAGTTCATGCTTGAGTTGAACCTATGATTTGCTACATGATCTCAAGACAATGAGGAAATTCTTGACATCTCTGGGCCTCTGTTTCCATACTCAGAAAGTGATGGGAGTTGGACTGAATGATTTCCAGGATTCCATTCAACATTCCACAGTGGGTTTCCAGTACTTCTAGGGCCCAGTCAGAATCTAGAATACTGAGGCAGAGTCCCTGCAAGGATCCAGGGTACATAATCTATTGGACCATGACCACAGTGATACAGCCCCCTTAACCACTTTCAGTCCCTGCATCCTTTCAGAGAACAGGGTTAATACTTCAAGACTCAGGCCGGGCACGGTGGCTCATGCCTATAATCTCAGCACTTTGGGAGGCCAAGACGGACGGATCATTTGAGGTCAGGAGTTCAAGACCAGCCTGGCCAGCATGGTGAAACCCCATCTGCATGAAAAATACAAAAATTAGCCAGGTGTGGTGGCGCACGCCTGTAATCCCAGCTACTCAGGAAGTTGAGGCTTGAGAATCACTTGAACTCAGGAGGTGGAGTTGCAGTGAGCTGAGATGGTGCCACTGCACTCCAGCTTGGGGACAGAGCGAGACTCCGACTCCAAAAAAAAAAAGAAAAAAAAACAACAACTTCAAGACTCAGAATAACCTGGGGCCTCTATCCTTACCCCCATTCTCCCAACCTGAGGCTTTTGCACTCTGCATTTCCAGCCCTACCGTCTTCCTTCTTCTCCCCAGCTGGCCTTCTCACCAGGTTGAGCCGCAGTTTGAGTGCCTCATGCATAAGCTGCTTTGGTTTGCAATCATCTAAGTACTGGTCATCTCGCCAATTATTCACAATCTAGAAGAGAAACAAATAAAATATGCAGTTCAGGGATCTTCGTGTTTCCATCTCACAGTAGCCAATATGTTTATCAGAAAGTACTGAAGTTTCCAAGTACAGAGTAACCCTTAGGTGCATCCTTCCCTGCCCTCCTGCCCACCTCATGGCCCAGAGATCTGTACCTGGTGCACCTGGCTGTAGAGGGAGGTAAGGAGTCCCTCGCGTTGTTCATCCTGCCCTTTCAGACATGTTAGCACCAGTGATAAGAAGGGCTGCTGGCTCAACAGGACATGCTAGAGACAAGAGAAAGAAGAGATGAGAGGGGAGGGGAGGGGAGGGGAGGGGAGGGGAGGGGAGGAGACGGGAGGGGAGGGGAGGGGAGGGAACAGGAGGGGAGAGGAGGGGAGAGGAGGGGAGAGGAGAGGAGAGGAGAGGAGAGGAGGAGAAAAGGGAGACTGTGGGTTGGGAGTCAACTTCCAACCTCATTCTCCAGACTCTATGCTCTTAAGACCTAGCCTCTTGCTCAGCCATGCCCACTCTTATCCTCTGATTTTCCACTTTCCTATGATGCTTCTCCTTAGCCCCAATTTTATTCTTCCCCAGGCCTGCCTCTTCTCCTTTCTACCCCTCAATCTTGTCCACTCCCTAAGCCCCTTTACCTCTTCTGCTTTTGTCGATCACGTTCTTTGCGTGAAGAGGAACCCAGGTGCTGACCCTTCTCCAATTCCTCCCCAGCAGCCTTTAACACATGTCCCTGGACTGAGGTGGGCAGTTTAGCAATGAGGGGGGCCACCAGCCATACACCAGAGCGCTCTAGAGAGCTGGAGAACAGAGGACACAGGGTCACAGGGGAGCCAGGCAACGTTGGAACAATCCATCCTCTCCTTTCCCTGATGGACATGCTGGCATCTCCACGCATCTGACATCGCTCATGCTACCAGCAGAGAAATTCCTAAGGGGATGGGTCCTAACATGTTTCTATCCGACCTGAGCACAGGCTTGGTCTTGCTGCTGCTGGGCATGTTGCTTGCAGTACTTCCAGAAGATGACCCTGTCTCTGCTGACTGTTGGAAAACCTCGATTGTGGCCTTGGCAATGTTCTCCAAGAGGGAGTTCATCTCCTGGGGAGGATGAAAGGCACAGAAGTGCTAAAATAGGTAGCTAAGGGTGAAGGAAAGCAGATGGTAGAAGAGATGGGAGATGAGGGAGAAGGACAGCACTGGCGGAGGTTGATGGGGAGATAGGAACCTAACTCTTTTGGGAATCATGTCCTCTAGTACCTCCGTATTTCTCCGATTCCTCATTGTCTTCTCCTTTATATACCTCCTCCTTACATCTATGGCCAGATAAACAGGCTCCACCACCACCACCACCAAGCTTCCCCACAGCTCAGAGCTCCAACACTCTCAACCCATTTCCCTTATCAGCAGCTCCACTTGTTCACCATTTTCCCATCCCCTCTTATCTCTCAGCTCAAGAGCCCAAGGGTAGGATGTAGGTTCTTCTGTGGTGGACCGCCTCCCTGACACATGGAGCTGAACGTGAACACAGGAAAGGGAGGGTCCAGGCACTACTCACATTGTTAGGGGTCTGCTTGATCATGAGCTGCAACTCCAAGGAAGACTGGCGCATGGTCCACTGGTCCAAGTTCTGTGATAGAGGCCCCACACCCAGGCTAGTCATCATCGTATTACCCCCAGCTACCCACCAATCTGAGGCCAATTCCTGTTCTCCTGCAACATTGAATCACAGACTCCTGGAGGTCTGAAAGGGACCTCTATGTCTCCATCTTTAAGAAAGACTACATTTAGGGAGGCTGAGGCAGGCGGATCACCTGAGGTTAGGAGTTCGAGATCAGCCTGGCCAACATGGCAAAACTCCGTCTCTACTAAAAATACAAAAATTAGCCAGGCGTGGTGGTGGGCGCCTGTAATCCCAGTTACTCAGGAGGCTGAGGCAGGAGAATCACTTGACCTTGGGAGGCAGGGGTTGCAGTGAGTTGAGATCACACAACTGCACTCCAGCCTGGGTGACAAGAGCAAGACTCCGTCTCAAAAAAAAAAAAAAAAAAGACTACATTTAAATAGTCCAAACTAGTTGAAAATCTTTCCAATTTTTAAAAATGTTCAGGAAAGATTTCACATCTTTCCCATCCTTCGTATCAGAAAGTTCTGCTTAATGCTTAACCTTGAAACCCTTGATGTTAAAGTTGAAGCCTGCTTCTCTCGTTTTAGACCAACTGCTCAAAGTCCCTGACAGGACCTTTATAAGACAATCTCTCAAAGTCCTGTAGAGACCAGAAGGCTACTGTTAGCTAATCTCTCTTCGACACTATCTCTTCTGGGCTGAAGAGACTTTATTCCTTAGCTTTTCCTCAACGGCTTTATTTTTCCACTCTCTGGTTATCTGAAGGTGTGAAGCAATGTCAAGTGGAAAGTGCACAGACATGTCTGCGTTCACATATTGACTCTAAACTTATCAGCTATGTGACCTTAGACAAGTTACTTAACCTCTTCAAGCCTCAGTTTCCTCATCGGTCAAACAGGGAGGCTCATCTACTTCATAGGGTCATAAAGATTAAATGAGGAAATGTGTGCGGAGTACCTAGCACAGTACCTGGCACAAAACACATGCTCAGCAAGTAGTAGCTACTACTATTCAGTTCTGAGCCATGGCCAAAATGCCAAATATACAAGGCCCACGCCTAGGCCTCCCAGATGCTATGCTTCCCATTGATAAGCTAGATTCATTCCAGATAGCTATGCCCTCACCTAATACTCTTACACTGGAGTCTAGACCATATAGGACTTACTCCTCAGCCCATGCTGGAGCTGTTTCTCTCGCTACCTCTCTCCTCCACTATATCCTTGTTTGTCTTCCTCTCTATTTAACTCCCCCTCTCCTTTTCTCAAGGTTCCTATTGTTTCTCCCCAGATTGGGCCCACTGCTTCCTCTGCGGCCCCCACAGCCTTGGCCTACCTGAAGAATGCGCTTTATGCGCTGCCGCTGGGGGTTTTCCCCATCCTCATTGTCCAGCAGTCGATGTGGGTAGCAGATGAGCTGCATGAGGCGCTGCGCCTGGGCACTACTCAACACTGGGTCTTGCAGGTCATTGCTGTCCTCACACAGCGACTTGAGGCAACGTTCTCCTACCCATTCCTGAGGAAGCTGACAATCAGGGACTGGGAGCAACCAGTGAGGGGGTTAGGAATATGGAGGATGGACTGGAGTTGGTAAGGAACACAATGTATAGTAGGGAGGTGGTGTGATCATGGGCTGGAACGGGACTATATTACACAGAGGCATTTAGGAGGTGTGGGAGGAAGGTGAGACTGACCTGTTGGCAGATGCTGCGCAGCACGTACTTGGCATAGACATCCAGACTGGCTGTCTCCACAGAGATGTTGCGGCCACCCTGCCTCCGACCACCACTGCCACCTCCTCCCTCCTCCTCTGGAAGTTCTTCTGTTCCTCCTGTCACAGTGAAGCCTGAACCTTTCAGTTCCGCATCCCCTGTGGTTCACGGGTGGGAGATAGGGAGGGCGGAGTGAGATTGGAACACTGTGTGGAGACCCACCCTGGGCCCACAGAGGCAGAAACACCCCAAATCCTGCCCTATGGGACAGAAATATACTTCTCTCCCTCCCCCCTCCCCAAAGGTCAGAGAGACCACCTTCAGAAGGGAGAAAGACTGTCCCTGTAGTTTAGCTGGCATTCCACCCTATACACACTTCTGGCACCACTCCCTTCCTACCCCCGTACCAAGTACAAACACAGCCTTGAGAACAGCAAACACAGCTCCATCCACGATGCGGTTCTGGGAGGCAGCCAGCAGGTGGCGGTCACAGGAGGAGCGGATTCCTACTGTAGGCTTGTCTGGGGAAGGCGATGAAGTCAGGGGAAGCAAAAGTAGAATCCACGGAGGCAGGGGAACCACACTTTCTACTGTTGGCTGGTTCAGATCAGGGTCACTTACTTCCATCAGACTGGCAAGGATTGAGCTGCGGTGTCTTGAAAAGGTGAAGGAGGATGCGGCAGGTAAGCCGGGCCCCTGGTTCAGAGTCCTGTTCACTACAAGCTAAAAGGAAGACAAAACAGATCTGGGAAGGATGAAGCGGAACTGCATGTGGGTTCATACGTGTGCATGCCTGCATGCATGCAAGTGTACGGCAGGGGCACGGGAGAGAAGATGAGGTAAAGTGAAAGGAGAAAAAGCAAGATAATATTGAAAGCGAGGTAGAGCGGAGAACTGTTATGCAGTTGAAGGGTCAGAAATTGCAAAGGTCAGGGCCGCAAATCCAGGGCTAAAAAACAGGTTCCTTCTAGCCTTCAGCATACCAAAGGACTGGCCTTCTGGGGAAGGCCAGGGAGCCGCAGCAAGGTCTCCCACAGTGAACAATGAGAGGATGGCCGTCCAGTGTGTATTGAAATTTGAGGTCTAGAAATGCTAGGGGTTACAGATTGGTAGTTCACCAGCATTAAGGAGTGAAGGGATGGCAGCACAGCGAATCAGATCTTCCAGGAGCAAACACTGCCGAGCGATGAGGATGGCAACAAAAGTAGCTAACGAGTCATGAAAAGACAGGTCACTGACCTGGAGGAAAAAACAGACAGACACCACAACTCAGAGTGGAGGCCCACTCAAAGCAGTGTGCCTCCACTCTACGGAACTCTGTCCCTGATCAGAGGATCACGACCAGCCCCCTGCCCTGGTCACTGCTCCACTAGCAAGACCCCACCCCAAGTCTCACATCTACATTGCAGAGGAGGTCGTTGAAACCACAAGTGCCATTGTTAGAGGAGCAGCACAAGGCCTTAAGCACTCCTAGCCATTCTGCACTCAGTGACTTGCAATAGCCGGTCAGCTCTGCACACAGGATTGCGATGTCATTCACCCTAGGGAAAAGTACAAATGCCCTCAGGAAAAACCTTGCTCCACAAAACCTCAGACCCATTAACTTCTCATCTCTGCCCCAGTACATAATGAAGGTTGTAGTACCTCCCAGATACCTCAGCCCTCCCTATCTCAGGTGGGGGCATAGTGCCCTTCCTCACTCAGTACCCCCCATACCTGTCGGGATCATGGTGCCCCACACAGACGTGCATGAGGGCATTGCAGACAAAGCTGTAGCGGTTAGCAGGGTTCTCACTAAGACTCTTGCCTAGCCCTGTGTAGGTGAAGGTGTGAGCTGCAGGGTTCTCTAGAGTGTCAATCATGAACTCAGGTGCCCAGCGCATATTTGATTCCGATGGCTCCACGTTGCAGTAGATGGTGTTCTTCACCTTTGAGCAAAAGTCGCTGCAGGGATGGAGGAAAGGAGATAGTAGTGTTGAAGAAGGTCTGCTGAGGTCGAGGGATGGTCAGGAAAGGGGAGAAAAGAAAAAAAGGAGAAAGTGAGGGATGCAGGATCTTGGGACAAGAAAAGGGAGATGGGACGAAACGGACTGGGCAGGAAAGGAACCACATGGAATAAGGAACTGGGGCCTCTGAAGGCAGCGAGGAAGAGGGGGAAGAGTTTGGGCCCCACAGATACAGGTGGGGGGCAAGCCTGCTGAGGAAGAGGGCCCACTCTTGGTAATACAACAGTATGTGGAGGACACAGTCCACAAATGACCCTAGACAGGCAGCAGGGTCCCAGGCCATGCTCTCCTCCTGAGTTGGGTGGTTATGGGAAGAAGGGAGTAGGTCCCACTTGCTACCCCTTACCTTCCACCTCTCTTACCTGAAGAGCTCCCCAAATTTGTTCTTTAAATGGCTACAGGAGGTGTACAGATCATAGAGATAAGCAAGGATACAGCGCTCTGCAGAGGAGCCATCGGACCGGTTCATCCCATGCTTCACAACGCCACACAGCCTGCATGAAGAAGCAAGGTTGGGAGGGTCAGCAGATGGTATGCGGGCTCCTCCAAAGGGATTCAAGCCTCTGGAAATACCATTCCTTTCCCATCTGAGTGGCAGGCACTTCCCCAGAGTGTGAGGAAGTGCATGCTCTTCCCAGGCCACTTCCACCAGCATTCGCCAGAGCTTTGTTTCAGTTATTCCAACGTCCTGCTTACCCCTCAAAGACCTGTGCCATCTGGTCCTGGTTGAGGATGAGGCAGGCATGATAGTGCCGCAGGACAGCCACGATGCACAGGCACAGGCTAGTAGTGTAGCTGCCCACCAGATCCGAGGATTTGAGAAGCAGCTCAGCCTCAACTACACTCAGTTCATTCAGCAGCTAGCAGAGTGAACGGGGGTGAGAAATGCAAAGAGGCCCCTCATGTTACATAGAACCCACCTTCCTGTGGGGACGCTGGCAAAGCTGGGCCTGAGCCCCTTCCTGCTGGAGCTACCTCAGGATAGAAGGGCTCGTTACCCTATGCCACGGTCCTTTAGTCTATCAACAACACCTCTAACCAGTGTCCAGGATACAGTTCTGTGAACTCCACAGTGGAGGATGGTCTGTGCCCAATGCTCTAATCTGCCTCTTGGCCTCCCCAGGGAGCACTTGTCTCTATTCCTGCAGTCTCAGCTCATGTTCCACTCCCCCCGTGCTAGTCTTTCTGCCCCTTCAAATAGCCTGGGAAACTGGCTGGAGCATTTACCCCTGTCCTTATGACCCTCCATAGCCCCTATATGGCACGAACTCCTTCCTCCACCCTCATCTCCCCAACTTCCCCACCTGAATGGCAAAGTCGATGAGGCCACTGATGCTGAGTGAATATTCCATGAGGTCGAAGATGAACTGCACATGCTGCACCAGAGGCAAGTGGTATGACATGCCAAGGGCAAAGCTCGTGATCTGCTCCAGAACATTCGGGAGACCTGATAAGGGCAGTGGGAGTGAGACGGGAGTGGAGAGAGGAAAGAACCAGGGAAGCAGGAAAGGATGACAGTGGAAGGGGATGAGACCAGGAGGCTTAGCCTGCCTAGCGGGGAGAAGATAGGGAAGAAAAGGAAAACAGGAGAGGAGGCCAGAATGTGGGAAAGGGGCTGGGCTTAGGCCCACACCTGAGCCGTGACCTGGTGTTGGTCATAATGTGAAAGGTGCTGGAACTTAGCAAAGATATCTTCAGCAGTGGGGAAGGCTTCAGGCCGGTTGCGTCGCCGCTTCTGCCCATCCTCCCCACCTGAGGGGACAGTTGAAAGGGACCAGTCAAGATAGGGAAGATAACTAGTTGACTAGGGGTGGGGAGTGGGGTATGGAGAGAAGGCTATGGGAGGGAGGGAGGGAGGGAGGGAGGGAGAGAGGGAAGGAGAGAGGGAGGGAAGGAAGGAAGAGGGAAACAGGGAAGGGAGGGTCAGGAAGGGATGGGGGAGGAATGAAGGGAAGGGGACAGTGAAGCAAAGGTTTAGAGGACCACAGACTATGTGGACCTTAAAGGAATATGTACAGGGAGGTGCTAGGTTGAGGGAGGGAAGGGAGAGGGAGGGAGGGCAGTATGGGGCTTACTGTGAGGTACCTAAGAATGTCAGGTCTCCAGGATTCAGAGGCACAATAGGAGCAAGCTGGTCTGTAGAGGGGGGGAATGAGGGGGGAAGTTTCAAAAGGACTAGAGCTCTCAGGAGACTCCAGAGACAGGACATTGGGACATGACTGGGGAGTTCCCTATGCTGGGGAAGGGAAGACTGACTAGGGCACTCTTTGGGGGAGATCTGTTTAAGGAGCCTCAAACCCACCAGTTTCTGCTGTCCCCTTGCGGTTCAGAACCTTCAGGATATCCTTGGTGATTTTCTTGATGGCATGGCGGGCATCATCTCGCTGCTTTCCCACCCCAAACAGTACGACCAACCGCTGGTTGCACTCATGGCTGCATGACTCCTCCTGCATCCCAGCAGCACCATCAGACTCCAGCACTGATCTCCTTCCCTCCTCTTGAAATCATGCTCCACACCCCTCAGCATCCACATGCTAAAGCCCTTCCCTTTCCCAACCCACATCCTCAGGAACAGCTCCAACCCCTCAGCAAATTCTTGGACAGCAATCTAGGTTCAAAACAGATCATCACAAGGTGCTGGGGAACAGTACCTGGGGGATGGGAAAGTGGGTGGCATACTGCACGTGTCGTGGCTGGTCGTAAAGAACCCCAAGGGTCCCTTCGATCTTCTCCTTGGGTGGGGGCTTCACCTCCTTCTCGACATCTGGCTTCTCAGGGGATGGACTGCCCTTCCCCTCACAGGGCATAGTAGGGGAGAACAACTGAGAGAAAGGTGAGAAGGCAGAACATGAGAAGATGGAAGGGGATGAGGGGGAATAAAGAAATGCCAAAAGCAGGAATAATGGGAAGATCAAAGGAGCCAGATTCTGCCACGCTCAGGATTGAACTTACTGAGAAATCAGGCTTCTCCATGTCCTCAAAGAGCACACTGGAACTTGGGTCAATATCCATAGATTCTGAAAGCCCTGGATCCTGAGGGCATAGGACATAAGCAAAGTTGTTTTAGCCCTAGGGAGCGGCTCCCACCATCTAGAAAACTTCACGGGGGAATTGGAGAGAGAAGACCAGATTGTGGAAAGCACAGGATCTGGAGTCAAGTCATCCAATCACTTAACCAGTATAGGCCTCTGTTTCCTTCAGCTTGAAAATGGGGATAAGAGTACCTCGCAAGGCTGATGGGAGGAACCAATGAAACAATCGATGTGATAGTGCTTGGACAATCACCAAGTGCTAAGAAAATACTACCCCCCGCCCCAGGCAAAAGAGGCTCTTAGAGGCCTCTGGGAGCCATGAAGATAGAAATGTCAGAAGAAACGATCTAGGGCAAGGAAAAGCCCACTCACCTCCAGCTTGCTGCTGCTGCTGCCTTCAGCCTCCTTGTGCTCTGGGTCATCGGCAGGATCATCAAAGGGAGAGGGAGGCCGGGGACCAGGGGCTCCAAAGGCAAGGTCCCCTCGGGAGATGAGAGTGCAAGTATACATGTTGTGGGAGAAAACATCATGTCGAATCAGTTCACAGAACAGCAGTACTAAGTTAAAGAATTCCACCCGCTCACTCTCACTTCGGGGGTCCGCTGGAGGAAGGGAATGAGGAAACATGAGTTAGGAGAACACAAAAAGGTGGGCCAAAAGAGAGAGGGACACACCTAAGGCAATAATAAGAGTGATAAAATAAAAATCCCAGAAACTGTCGAGGGACAAAGTGTGGTTGGTTACCCCACATGCTGCCCCACACACCATCTCAGAAAGGAATGTAACATCTTTGTGGCGATTTACACAGTGAAAATGCTTCAATCACAAGCTCTTGTTTTAATCCTTCTCTGTATTTCTCTACTTTGACTGTAAGATGATCAGTTAAAAGAGGATCACTAGAACTACATCTAAAAGTCATTCTGCATAGAGCCCAAGAGAGAAATATACTTTTTGATGACAGTGGCGGGTAACTGAGTCTAGGCAGACGCAACTAGAGAGTGGTAGGGGTCCGTACTCAGCATGGGAGCCTGTGTATCCAGAAACTGCAGGAGGACATCCTGGAAAATGGGAGCACTAGGAGCAGAAAGGGAGCCAGAGGCGATGGAACCCTTCTCATCTGCGGCTTCTGATTCTCCACAACGCTGCAAGATGACAGAACAAATTGTAGAACTGACTTTTACCTGCTTCTTCACTCCTCAATGTGTAGGCCTTAAACTACTACCTGCTTGACCTCTACCCCATGCTTTTCTCTTTCATTCCCCTGCTGACCTCCATTTTCTTTACCACCTCCCAACTGAAGCCTTGATGCTATCTCTAACTCTGATAACAATCCACTCTCTCTACTTTCACCTCATGTCCGTTACTTTGCCTTTAGGTTCTCTTCCACTTCTTTACTCTGTTCTCACACCTTCAACTCTGGTCCCTCCACCACCTCCATCTCTTGGTCTCCAACCCCAGTAAATTCCTTCCCATTGGCCAATCTCGTTCTCTTATCTCTGCCCTCTAACCTCAGCCTCAATCTCCGCCTGTCTCTTCTCCAGGAGCTTGGCTACCACCATAGCACGATGCCGACCAGAACGCTTGCAGCTGACAGCCCATTCACATAGCAATGACACCACAGCATCATCATCTGAGGAGATCTGGAGACCAAAGGAAGAGAGGGAGGAGTAAGGTAGGGGTGGGGACAAAGAAATGAGTTCCAATTTCCTAAAGACTGTGCTCCATCATAAAACATTCTGGGCCCAGTAAGATCATTTCTGCAGATATGCTCTGCTTTCAATGCCTCACCATGACTTCCCCTCAGATATATTACTGCTCTTGCAGTTTTTTGCTCCTTCTATTCCCCTTTTCACTTACCTCATGCCCATCCTTGCTAGGCCCCAATCCAAAGATTCGGTTACAAAGTGAGTCAAGAGAGTTGCTGAAGTCAGAGCGCTCAAAACTATGGCTGTCCAGCACTTCCAAAGTATGAAGCACCCGTCCAATGGTGAAGCCTAAGGAGGAAAAGTGGTAAAGGGGACTGAACCAGAGGCCAGTGTATTCTGGCTCTCAGATCTACATGTCCTTACTATCTTCATCCTTTCCTCAAACATACTTCCTATTATCTGTTCTCTGACACATACCTGCAGTAGCTTCCTGGCATTTATCGAAAGACCAGCGAACTTCAACTGCCTGTCCCCGCTCCTTGATCTGCTGCTCGATCTCCCGCAACTTTGCACGGACCTGCAATATAAAAAGGAAGGCTATAAGGATGTACCAAGGCATACAAAAGGCCAGAGCCCCAGGCTAGAAGAATAGTACCAGACTCCAAATCACTATTTCTGAGAGAGTACTTTAGCCTCATAGCCCAATCTGAGAGTACCAGGTAGTGGTCAGACATACCTGCTGAGTGAAGGCACTGTTACCCTCTGGCATGGGCAGGTTGGAGGGGGCAATAGGCAAGTGGTCAAGTGGTGAGCCGGTCTTAATTCTGCTATCAGTCAGTGAGTAGTGCCAAACCAAGGCACTAGGACAACACAGGAGGATGGTCTGCCAGATAGAAACAGCTAAGTCCAACTCGTTCACATGGCTACCCCCCTGGAATCCCATTCTAAGACCAAACCCATAGATTCCAGATCCAAAGTTATTCTGACTGGGCCCCCAAGATAGGCATCACTCCACCCCTGATTCCCTCCCTTCACTCACTTTCCTAAAAGGCTCTGGGCCTACTATTTAGCCTGGAAGGGAGAGAGAGGCTGGTCAAAACCCCCAAAGGGGACTAACACCCCATTAACAAGAAACAACAACCTCCAAGCAAGTACTCAGCACCTACTCCCACATCCAATTTGGAATTACCCCTATTCTCTGGGATGGGCACCCGATTCTTCTCAGGTTATCTCTCAATGCTTCCTTGGGCCGCCTAGTACCTACCTGTAGGATACAGCTGAGGCCAAAAACCAGGGGCCGGTGCTGAGGGCACATAAGCAGGTCACTAAAGGGAGTCGAGGGGGTGCTGCTAGTTGGGGGCTGAGGAGCAGGGGTGGTGGGTAGCGAGCTTGTTGACTGAGCAGATATAACATGAGATGAGTGACTGCTCACACCATCTAGCTGCAGGGCCAGTCTCCGTGTACAAAAGTAGGCAAGGCGGCGGGACAGGTACGCAGACTGAACAAATTCGCCAGAGTACTGTGAAGACATGACCATCAGAGCCCCTAGTTCTCTCCAGGGGACCCTGCTCTGACGTTTTATTCTTCCTTAAATCCTTCTTAGACTCCCCCTGCCCCACTACCACCAAAATTCCAAGCCTTACTCGTAGAAGCAGGGGCAGGAGCAGTTTAAGCAATTCATCCTCTCCAGGGCGGATCTTCTCAAAACACTCAAGCACCCGGTCAGGAACTCATGTCTGTCCAGCATTCCATCCTATGGGTACCAGGGGAGGGAAGGGGGTACTATTAGAGATGAAGCAGATAAAGTAAATGAAAAGATGAAGAGAACCACAACTGGGGCAAGGTGGTAAGCAGATTCTGTTCTCTACTGGCAGAGTACAAGTTCAGGCTCAACCCAATGCCCCACACAGCATGCCCTACTCCCTACCTGAAACATGAACATGGCCAGCTTCTCGGTGTAATCCCACTGCCGGATTGCCACCTCTACATCATGGGGCAAGGGCCCTATCGTGGAACCACAGCCCCCACTTCCTGCAGGCCCTGGCCGGTAGTATTCAGCCATCTTCTGTAACTGCTCCCATAAGTACTTGGTGATGATCTGAGTCCATTCTGGAGGAAACAGGGAAAAAGGGCTATTTGATACTATCCTTCTGCTTAGAATTTCCTTCTACTGGCCGGGTGCAGTGGCTCACGCCTGTAATCCCAGCACTTTGGGAGGCTGAGGCGGGTAGATCACGAGGTCAGGAGCTCGAGACCAGCCTGGCCAAGATGGTGAAACCCCGTCTCTACTAAAAATACAAAAATTAGCCAGGCGCAGTGGTGGGCACCTGTAATCCCAGCTACTCGGGAGGCTGAGACAGGATAATCACTTGAATCCGGGAGGTGGAGGTTGCAGTGAGCCAAGATCCTGCCACTGCACTCTATCTAGTCTGGGTGACAGAGCAAGACTCTGTCTCACACACACACACACACACACACACACACACACACAAAGACTATCCTTCTACTTAGAATACCTTACTCCCATCCCCCATCACCTACCATATTTGTAAATTCAGTTCATCCTTTGTCTCTAGTCAAATCCCACCTTCCTAAAGCCTTTCCGGGTATCCCCATAAGAAAGTAATCTTTTGTCCACTCAAAGAACCTTCTGCTCCTAGCTTGCCGTTCACCACTTTCTGTATTTAATTATGTTATTTGTACATATACCTTAGCAGCCCTGTTAGACTACTAGTATCCTAGGGGCAGAGATTATGCACTGGACGTCTTTGTAGCCCAGTATATGCGCACAGTAGACACTCAAATTTCTCAGTGTTTACTGATCAAGCAAATGCAAGAAACAAGCAGAAACAAGGAATCTAGATTAAGAAGGAGGATGGTTGCAAGGGTGTCTCTATCCCTCCTTGAAGCCATCAGCAGTACACCTGGTGTTAGGAGTTACTCACCCATGAAAGGGTCAACATGTCTCTTCTTAACCTTGGTCTCAGAGATTGCTGCATAGTAGGCACAGGTCATCTTAATGAGCCAGGCAGCCCGCATCACAGGCACTGTGTATTTGGCTAAGTACCCAAACACTTCTTCCTTCTTACTGAAAATGGGGACCTGGATGGACATTGCAAATAGTGAGGTCTCTATGATCCCCATGAGCTGACACCCATGTAGCTTAATATGGGAATAGGAGGGTACTTGGTACCCCATGCTCCCTCCTTGGCCTGAAGGACAGGAAACAGTACCTTACCTTTTTGGCTAGTTGCGTGAGTGGCTTGGTGCCAGCCAAGTCAGTGAACCAAGTATTAATGGCACTCTGGGATCGTGCAGTCACCAGCCAGAAGTTGTCCTTCTGGTTCACTTGGGGCTTCCTGCGACCAGTGTCAGGGAGGGTATTACAACGTAACTTCTCTGCAATAATGCTGCTGAAGTGGAACTGATCTGAGGGAAGAAAACTGTACCTCAGGGTGGGAAGAAGGGGCAGACAGGTGGCCTGCCTTTTGCTGGGCAAATGCCAATGAGATAGCATTAGGTCATGAAGGCAAACTCAGCCACTTAGGTTGTCCCTATAAGTCTTCCCTACCCAGGGCCTTTGCTCCTCAGATTCTTCCAGCCTTTTCCTTCAGCCTGGCAGAGTTGTCTCACCTTGGCAGGATTGAAGCTGACGTTCTTGGCACTGCCATGTTCATCCCCAGAGACAGCAGGCTGGTTATTGAAACCTTGTTTTACATTCAAGGCCGTCAGTTCATCCTGAGGCAGGAAAGCAGCGTTTAGTTGTTTTTTCCTTAGGGGGAGGGGGAGGGGGTGGGAGAGTAGGGCAGGAGAAGCGAAGGAACAAGGTGAAAGGGCAGGAGGAGGGTTCCGTGTAGAACAGATCGTTACTTAAAGCTAGGCCCTTACATTCACTTGGACCCCACCCTCACCCCCATGGTCACTAGGATCCCAGTCACCCAGGGCGCCCTCAAACATCACTCTTCTCTTGCGAACATCCGAGCAGCCGTACCCCACCAAGCTGTCTCAGACAACTTTCTGAGATGTGTGTGGCGGAGGGCGCTTCTGGTGCGGCCCCTACACCACCCCCTATTCATACCTTGGAACCCCCCCACCGCGCCTCGTCCTGCCCTCCCACGCCAACCCACTTTACTCTTCCCCCTTTCGGGACTTTCGCTCTCACCCAACCGCCCCGCTCCCCATTCCCAGCCGTCAATGCCTCCTCCTAGGCTGACTGCGTACCCCCAGCCCCTCCAGAGCCCCGATTTTCGAACGCACCTCCTTCTGTTTGGGGTCCTGAGGGTAAACATCGGGAGGCCCCAGCCGCGGCCGCTTCAGGGGCCGGTGTTCGTAGCTCAAGATCCCGAAGGCCGCCATCTTGCCCAGCCCGTAGCGCCTGAGGCGCCAGCAGGGCCAGGCTCACTGGGGGAACGGGAAGGGGAGAGGGAGCCGAAAAGGGGGGCGGTGGTTGAGAGGACGGCGGCCGAGAGACAACAAGGGGGCACGTTAGAAACTCTCGACCATTGCCGGAAACTACCGAGGGAAGCCGAGGGACGCCGGGAACCATCGGACAATACCGACCGCAGAGGGGGTGGGGCCTGGCCCGATGGGGGCGGAGCTCTGTGCCCCGGGAGTTTTTCGGCGGCGGCGGTGGTAAGTTGATTTCACTCAGCAAAAATCTATGAAACGTTCCGGAGGCGCAGAGTGAGCTGGGGATGCAAACCAGGGAAGAGGGAGGCCTCTGTGGTGCTGAGTTCTGACTGGAATTCGGTTCCCACAGCCTAGCTCGGTTTTGGCCTAGAAAAGTCTTCAATAATATTTGCCTTGGTTAGGAACTCCGTCTATTACAAATCAGTTCGTTTCTTAGTTCCGGCATCTGAAAAATAGGTGCGCTAACACCTCCTTCAAGGGGCTATTGGGAACATTTGAAACTACGTATGCATGAGAAAGAACCTATTAAACCCTGAAAGGCTGGCTCTAATCCCTCAAGGTCTACCATCGAGTTGTCTAACCTTTTTTTGTTTGTTTTTTCTGCCCAAGGGTACCGCGGACTGACTTTTTTGATTCACAAACTCTTAAAGGTGCTGATGAAAGCTATGGACCTTCTTCCCAGAAATAATAATAATATGCATATATTGACATGCAAAATGTTACTTTAGATTCTTAGATCCCCTGAAGCTCATCCATGTATCCCCTAAGGGTCCATGAACTCCAGGTTAAGAACCCTTGGTCTAGCGAAAGAGGCACCTACTGTGTCAGATGCTTTTCAGACACTATCTCCTTTAATCTGCTCACAGCCTCATGAGTTAGGGATTATTATTGGCTCGATTTTGCAGATGAGGAAGCTGGTTTTCAAAGTGTGAAAATTCACTTACCCAGTATTATACAGCTACTGAGTAACTGAGCTGGCACTAAGATTCTCAATTCCAGAGCCAATGTCCTATTGTCGTATTGCTATCTGTTTATTTATTTTGAGGCAGGTTCTCCCTCTGTCGCCCAGGCTGGAGTGCAGTGGCGCGATCACGGCTCACTGCAGCCTCAACCTCCTGGACTCCAGCGATCCTCCTGCCTCAGCCTCCCTGTAGGCGGGACTACAGGCGTGCGCCACTGTGCCGGCCTTGTATTGCCTTTTAGAGAAAAGACAGCCATTGTGCTATAACAAAAGTAGCAAATAACAATAAACAAAAATAACACCAGTAACAAAAATAAAATGCTATTGAATCACAATGGAAAGAAAAAGTAATTCAAGGCGGGAGCGATGGCTAACGTCTGTAATTCCAGCACTTTGGGAGGCCAAGGCGGGCGGATCACTTGAGGTCAGGAGTTCAAGACCAGCCTGGCCAACGTCGTGAAACCCCATCTCTACTAAAAATACAAAAATTAGCTGGTGTGGTAGTGGGCGCCTGCAATGCCAGCTGCTCGGGAGGCTGAGGTAACATTTGAACTAACTCTGAAGGATATTTTTATTTTTGTTTATTTTGTTTTATTTCTTTATTATTTTATTTATTGCTTTTATTTATTTATTGTTTCGCTCTTGTTGCCCAGGCTGGAGTGCAGTGGCATGATCTTGGCTCACTGCAACCTCCGCCTCCCAGGTTCAAGTGATTCTCCTGCCTCAGCCTCCCCAGTAACTGGGATTACAGGCTCACGCCATCACGCCTGGCTAATTTTTGTATTTTTAGTAGAGACGGGGTTTCTCCATGTTGGCAAGGCTGGTCTCGAACACGTGACCTCAAGTGATCCGCCCACCTCGGTCTCCCAAAGTGCTGGGATTACAGGCGTGAGCCACCACGCTCAGCCTGAAAGATATTTTATTTATTTATTTATTTATTTATTTGTTTATTTATTTATTTATTTTGAGACGGAGTTTCATTCCTGTTGACCAGACTGGAGTGCAATGGCACGATCTCAGCTTACCGCAACCTCTGCCTCCCTGGTTCAAGCGATTCTCCTGCCTCAGCCTCCTGAGTAGCTGGGATTATAGGCATGCGCTGCCATGCCTGGCTAACTTTTTGTTGTTGTTGTTGTATTTTTAGTAGAGACGGGGTTTCTCCATGTTGGTCAGGCTGGTCTCGAACTCCTGACCTCAGGCGATCCATCTGCCTTGGCCTCTCAAAGTGTTGGGATTACAGGCGTGAGCCACCGACCTGAAGGATATTTTTAAAAGATAATTTTTCTTTTCTTTTCTCCTTCCTTCCCTCCCTCCCTCCCTCCCTCTTTCCCTCCTTCCTTCCCTCCCTCCCTCCCTCCCTCCCTCTTTCCCTCCTTCCCTCCTTCCCTCCTTCCTTCCTTCCTTCCTTCCTTCCTTCTTCAGGGTCTCACTCAGTGGCCCAGGCTAGAGTGCACCTCCTTCCTTCCTCCTTCCTTCCTTCCTTCCTTCCTTCCTTCCTTCCTCCCTCCCTCCCTCCCTCCCTCCCTCCCTCCCTTCCTTCCTTCCTCCTTCCTTCTTCAGGGTCTCACTCAGTGGCCCAGGCTAGAGTGCAGTGGTGCAATCTCACTTCACTGCAACCTCCATCTCCCGGGCTCAAGCAAATCTCCCACCTCAACCTCCCAAGTACCTAGGATCACAGGCACCAGCCACCACACTTGGTTGATTTTTGCTTTTTTTTTTTTTTTTTTTTTGGTGGTGACAGGGTTTTGCTGTGTTGCTCAGGCTGGTCTCAAACTCCTGGTTTCCAGCGATCCACCCACCTTGGCCTCCTAAAGTGCTGGGATTACAGGCGTGAGCCACAGCACCCGGACTAAAAGAATTTTTTTTTTTTGAGACGGAGTCTCGCTCCGTTGCCCAGGCTGGAGTGCAGTGGCGCGATCTCCGCTCACTGCAAGCTCCGCCGCCTCCCAGGTTCATGCCATTCTCCTGCCTCAGCCTCCCGAGAAGCTGGGACTACAGGCGCCTGCCACCACGCCCGGCTAATTTTTTTGCATTTTTTAGTAGAGATGGCGTTTCACCGTGTTTGCCAGGATGGTCTTGATCTCCTGACCTCGTGATCCGCCTGCCTTGGCCTCCCAAAGTGCTGGGATTACAGGCGTGAGCCACCGTGCCCGACCCTAAAAGAATTTTTTAGAGCAGTTTTAGGTTCACAGCAAAATTGAGAGGAAGGTACAGAGAATTCCCATATACTGTCTGCCCTCACACATAGATGGTATATTTGTTACAGTTGATGGACCTACCTTGAACATCATTACCCAAAGTTCATGGTTTACATTAGAGTTCACTCTTGATGTTATCTTATACAGTCTGTGAGTTTGGATAAAAGAGTAACATGTGTCCACCATCGTAGTATCTTACAGAATATTTTCACTGATCTAAAATCTTTTTCTGCTCCACCTATTCATCCTTCCCTCTCCGACAACCCCTGGCAACCACTGATCTTTTTACTGTCTCCATAGTTTCGCCCTTTTCCAGAATGTCTTATAGTTGGAATCCTATAGTATGTGGCCTTTTCTGAATGGCTTCTTTCACTTAGTCATATGCATTGAAGTTTTCTCCCATGTCTCTTCATGGCCTTAATAGCTCATTTCTTTTTGCACTGAATAATATTTCACTTTCAGGATGTACCACAGTTTATGCACTCACCTACTGAAAGACAACTTGGTTGCTTCCAAGTTTGGGCAATTATGAATAAAACTGCTATAAACATCCGTCTGCAGGTTTTTATGTGAACACAAGTCTTCTACTCCTTTGTTAATACCAAGGAACATGATTGCTGAAAGAGTATGTTTAGTTTTATAAGAAACTACCAAACTGTCTTCCAAAGTGGCTGTATCATTTTTGCATTTCCACCAGCAACAAATGAGAGTTTTTCCTGTTGCTCCACATCCTTGCCAGTATTTGGTGTTGTCAGTGTTCTGGATTTGGGCTTTTTTTTTTTTTTTTTTTTGATACAGGGTCTCACTCTGTCACCCAGACTGGAGTGCAGTGGTGCAATCTCGGCTCACTGCAACCTTCACCTCCCAGGCTCAAGCAATTCTCCTGTCTCAGCC
This sequence comes from Trachypithecus francoisi, assembly GCF_009764315.1. Taxonomy (NCBI): domain Eukaryota; kingdom Metazoa; phylum Chordata; class Mammalia; order Primates; family Cercopithecidae; genus Trachypithecus; species Trachypithecus francoisi. The sequence continues at coordinate 72,088,150 of NW_022681471.1, forward strand.
TCTCAAGTAGCTGGGATTACAGGAATGCGCCATTACTGCCTGGCTAATTTTTGTATTTTTAGTAGATGGGGTTTCACCATGTAGGCCAGGCTGGTCTTGAACTCCTGACCTCAAATGATCCACTCACCTTGGCCTTCCAAAGTGCTGGGATTACAGGTGTGAGCCACTGTGCCCGGCCTCTTTTTTTTTTCAAGCAAGAGATGGGATCTTGCTGTGTTGCCGCGGCTGGTCTCCAGCTCCTGGGCTCAAGCAATCCACTCGCCTCAGCCTCCCAAAGTGCTGGGATTTCAGGCAAGGTGTGAGCCACCTTGCCCAGCTGATTTTGGCTATTCTAATAGGCATGTAACCCTGAAGGATTTATTTTTTATTTTTTAGGCAAAGTCTTTTTTTTTTTTTTTTTTTTTTTTGAGACGGAGTCTCGCTCTGTCGCCCAGGCTGGAGTGCAGGGGTGTGATCTCAGCTCACTGCAAGCTCCGCCTCCTGGGTTTACGCCATTCTCCTGCCTCAGCCTCCCGAGTAGCTGGGACTACAGGCGCCCGCCACCTCGCCCGGCTAGTTTTTTGTATTTTTTTTTTTTTTTTTTTTTTTTTTTTTTGAGACGGAGTCTTGCTCTTTCGCCCGGGCTGGAGTGCAGTGGCCGGATCTCAGCTCACTGCAAGCTCCGCCTCCCGGGTTTTACGCCATTCTCCTGCCTCAGCCTCCGGAGTAGCTGGGACTACAGGCGCCCGCCACCTCGCCCGGCTAGTTTTTTGTATTTTTAATAGAGACGGGGTTTCACCATGTTAGCCAGGATGGTCTCCATCTCCTGACCTCGTGATCCGCCCGTCTCGGCCTCCCAAAGTGCTGGGATTACAGGCTTGAGCCACCGCGCCCGGCCTGTATTTTTAATAGAGACGGGGTTTCACCGTGTTAGCCAGGATGGTCTCGATCTCCTGACCTCGTGATCCGCCCGCCTCGGCCTCCCAAAGTGCTGGATTACAGGCTTGAGCCACCGCGCCCGGCCAGGCAGAGTCTTGCTCTGTCACTCTGGCTGGAGTGCAGTGTGCAATCTCAGTTCACTGTAACCTCTGCCTCCTGGGTTCAAGTGATTCTTGTGCCTCAGCCACCTGAGTAACTGGGACTACAGGTGAGTGCTACCAAACGTGGCTAATTTTTGTATTTTTGGTAGAGACGGAGTTTTGCCCTCTGAAGGATTTTAGCCTGCGGAAAGGAAGAGACTAATTCCAGAGAGAGTAAATGCGTATGACATATCCTATGTGGCTGGAATTGATCACTGGAGCTTGGACTTTATTCTGAAGGCCATGAGTAGCTTTTGAAGACTTTTAAGTTGGAGAATGCTCTCTGTAGTGGGTTGAATGTGGCCTCCAAAAAGATATGTTCACTTGGAACCTGTGGATGTCACCTTCTTTGACAAAAGGCTTTTAGCAGCTGTAATTAAGGCAAAGCTCCTAGGAGACAACACCCTTGATTAGGGTGGGCCATAAATCCAGTGACAGGTGTCCCTGTAAGAGAAGAGAAGGATAAAGGAGATGTAGAGAAGAAGAAGAGGTAATGCAAAGATGGAGGCAGAGATTGGAATGATGTGTCTGCAAGCCAAGGAGCACCAAGGATTGATGGCAGCCACCAGAAACTAGAAGAGAGGCATGGAACAACTTCTTCCTCAGTGCCTCCAGAAGGAACCAACCCTGGCCACACTGATTTCAGACTTCTGGGCTCCAGAACTGTGAGAGAATAAATGTCTTTTTTTCCCCCTTTTTAAAAAATATTTATTATTTATTTATTTAAGACAGAGTCTCACTCTGTTGCCCAGGCTGGAGTGCAGTAGCACAATTTTGGCTCACTGCAACCTCTGCCTCCCAGATTCAAGTGATTCTTGTGTTTCAGCCTCCCGAGTAACTGGTATTACAGGTGTGCACCACCATGTCTGGCTGATTTTTGTATTTTTAGTAGAGACAGGGTTTCACCAGGTTGGCCAGGCTGGTCTCAAACTGCTCAAGCAGTCCACCTGCCTTGGCCTCCCAAAGTGCTGGGATTACAGGCATGAGCCACTGCACCCAGCTGAGAGAATAAATTTCTGTTGGTTTAAGCCACTCAATTTGGGGATAACTTATGGCAGCCCTGGCAAACTAATACATACTAAAGATACATACTAAATACTAAACTGGGCCATATAGTCCAGTTTTCCTGAGACTCCCAGGCAAGTGCTCTTTTTCTTTGCTTGGTATCCTACCTCACTTTCTGTCTGGTAAAATTACACTCATTCTTTTAGATGCCACTGAAATAGCACCTCTTCAGCACAGCCTTCACTAAACTACCCCTCTCTCCATCTTGGTAAATTTAGTTACTTCCTCTTCTGTGCTCACATACTTTGTAGTATCTCTACATTTATGCTATAGGACTTGTTACACTATATTGTATTACTTGTTTATGTCTTCCCCACTTTTTTGTGAGCATTTGGAAATATGAGGATGTCTTATTGGTCTATTTCCAGAACATAAGCACAGTGCCTGGCACATATTAAAGACTTAATAAATGTTTGCTGAATAAATAGTTTCTGTAAGCGGCTTCTCCAATCAGCTCTGTGTTTTGCGGGAAGGTAAAACTGGCAACAGCTTGAAGAATGGATTAGAGAGCAGAGGACCTTTTGAAAGGGAGGCCAGTTGGTGGAGTCTAGAAAGAATCATGACTAGAGCTAATGAAAGACTGATTTAGCAGAGTGGCTGTGGTAATGGAAAGGAGGAAACACCACAGGAGCAGAATGGGTTATATTCTCCGGGCGAGAGAGGAGGAGAAATTGAAGCTGATTCTGAGGTTTCAAGTCTGGGTGACTGAGAGGGTGACGATACCATCGACTGAGGTGGGGAAGGCAGGAAGAGAAGCAGAGTTGGGGGAAGATGGGAAGCTTGAAACTAGGATTGTTGTTCCTCCATTTCTAGAATCTTTTTCTATTATAAGTCACACTTCCTCACCAGTCTGAACAGGGACCCAGCTCAGGCAGCAGCTAAGGGTGGGTATTCTGGTTTGGATTAGATCAGAGGAAAGACAGCTGTATATGTGCCCACAGGAGCCAAGACGGTATTTTCCATCCTCCCCAAACAGTAGAGCTTGACAGAGATTTAAGGGTGACCGAGTCAAGGAAGAGGCATGGCATAGGATGGTGATGTCGGGGTTGGGGTTCAGAACTTCCATTATAGAAGGTAGTGATTTAGAGGAGAAGGTGGTTGAGAATGGTGCTAGTGGTAGTGAACAGATCCTTCCCAGGATCTAGGTGGACTGAGGATTTTTGAGTCTGTGACACTATTGTATATCCAGCCTTAGTTTATGTTTACCACCTTACAGCAGCACCTAATCTCTGAGAGGACTTGGCCTTTGTCACACAGCACACATTTGCCACACCCTCTGTAAAGCCCTGGTTTATAAGGTTCTTTCCACCGGAAGCTATGACAGAGGAAATGTGTGGGTGGGGAGGGGTGGTGGGTGAGGGACCCAGGTTCCTGACACAGACAAACTACACCCAGGGAATGAAGAGCAAGCGCCATGTTGAAGCCATCATTACCATTCAGATCCCTCTTAGTCCTGCAGCTGCCCCTGCTGGGAGTGGCGCTGAACACAACAATTCTGACGCCCAGTGCGAATGAAGACGCCACAACTGGTGGGAAATCTGGGACTGGAGGGGGCTGGTGAGAAGGGTGGCTGTGGGAAGGGGCTGTACAGAAATCTGGAACCTGCCACTGGCCATTACAATCATGTGGGCAGAATTGAAAAGTAGAGTGGGAAGGGGAAGGGGAAGGGGGAGGGTTCCCTGCCTCATGCTACTTCTTCTTTCTTTCTTTTTTGTTTGTTTGTTTCTTTCTTTTGAGGCAGGGTCTCGCTATGTTGCCCAGGATGGTCTCAAACTCCTGGCCTCTAGTGATCCTCCTGCCTCAGCCTTCAAAGCACCAGGATTACAGACATTAGCCACCATGCTCAGCCTCTTCCTTCTGACCATCATTTCTTCTCTTTCCCTCCCTGCCTTCATTTTCTTCCCAATCTAGATTTCTTCCTGACCTCTATGCCCACTGACTCCCTCAGTGTTTCCACTCTGCCCCTCCCAGAGGTTCAGTGTTTTGTGTTCAATGTCGAGTACATGAATTGCACTTGGAACAGCAGCTCTGAGCCCCAGCCTACCAACCTCACTCTGCATTATTGGTATGAGAAGGGAAGACGGGGAGGGGAAGCACAAGAGGTGGGTTAGATCAGAGACCAAGAAAGAGGGTAGCAAGTCTCCCAGGTGCCCCACTGTTTTCTCCTGGGGTAAGTCATAAGTTGGTTGAGGGGAGATGAGGCTAGGCTCTGGATAGCTGCAGTACCCAGATTGGCCCCACTGTTCCTCTTCCTTCCAACCTTTCTCCTCTAGGTACAAGAATTCGGATAATGATAAAGTCCAGAAGTGCAGCCACTATCTATTCTCTGAAGAAATCACTTCTGGCTGTCAGTTGCAAAAAAAGGAGATCCACCTCTACCAAACATTTGTTGTTCAGCTCCAGGACCCACGGGAACCCAGGAGACAGGCCACACAGATGCTAAAACTGCAGAATCTGGGTAATTTGGAAAGAAAGGGTCAAGAGACCAGGGATACTATGGGACTTTGGAGTCTACGAAGTAGTGTTATTTTATCATAAGGGTAGATGGGCAGAAAAAAGGAGGTAGGGGATCAGGATGGGAAGGGAGGAGGAGGTATTAGGGGTACTACCTTCAGGATCCTGACTTGTCTAGGCCAGGGGAATGACCACATACACACACATATCTCCAGTGATCCCCTGGGCTCCGGAGAACCTAACACTTCGCAAACTGAGTGAATCCCAGCTAGAACTGAACTGGAACAACAGATTCTTGAACCACTGTTTGGAGCACTTGGTGCAGTACCGGACTGACTGGGACCACAGCTGGACTGTGAGTGAGTAGGGACGTGAATGTAGCAGCTAAGGCCAAGCAAGTGGGGCTAAAGGATTCAACCAGACAGATAGGAGGACCTAATATCAAGCTCCTGTTCTCTGCCTCCCAGCTTCTCTGCTCACCCCCTACCCTCCCTCCTCCAACTCCTTTCCCTGTAATCCCCAGTGAGTTTTCTTTTTTTCTTTTCTTTTCTTTTTTTTTTTTTTTTTGAGACGGCCTCACTCTGTTGCCCAGGCTTGAGTGTAGTGGGGCGATCTTGGGCCCACTGCAACCTCTGTCTCCCGGGTTCAAGTGATTCTCCTGCTTCAGCCTCCCGAGTAGCTGGGAGCATGCACAACCATGCCTAACTAATTTTTGTACTTTTACTAAAGACAGTGTTTTGCCATGTTTGCCAGGCTGGTCTTGAACTCCTGACCTCAGGTGATCTGCCCACCTTGGCCTCCCAAAGTGATGGGATTACAGGCGTGAGCCACCATGCCTGACACCAGTGAGTTTTCATTAGGGATTCCCTACCCATACTCTTCCTGATACCAGATAAACAAGTAAATAAAAGGAGGCCATTAAGGGGATCCAGAGGGGAGGCATTAGATTCAAGTCAGTGAAGGGAGCAATGTGGCTTGAGTACTCAGGAGAGAGAAACTGGGAAGTAGCAGAGATGACACTGGTGGGTGTTCAGGGGTATGTTTTAATTCTCTCTTCTCTCATAGACACCTACTTTCCCTCATCCTCTTTTTCCTCAAGGAACAATCAGTGGATTATAGACATAAGTTCTCCCTGCCTAGTGTGGATGGGCAGAAACGCTACACGTTTCGTGTTCGGAGCCGGTTTAACCCACTCTGTGGAAGTGCTCAGCATTGGAGTGAATGGAGCCACCCAATCCACTGGGGGAGCAATACTTCAAAAGGTAAAATGGGCCCACAAGACCCCAATCCATAAGCCCAACACCCCAGCCTTTCTAACACCACTGTGTTTTGCTCCACTCCCCTATCACTAAAGCCCCCAAACTTGGTGCCCCATCTCCCCACAATGTCCAACCCCAACCTCTAGAAATCAAGGTTTTTCTGTGTAGGGTTGGGTTAGTGTGTTGTTAGAGGGTGTGGATTGAGAAGGAGGCTTAGGGGTACTCAAGGGGGCTATAGAGTGTATAGGATTTCCCTGAAGCATTCCTAGAGAGCCTGCAAAGTGAAGATGGCTTTGGAACCAGCTGGATCTAGGCTCTGTCACATACTACTACCTCTTTGGCCTTGGGTACATCACTAAACTCTTGGATTCTGTTTCCTGAGATATAAGATGGAGATAATTGTTCCTGCCTCACAGGAGCTGTTGTGAGGATTAAACAGAGAGGATGTCTTCAGCGCAGTGCCTGGCACCAGTGCCTGGCATGTAGTAGGCGCACAACAAATATAAGGTCCACTTTGCTTTTCTTTTTTCTGTAGAGAATCCTTTCCTGTTTGCATTGGAAGCCGTGGTTATCTCTGTTGGCTCCATGGGATTGATTATCAGCCTTCTCTGTGTGTATTTCTGGCTGGAACGGTGAGATTTGGAGAAGCCCATAAAAATAAGGGGAACAGTAGCTGAGAATAGCGGAGGAGGGTTTTGCAGGGTCTTTAGGAGTAAAGGATGAGACAGTAAGAAATGAGAGATTACCCAAGAGAGTTTGGTGATGGAAGGAAGCCACAGGCACAGAGAACACAGAATCACTTTATTTCATATGGGACAACTGGGAGAAGGGTGATAAAAAAGCTTTAACCTATGTGCTCCTGCTCCCTCTTTCTCCTCTGTCAGGACGATGCCCCGAATTCCCACCCTGAAGAACCTAGAGGATCTTGTTACTGAATACCACGGGAACTTTTCGGTGAGAACGCTGTCATAAGCATGCTGCAGGCTATCAACTGCCAACTGCCTGCCAGCAAGACAGACAGAGTGTGGGGGTGGGGGCAGAGAGGAGAGGGAAGGAGGCTCTGCACTAACTGTCAGGATGTGGCCGACCAAATGGGGGATGGACTATACAGAGAGAGACACACACAGGAGCGCAGATTACAGATTGAGTGAGGCAGATAGAAACTGGTATTGGGGGCCCAGGAGTCTGTGTATCCCTTCTGTAATCAATTACAGTGGTTGCGGACATCATGAGTAGTCCTTTGGCACAGAGCTCGGTATTTTACTTCCTGCCCCTAATTGACCCCTGACCTGGACATATCTGTCTTTAGGCCTGGAGTGGTGTGTCTAAGGGACTGGCTGAGAGTCTGCAGCCAGACTACAGTGAACGACTCTGCCTCGTCAGTGAGATTCCCCCAAAAGGAGGGGCCCTCGGGGAGGGGCCTGGGCCCTCCCCATGTAACCAGCATAGCCCCTACTGGGCCCCCCCATGTTACACCCTGAAGCCTGAAACCTGAACCCCAATCCTCTGACAGAATAACCCCAGGGTCCTGTAGCCCTAAGCAGTACTAACTTTCCTTCATTCAACCCATCCGCGTCTCATACTCACCTCACCCCACTGTGGCTGATTTGGAATTTTGTGCCCCCATGTAAGCGCCTCTTCATTTGGCATTCCCCACTTGAGAATTACCCTTTTGCCCTGTACATGTTTTTCATCTCCCTCAGTCTGGCCCTTCCTTTTCACAGGATTCTTCCTCCCTCCCTCTTTCTCTCCCTTCCTCTTTCCATCTACCCTCCGATTGTTCCTGAACCGATGAGAAATAAAGTTTCTGTTGATAATCATCAAAAATGTCTGTCATGGGGGTGAGAGTAGGGAAACATGGGATACAAGGAGGGTGGGAAGGGAAGAAAAAGGAGTAGTACATTTATGCTGTGGAGGCAGGAGTATTACCAATTCGCTAGAAAAAGAGTACTGTTCTGGAAACTGACTTTTTTCCAGGTGCCCTGCACTCATTCCAGGGTTTAGTTTAGAGTTAGACTTAGAATGGGCTGGGCGTGGTGGCTTATGCCTGTAATCCCAGCACTTTGGGAGGCTGAGGCGGGTGGATCACAAGGTCAGGAGATCGAGATCAGCCTGGCCAACATGGTGAAACCCTGTCTCTACTAAAAATACAAAAATTAGCCGGGCATGGTGGCGCGCTCCTGTAATCCCAGCTACTCGGGAGGCTGAGGCGGGAGAATTGCTTGAATCCAGGAGGCGGAGGTTGCAGTGAGCTAAGACTGTGCCACTGCACTCCAGCCTGGACAACAGAGGGAGAATCCGTCTAAAAAAAAAAAAAAAGAGTTAGACTTACCATGTTGCCCCCCTTTCCAACTAATCTTTAACATACCCCACCCAGGTTTTTCTCTCCTTATCATTACTCCACTTTTTGGCCACACCTGCCACTTCTGACCTCATAATCCCTCAACTGCAGCCTCAGGCCCCACCCCTGGGGATACTGGTTATCCACAACTACCAACAGCTCTCTCCTGCCTGTCCAGCCTGGGCATCCTCAGCCTGTGAAATCCATCTGCCTCTCCAGTCCACCAACCCTATAGGCCTATTTGCCCCACACAAGCTTCTAGAACACCCTCCTTCTGCATGACTCATCAGGGCATTTTGTGAAGAGTGAGACGATCTTGAGGGCATGTTCATCTTCATCAAACATGGAGGTGAGGGGCAGCATAGAACTAGAGTCTGTGGATGGGGGTGGAGGGATCTGAGGGCAGTGGAGATCACAGAAACAGGTCCATGTGTCCCATCCTGTCTCTTCTCAGATAATCAGCAGTTTCTGGTCAATACCAACTGTGCTGTCGTCGTGTTGCTGCATTACATCCGCAGTAAAGTAAAGTTGCCTAAAACAAGTGAGGAGCTTGGGGAGGGGACTAATGGCCAAAGGTCAGAAGGAGTTGGGTCATCTCTAACCCCCAAGCCCTCCTCCTGGCAAGAAGGGAGTTCCTCATATCCTTACAGCTTCCTCCAACCCATTCTGTATAGGATCACTGGCCCCTTTTGCTCCCACTGTCTTTCCTTAGCTGCCCCAATTACCCTGTGATCTCCCTCCAGGCATCATCGATTTGTGTGAACAAACGGGGAAAATGAAGATGCTTTTCCTGATGAAGCCCACCCATGCAGAGTATGCTAGCAAATACCTTACAGCTCGAAGCACCTACTACGTTTGTAAGGTGGAGCGTGGGCCACCAGGTAGAGGCTCAGGAATGTTCTCCAGAAATGGAACAATGCCTTCAAGATAGATTATGAACCTTATCTTTAAAACAAGGCATCCAAGGCTGGGCACAGTGGTTCATGCTTGTAATCTCAGCACTTTGAGAGGCCAAGGTGGGAGAATTGATAGAGGGCAGGAGTTTGAGACTAGCCTGGGCAACATAACAAGACCCTGCCTCCAAAAACAAAACCAAAACCAAAAACAACCAAAACCAAATTAAAACAAAAAACAGAACACCCTCAAAAAACAGAACGCCCTCAACTAGATCCAAATTGACCATCTCTAGTCAGCCTAAGGAAGGGCACTACCTCTATAATAACAGGTTATCTGACACATACTCTCCCCTAGGCCCATATCTAAGGGGAAGAAGTAAGATCCACCAGCTCAAGGTAGTTTGTTTGTTTGTTTTGTTTTGTTTTTTGGAGACGGAGTTTCGCTCTTGTTGTCCAGTTGTTGAGGCTGGAGTGCAATGGGTGATCTCAGCTCATTGCAACCTCCGCCTCCCGGGTTCAAGCGATTCTCCTATGAGCCTCCTTAGTAACTGGGACTACAGGCGCCCGCCACCAGATCCAACTAATTTTTTAGTAGAGACGGGGTTTCACCATGTTGGCCAAGCTGGTCTTGAACTCCTGACCTCAGTTGATCCACCCACCTCAGCCTCCCAAAGTGCTGGGATTACAGGCATGAGCCACTGTACCCGGCAAGGTAGTCTTTATTTTTACTTATTGATTGATTGATTGATTGATTGTGATGGAGTCTTGCTCTGTCACCCAGGCTGAAACAGTGGCATGATCTTGGCTCACTGCAACCTCCGCCTCCTGGGTTCAAGTGATTCTCCTGCCTCAGCCTCCGGAGTAGCTGGGATTACAGGCGCCCACCACCATGCCTGGCTTTTTTTTGTTTGTTTTTTTGTTTGTTTGTTTGTTTGTTTGTATTTTTAGTAGAGACTGGGTTTCACCAAATTGGCCAGGCTAGTCTCAAATTTCACCAAATGGCCAGGCTAGTCTGGAACTCTTGGCCTCCCAAAATGTTGGGATTACAGGCATGAGCCACCGCGCCCAGTGGGTAGTCTTTAGTGTTGGGGCCTGGAATCTTGGGCTTCTGAAGGGTGGAGACTGGTTGACGGGGTGGAGATAGCACACGGCTATGTTCACAGGAACCAGGCTGGAGAATGGTTACAGAGCTTTTGTGCCTCTCCTCAAGAATCCGGAGCCTCAGCTGCTCGGTAAGAAGTGAAATGGAGGAGGGAAGAACATGAAGGGTACAGTATATAGCTGTGTGATGGAGAATGTAGGGTGGGACTAGCGAGATATCGTAGGTCAGATGATAGGAGCCTAGGAAAAAGGGGGCAGGGTCCAGGTCCACTTTAGGAGGGATGTTTAGCTCACACCAGGTGGAATGTGCATGCGTTACTCCCTGCTTCCCCTATTTCTTGGCCATCTTCTCCGTATATCTCCCTATCACCATTCCAGCATTTCCATCTTAGGCCAGGTGGGGTTCCAGCTGATGGTTTGAACAATGAATGGGAGCATCGGGAAGGGTAAGGTCTCTAGTTCTCAGAGGTGCAGGTGCCTTTTCCTTGTTCTTAGTTGCACTGCGCATACAATGTGACACCCTGGAGAGGAGACGAATTCAGATACTTAAAATGCAAGAAGCCAAGAAGGTCCTTATAATTGAACCTACTACGAGCGTCCCGGTAAGACTCGCCAAATGTGGTCTGCCCCAGCACCCACCTCTCCCACCAGCCGACTGAATGTTCCTCCATCCCAGCCCTCTGAGATGAATTTCCTGCCTCCAATTTCTTTTTTCCTTCCTTTGGCCCTGGGTTGTAGAAACCTTCCCTGCAGGGGCCTCTTTGTTTACTTACTTTCTTTTTCTAGTCCAAGCTATCAGGACGATCAGAGAAAAAGAAGTCCACTCGCAAGTCTGCGACCTTTAGGAACAGACCAGACTTCAGGAAGGATAAACGTCGCCCACTCAATAAAACCACCAAGCAAAAGAAGTAATACTAGGTGTGAAATTACTGGAATTTAACGTGAGATTTCTTTTTCTAGAAAGACTCCTTCTCCCAGTATCTGCACTAAGGCTTGAGTACGTAAGCCCCAGGCACCGAAGAGGCTCTGAGGTGGATGGGAACGGCAGGAGAGGGCTGGGGCAAGCACATGGGTGGGAGTGAGGAAGGCTGTGAAGTCTAGTACAATGAGCCTTTGAGGGATGGAGTAGGGGGTGGGGTCTTCTCAAACCAGACTACCTCCCCTTGGGAGGCCTATCTCACAGCCCGCCTACTCCTGCAGGGGTTAGGTGTCCCTCCACCCCCACACTCCACCACCTCCCGGGGCTGAAATTCCCCCACCCTCCTCCATGTCTCTGCCTCTGGGCAGTTTCTTCCTCCCGCTCTTTGCCTTTCCCCCTCCCTCCCCCTTATCCAAGGGGAGAAGCAAGGCAGCAGAAACCAGAGCTGGTTATAGGCATTTATTGAATTCATTCATTTATTGATTTGACACACTTCCCCACTCCAATCTAGCACATGATACAATCTGGGTAGGCCAGGCGCTGACACAGGAAATGATGGGAACCCACAGCAGGGGTGGGGGAGGGGACAATGCAAAGGGCACTGGGGGAAGGGCTGCTTTGGGGGCTGGGGTGGAGAAGGAGCCCCAGATGGCCTCCCTGGCAGGTGCTAGTAAACCTGATCCACATTCCCCCCCATCCCTGCTCATTTCCCAGACCCTCAGCCAAGCTCCCCAGCTCCCCCTTCCCCGTTGCTCCCCTCCCTGCTGCCTGCTGCCACACACACTTCCACATAACCCCTGCAGTCAGGGAAGGGGAAGAAGGGCAGGGACAGCTGTCAGGGGCCTTGAACAGGGAGGTCTCTGTACCTAACTTTACCATCCTAAATCCTTCCCTCCTCTTCTCTCCCCTCCCAGTCCCTTCCCTGGCCCCAAGCTAATTCCAGGCCTTCAATTTACTCTCCCACTGTAGCACTAACCCATGCTGGGTCATAGAAGAGTGTGGCTGCGCCCCAACACCACACACTTCCAGGCACAAGTTGAAGGAATGAGGGGACCTGGGTTAGCTTTTTCCTTAGGGAAACTCCAACCTATTTCTGCATAGACCTTTCTCTACACCTGGTCCACAGGGGAGCTCTTCCCTGTGTTTACTATTACTCCCCACTTCTCCCCACTTCCCTGTGTCTCTCCTAGCATTTATTGTCTGTAGTGTTTGTATCATGTCACTATCACAAAGCCTTCAGAAAGAAAAAAAAAAGCATTCTGCCCACCACTAGCACCCTGCCACGGTTAAAAAAATCTCTATATTTGTGTTTGTATTTCTTTAAAAGTTTATAAAAAGCCTTTCTGTTATCTGCAGCCTTCTAAGGGTGATTTGGCCTGGCGAGCCACTCCGGTGCTCAGACCTTGGCCCTTCCAGATCCCCTAAACTGCCCACCCACCCCACATCACTGGCCTAAGGGGCCACTGCATAGAAATCCCAGGCTCCAGCTAGCCTGGCTCAGCTAAGACTCTCTACAAAAAATCCTGCTCCCAAAGGCAGGGGTAAGGCCACTGGTGACTTCGCATTTCCAACAGCGTTGCTCATCTCGCTACAAAGCCTAGAGGGTAGGAATAGGGAAAGCCGAGGATGGCTCCTGAGAGGGGCCTTACCCCCTAATTGGCACAGTGAGAAAAACCCTCTCCCCTTTCCCCTCCCATCTCCCTCCCCATGTCGTCCCCAGATGGGGCAGCTGTATCTTTATAATTTCTTCAACACCTGTGTGTGACCAGACCCACCCTAGCTCTAAAGCAGGGTCCCAAATTCCTGGGGAGGGCTCAAGGGTAAAGAGTAGATATGGACACGCCTGGCTCCACCTCTGCAGCAGGGGACAAAGCTTCCAGCCATGACTCAGGGATCTGTGGGAAGAACGAACGGAGAACAAGGTAAGAGGCTTATCTGGGGCTTGCCAACATTCTATCATCCAGATTCCCACCAAAGAAGATGGTGGCACCTACCTCGCTTCCACACACTTACCTTTTCTGTGCTACCTTGCAGGGGTGGGCACAGCTGAGGGGCCTGGAGGTCCCATCCGGAAACTATGCTACTCTAATATGACATCTTCCCTCCAGTTCCCCAGGAGATCTGGCTACCACTTGTCCTAAATCTCCCCTTCGCCCAGATCATGGGACTAACTGGGCACCTAGGAGTGGTCACAGGCTATGAGGTGCTGTGGTGATTAGGGGATACTGTACCTGGCTCAAAGTTGAAGTCCAGTCCCTCGCCCCCATCCATGAGGTCACTGATGATGTTATCCATGTCACACTCCAGGTTCTCCATATACATATCAAGATCTAGATCCTGAGGCATTCTGTCTTGGCTTGCAGCTTCAGTAGGGGGTGTGAGCACAGGAGTCCCCAGAGCCTTGGGGATGGGGGCACTTGCCATGCCTGGAGGTGGTGCTATCATAGAAAGGGTGGGAACCAGACTGCTGGGGCCTGGAGCCTCTAGGGGCTTGGGACACAGGCCGACACCCGTGGCCAGCTTACTGGAGGAAGGAAGCCCCCCCAGCAACAGAAGAGTAGGAGCCTGGGACAGAATGGGATCTACCTGGGTCATGAGGACGTCAGCAGGGGGTGGTGGCGTATCAGAGGTGAGCAGGGCCTCCAGAGCCTGGGAGCTGGAGAAGCACCCTTCTCCTGCTGACAGGGGCCCCTCTGCTGGGCTGAAAAGGGAGCTGTTGTAGGTGTGTAAGGGGCCGGTAACCCCAGGATGCTGCAAAGAGAAGCCAGAGAGACCACTCCGAGATAGCAGGGAATGGGAAGAGGTGAGATTGAGCCCATCTAACAGCTCTAGACCTTCATTGAGGGTGGGAGGGACACCCCCTGCATAGCTGCTGACTGAAGCTGGTATTTCCTCCGCCAGCACCTCAGACTCTGGCCTCAAGGGGGACAGCCGGGTGCTGACAGTGCTGGCATTTGAACTGCTTCGTGGACGGAAGGTGGTCCACATATCGGCTTCTTCACGGTTGCGAGAGCAAGGGCTGCCTGACCACTTGGCAAAGTGGCCGACAGGGCTCGTCGGAGTGGCACCTTCGGGTGGAGCTGGCAGCACAGGTGGTTTCTTCTTGGGGGCTTTACTGCGGCCCCGGAGCAGCTTGCTGCTGCTATCCATGGAGGCGGCCCGGCGGCGGGGGGCTTTGCCGCTCTTGCCTCCCTCGGGGTTCAGCATCCACCAAGAGCTTTTGCCAGTGGCCTCGTTGTGAACCTTGATGAACTTGCTGTGCAGGGACAGGTTGTGGCGGATCGAGTTCTGGAGGGGCAGAGACGGCAGGAAAGGGGCGTGAGGTGTGTGTAGGGGAGGCCAGTGGCCAGCGGTCAAGTCTAAGAGGATGCTGGTCCACAAAGATCTAGGGGTTAGGATTTGGTGCCACCACCACAGCGGGGTTCATTTCGGGGGTCATTTCCCAGGTCATTAAAGTTTAAGAAAAACTTTAAATAATTTACAAAAAAAGAGAAAAAAGATAAAAGATAAAAGGATGCTGGAACACAGCAGGGGTATTCCTGGAGACTCAAAGAAAGTTGAGTCCAGGGGGGAAAACTGGTAGAAGTAGGGATGGGGGTGGGGTGTGAGGGGAGACCACACACATTTCCCGCTCCCAGACAAGCTGCTCAGCCTCTGTTCCAGACTTCTCTGTACAGCGGGTGGGAGATAACGTGTAATAACCCACTGCAAAGGGCACGGAGTGCCCACCCTGGAAAAGCTCCTGGCACCGTGCTCCTCCCAGGGCTCTATGTGTGTTTTGCTGGGGGTGGGGGGTACCTGGGGCTGGTGGGCATTGGGGAGACGTGCTCCTCGCCCAGCAAGAACTAGGTTCAGGTGGGAAAGAGCATTCCACCCCTTTCCTTGAGTGCGGGTTTGGGTGGAGTTTACCGGACAGTGGTACAGCACCAGCCCAGGATGGACCCGCCCTGCCCAGAGCCAGTTCTCTGAATAGGCTGAAGGGCAGGAATCTCAGCACAGCAGGTGCTCCATTCCCCACAGAGCATTTGGGCCACCCAGCTCTCTATAGAATTTAAAGATTCCTTTTTCCTCCCTCCCTGAATCCCAGCCTTATTTCTTCCAATCCACAACACACACCCTCAACTACATTCAGTTCAGGTTCAGGCTTCTTGCTGTGCCTCAAATGCATGAGGTGCAATCTTCCCCTCCCCTCTTTTCCGAAGAGGGATCTCCCCTCTCTAAGTTACTAGTTTCGTCAAGACCAAGCTTCAGTTCCACCTCTTTTGTAAAGCGGCTGCTTGACTTTGGCAGCCAAATTTCTAGTATAGTATTTTTAAAATCTGCACCACACAATTTTACCCAATTTATATTGTGTGGTTTACGGTTTCATGTAATTTGTCTCATCGAGTGTAGTGCCAAGTGTAATGTCCTCCAGTCCCACATCCCCCAACAGAGCCCTCCCAGAGCACCAAGCTCACAGCACATACTCAATACCTACTCAAGCTCACAGTACATAATCAATATTTGTACCTGATTGGTGGGTTGCCCCTGGTTTGACAATGGTGAGGCTCCCCTTGAGGCTCTGCCAGCTCTTCAGTGTCTTGGGTATTGGAAGCTGTATGTTTTCCCTTCCTCCCTTACTGGTGACATTCTACTAGAGAGACGATGCTGTCCAGTGGCCAGGGAGCTGAGATTGGCAGCTTCTTCAGCCCCCAGCGCAGCTTATATTTACTGATTGCCGCGGGGCAGGCTAGTTACACAAGGGGTTTGGCCCTCCCCTGGCCACCCCCCCTTTCCCGAAACCTGCCTTCTTTTCCCTACCTCCTTCCCAATGCCTTTCCCCTATTTCTCAGGAATTTGTGCATAAACTCTTCAACCTTGGGGGCATTTGACCTCCCACATGGAGCTCTTTAGTTTAGAAATTCAGGAGGAGCCCAGAAGTGCTTGGAGCAACTAGGAGGCTGAGGCCATGGGACAGTCAGAAACTACTTGTTTCTCTGACTGGTGCTCTTAAGATAAGGGGACCCTTTGCCTGGGGAATGATGCTTCTTGTTCCAGGGCTCTTTAGCCAAAGAACGCCTTGTGTTCCTGGGACCCTGAGGTAATGGCATTTCAACTGTGCTGACGTTCCTTCAAGGAGTGGCACTTATCCATCCAACCTCACCTCATAGTAACTAAGGACCACAATGACCATGACCTGGCACTATGATTTCTCCTCTTTTTATCTTCTAATTCTGGATCTACTTGAGAAGGTCCATTCCTTTCTCTACTACTTAATAGCCACAAGGCCCATTTGTCTCCTCTTCTTTAGGCCTTGGCACTAGCAAGTGGTACACAGCCTCTTAATTGGAGAGGTCAGTTCCCAAAAGCCCATAACTCTTACATGTTGGAGGGCAGGGTGGTGGGGGTGACTGCTAATTGCTCCCCAAACCACCTAATCTAAACTTTCTTGTTCTAAGTGAGTGCCGCCCCCTGGTGGGGTGGGAGTAACCTTGGCATATCATCAGGGAGGCCAGTTCAGGCATGAGACTTCCCTCAGAGAGGGGCGGGGGGGCCTTGAAGTCCCAGGCTCAGCCTGATTTGATTTTGCCATCATTCCAATTAGAGCAAGCCAGGCTCTTCTTAGAGAATATGATTTATAGTTAGACCTGAGTTCAAGTCCTCACCCTGCTGTTATTAGGTGAGTTTCCTAACCTTTCGGTACGTAGTTTCCTAATGTGTAAAATGTGGAATCTCAGAATTGCTGTAAAGATTAATAAAATAAAAAATTTAAAAACTACTTTGTAAACTCTAAAGCCCCACATAAGTGTAGATTATAAGGACGGACTATACTCCCACAATATAACTAACAACTTGTTATTTCCTCTACACTGGAAAATGAACCTAAGGGAAAAGAAAAACAGCTGTGTAGGCTGGGTCCAAGGAGTTGAGCTTTTTATGAGCTGAGACTGTGGCGTGGCAGTCTACCCAGAAATAGTGCCAAGGGTCTCAGTCAGCTGTCCTGTCTTCTGTTCTGCCCAGCCCCTAGGGACAGCACAGATCTGATCCCTCAGTCTCCTATACCTAGGGGAAGTTCCTTTGCTCATCCAACCCTCTGTACTTGGTTATATGCTGACCTCACCACCTACAGAGGTACAAGCCAGCAATAGGGCTTGAGGCTCCCCAATTTTGTAATTAGAGCCCCATATTTCTCAGGACAAGTTTTTCAGAGTATTTTTTGAGATCTTCCCTCACAGTTTCTTCACGGAAGGCCAAGGGAACTCCCAACTTCGTGCTCTAAAGTCAGAGCCCTACCTCCTCTTTATGACTAATATTCCTTAACAGTAAAGGATGACTTCCCCCCAAAACTTGGATAGCCCCTTACAAGGGAGAGTTTCTTGGCAGCACAGGGTAAACTGAGACAGGTGGCAGCTCACAGCCCTTTTTCTTCTTAGTGCATAAGATCAGCTACCTTTCCCCATGAATATTATTGTTTTCACCCTTTGCCACTGCACTCCCTCCTCCCGGGTAGAGCAGTGCTAGAACAGTACCACTATACTGAGGTATTGGGAGGCAAGCAGGGAATCCAAGTAATCCCACAGGAATGGGAGAAAAGGTGTTGGGGTGGGAGGTGGGGGAGGAGGGAAGGGTAGGTTCATGTGGAGAATCCACACAGTTCCTGCTGTACATAGGATAAAGACTTCTCTGTGGGAATAAGTGTTTGGGGCAGCCCAAGCCAAAGTGCTGCGAGTGTTGAGCAGTGAGCAGAGAATTCGATTTTCTCCAGGGCAGGGACAGTGTCTTATTCATCTGTGATCCTTCAGCATCAAGCACCGAGTGTGGCATATACTATGTACTAAGTAAATGTTTGTCTAACTGGAGATTGAAGGTGGATCTCTGGGCTTCCCAAAGGGGGTGGGGGTGGGAGGTAGTAAAAGGGGCCCCAGAGTAGAAGTAAGGGAGGCTAGGGAATCCAGGGGCTAGATGGTGTTGGGAAGAAGGTAAGAGGGTCATAATTACCTTCCATCCTGCTGAGCTGTTGCTGTCACCCTTGTCCTTGAAGTAGGGTACAGTACGGACCATCCACTCGTAGATCTGGGCAAGCGTCAGTCGCTTCTCCGGGGCGCTTTCAATGGCCTGGCTGATGAGTTCTGCATATGACTGATTTCCCCAGGCATTCCGGCGGGAGCCTCCCTTCCGAGGACCTGTTACAGCCCCCAGGATTCCGGGCTGGGGGCCCCCGGCCGGCTCTGGGAGCCGGGAGGGCAACAGGATCGGCTCTGAGCGCCCCTCCGTGTGTACCTTTTCCCCCAGACCTGGCTCCACCTCGGGCGTCTCGGACGGCTGGTTAGCGATCTCTGGTCGGGGAAGGGGCCAGGTGCAGGAGCGGGGACGGCTCTGGGGTTCGAAGTCGGGATCGAGGTCTATGATCGCGGCAGCCTCTGTGGCTGAATTCTCATTCCCCGGATCCATACGTGGAGTTGGACCTCCCCGGCTCAGCGTTCAGTGAAGCCTGCCACAGTCCCTCACGATGCCTCCCCTCAGGGGGGAAGCATTGAGGGCCAGGAGGCACATTCCTGCCAGTCCTCAGAAAGTCGCGAACTTCCCCCTAGTCCCAGGACGCTAGTCCCTAAGCTGTCCCTTCACACAGTTCTCCGATCCCCTTCGCGACTACAGCCTCAGAGCTCTTTCCAAGATGCCACCTGTAACCTCTGCCGAGCGAAGACACTTTTTCTGCAACCTCTCACTCAGCTTCCTGCTCTTTTAAACCTGAGGCACGGTATCCCCTCATACATTGCGCTCCCATCACCGAACGTCTCCTTAGCCGCAGTTCCCTCCCCCTTTTAAGTTGCTGCCCCCCGGACACTCCTCCCAAATTTCCTCCACCCGGATTGCTGCCCTCCCCCCCCGCCCCGCTCCCCCGCGTCACTTGCCCCTCCCCTGACTCCCCCTTCCCCCGCCTCTTCCCTTCTCGCCACTCTTAATCGGGTCCGGGTCCCCGCGGCTGCGGCCTCCCTAATTCCCGCACCGATTCCCCTATCAACCCCCCCCACCCCCCGCCCCCCGGGTTTCCCTTTTGTTTTGCTCCAAGCAGCAGCCCCCTCCTGACGTCTCTGTTTACCACTCGCCGGGGCAGCCATCTGCGCACGCGCCTCGAAAGCCAGTCGGGAAACCGAGTTCTTCAGTCGTGCCACCCTGGTCACTCTTGAGGACTACATCTCCCGTCCTGCTTCGCGGCCAGGAGCCCGATACGGCGGCAGGAGAGCGGCGTGGCAGGATATAACGAGGTGGAACTTTAATTATTGGAAGTCGTCGCGGACTCTTTCTTTTCTTAAGAATCGTTTTTCGCCCTTTCCCCCTTTCTATCGTCTCCCTTGTGATTCGGAGTCGCCTAGGTGACCAGATTGAGAGGTGCTAGCCCTTTCCCTCCTTCATTTAGGAGAGGGCAAAAGGGAAAAAAAATCTTCTCTTCAAGAAGCAGGAGGCCAAGAAGCAAGAAGCAAGGAACTGACTAGAACATAGGATGTATGCACGTTGGAGAGTTGAGTGGAGGGCTTGTGTAACATAAACAAGTGGTTAGCCCACGGTGGTGTTCCCCGTCACCCCCTTCCTCCTCCCTCCACCCGCCTTCATCCCCCGATATGCAGTTCCCACTGACAGTGAAGTCTCACTTACCAGTTTCCTCCACTGGCTCTTCTGGCCTTCCCTTCAACACTGATATTCTCCAGGTTCACATCTCCAACGGCTTCACTTTCATTCAACAGGTCCCAAACTCATTATCTATTCCTGCACCCATACCACTATCCTCTGGCTACCCTTATCTCTGAATTTGGCTTATGGTAGTCCTGATCTACCCAGTCTCCCAAGCTAGACTTACCCGTTACCTCTTCATCTCCGTAACTTTCTACATCCAAATCCCAGTTCAAGACCTATTTATAACTGCATTTAAATTGTAGTATCAGCTGGGTGCAGTGGCTCACTCCTGTAATACCAGCACTTTGGGAGGTCGAGGCAGGCGGATCACTTGAGGTCCGGAGTTCAAGACCAGCCTGTCCAACATGGTGAAACCCATCTCTGCTAAAAATAGAAAAATTAGCCTGGTGTGGGGCATGCACCTGTAGTCCCAGCTACTTGGGAGGCTGAGGTGGGAGAGTCGCCTGAACCCAAGAGGTGGAGGTTACAGTGAGCCAAGATCATGCCACTGTGCTTCAGCCTGGGTGACAGAATAACACCCTGTCAAAAAAAAAAAAAAAAGGTGCAGTATTGGATCTCCTTCCATCAGTCTTTTCCTCACTACAGTTTATGTTCAGAGCTGCCAACAAGGTTACCGTTCTAAGAAACATGTCTGGTAATTATGGCTAAAATTTATGGAGCCCTTTTTATGTACCAGTCTTTGTGCAAATTGCTTTATGAACATTAGTTCATTTACTCCTCACTTACTCCTCAATTCAACCCCATGAGGTAGGTACTACTATTATCCCCATTTTATAGATGAAGACACTAACGATGCTCAGAGATTGACTTGCCCAAGGAGGCAGAACTGGGATTATATAACTTACATGTGATCGTATAATCCCTTCCTTCTTTCCTTCCTTCCTTCCTTCTTCCTTCCTTCCTTCCTTCCTTCCTTCTTTCTTTCTTTCCTTCTTTTTTGAGACAGGGTCTTGCTCTGTCACTCAGACTGGAATGCAGTGGCGTGATCTTGGCTCACTGCAGCCTTGACCTGCTGCACTCAAGCAATCCTCCCACTTCAGCCTCCAGAGTAGCTGGGACTACAGGCATGTGCCACCACGCCCAGCTAATTTTTTTTTTCTGTAGAGACGGGATTTCACCATGTTGCTCAGGCTGGTCTAGAACTCCTGACTTCAAGTGATCCACCTGCCTTGGCCTCCCAAAGTGCTGGAATTACAGGAATGAGCCACCGCGCCCAGCTATAAATTTTGTTTTTTTGATCATGTAATTTCCCTGGTTAAATCTTCCTCTGATTTTCCCCATTGCCTGTGTGACAAAGTTCAAATTCCCTAGCAAGGCATGCCAGGCTCCTCAGATTCAGGCCACTTTACACCTTTCCTGCACACTAAGTTACAAGCAGAGTTTCACACTATTTCCTGGAAATACCATGCCCTTTTATACCTTTCTCTCTGCATCCTGAGATATCATCCCTCTTGTCATTCCTTTCCATGTCTCTTATTTTTGAAAACTCCTATTCAGCCTTCCCTGTCTCCCTTAGGTGCGATTAGTTCTCCTTTTTTTTTCTGCATTCCTAAGCACTTTGTGCAGTCTTATGTTACATAGCACAAACTATATTGTATTGTAATTATTTGTTTACTTATCTGTCTCTCCCAATAAACTGTGATAGAGTCTCGCTCTGTCACCCAGGCTGGAGTGCAATGGCACGCTCTCGGTTCACTGCAACCTCCACCTCCCAGGTTCGAGCGATTCTCCTGCCTCAGCCTCCCGAGTAGCTGGGATTACAGGCGCCTGCCACCGTGCCCAGCTAATATTTGTATTTTTAGTAGAGACGGGGTTTCACCATGTTGGTCAGGCTGGTCTTGAACTCCTGGCCTCTGGTGATCCACCCGCCTCGGCCTCCCAAAGTGTTGGGATTATAGGCATGAGCCACAGTGCTTGACAAATTATCATTTATTAAATGAAATATCACAAATAGCACTTGGACATTTAACTTTTATTTTATTTTATTAATTTTTTTTTTTTTTGAGACGGAGTCTCGCTCTGTCGCCCAGGCTGGAGTGCTGTGGCCGGATCTCAGCTCACTGCAAGCTCCGCCTCCTCGGTTCACGCCATTCTCCTGCCTTAGCCTCCCGAGTAGCTGGGACTACAGGCACCCGCCACCTCACCCGGCTAATTTTTTTTGTATTTTTAGTAGAGACGGGGTTTCACCGTGTTAGCCAGGATGGTCTCGATCTCCTGACCTCGTGATCCGCCCGTCTCGGCCTCCCAAAGTGCTGGGATTATAGGCTTGAGCCACCGCGCCCGGCCAGACATTTAACTTTTAAATAAACATGTCCTATGCATTTTTTGCCTGACCCTGTTCCAATTGTTAGACAGCAACCTCTGAGGGGCAGAGACTGTAATTTGACTTGTCTGCCACTTGCAATGTTGCTATTATGTTCTGTGATGACAAGGTCTTCCTCCTGTGCAGAAGGATCTCCATGCAACCCAGGATTTTTCAGCGGTGGCAGCACATTGGGCCTTCAAAGTGATATTAGCCTGATCATTGTAAAATAGCCATATTGGTTCTCCATATTCCTGTCTTCTGCTCCAGCATGCATTTATCCTCCACCTGTCACCTAGGTGTATACAGAAGGCCATATATTCCCATCTGAGGTCCAGACTAGAGAAATGAGACATAGTTGCTCACAATGCCTGCAAACATTCCCTGCACATGCCCCCTTTTCCTTCACCCCAGCTAAGGGTACTTGGTAAGTGCTGCATGAGTGGTGAATTTGGCAGAGGAGAGAGCCTTGTGGCCCTAGGTCACAAGGAGCTCTGTTCTAAGTGAAACAGGTATGGTGGCAGATCATGCAGAGTTACTGAGACAGGGAAATGGAAGGGTGGGGCAGGCACCTGTCCTGGCCTGAGTTATATCTTGCATTGTCTGCCTTTGTACATTTGTTTGAAAAGGTCCACCTCTCCACCAACTCATGTCCATCACGTCCTTAAATTTCCAATTCAAAGCTCAAAACTAACCTGCCCTTGGAAACTTTCCCTGACTAGCTCAACCTGACAGGTCACTTCTCCAATTTGCATCTCCTGAACCTCTATGAACTCAGTTTGTATTTTTATTTATTATTATTATTATTATTCTTTTTGAGACAGAGTCTCACTCTGTCACCCAAGCTGGAGTGCAATGGTGCGATCTCAGCTCACTGCAACTTCCGCTTCTTGGGTTCAAGCAATTCTCCTGCCTCAGCCTCCCTAGTAGCTAGGATTACAGGCGAGGGCCACCACACCTGGTTAATTTTTGTATTTTTAGTAGAGACGGGGTTTCACCATGTTGGCCAGGCTGGTCTTGGACTCCTGACCTCAGTGATCCACCCACCTTGGCCTCCCAAAGTGCTGGGATTACAGGCGTGAGCCACCGTGCCTGGCTTGTATTCTTTAACTTTGTGCTTCTGCTTACATGACTTTTCATTTCATGAGGGCATATTGTCTCCCCAACTAGATTATGAACTTTACCATCAATCAACAGATGTTTGTGGAGCCTTTGCTGTTGAGAGTATACCTTGAAATCCTGGACAGATAAAAATGACCACACGTCATAGGACGAGATAATTTAGGAGGACGAGCTAAAGGATTGGTGGGATGGTAAAAACACCATCGTGACTTTAAAGCACGCAGATAGAGAGGTCAGGGTTGTTCAGCTGTGAAAATGTTGCAAAATAACATTAGTCAGGAGACAGAATTAGCAAGATGGTCTTGGAAAATAAAAGACATTGGGCAGGAAACAAGATTAATAGGAGGCCCCCAGAAACCAGTGTAGCTGTAAGCTACAAACAGATAATGGCAGGATTTAGAGGACACAGGCTCTTCTCCCAGTTTGAAACCCCAGAGTTTATTTTCTCAAATGGCCCCCCATTCACAATTTGTTTTTTTCCTCTTCAAGGTCATAGGGGTTTGGCTCTCTTGACTCTTTCACTACCACTGTCCACTATTCTACTTGGGTGCCATGCCCCCACCGCAGGTCTTTTGCCAAACTGGCTCTATGAATTTGAATTGAGGTTGACATTTCCCCACTTCTTTCTTAGTACCCAGCTCTGAAGAAACACACAATTCACATGTAGCTTTTTTTTTTTTTTTTTTTTTTTTTTGAGACGGAGTTTCACTGTGTCGCCCAGGCGGGAGTGCAGTGGCGCGATCTCGACTCACTGCAAGCTCCGCCTCCCGGGTTCCCGCCATTCTCCCGCCTCAGCCTCCGAGTAGCTGGGACTACAGGCGCCCACCACCTCGCCCGGCTAGTTTTTTGTATTTTTAGTAGAGACGGGGTTTCACCGTGTTAGCCAGGAGGGTCTCGATCTCCTGACCTCGTGATCCACGCGCCTCGGCCTCCCAAAGTGCTGGGATTACAGGCTTGAGCCACCGCGCCCGGCCTACATGTAGCATTTTTATAGGATTTTTGCTAATAAACACATGGAAAATGCAGGAGTTAACAAAAATAATGAAAAAAATTCAAGGACTCTCAGAAGGTACCACCTCTATTCATCCCTGATCTTCACAAACGTATATAGAATGTCCATATATTTGCTTTTTCTCTTCCTAAGTCTTTTCTTATGTGTTTCTGTGAAAGATTTCTAGTCTTTGTCTTTTTTCTTTTTCTTTCTTTCTTTTTTTTTTTTTTTTTTTTTTTTGACAGGGTCTCACTCTATTGCCAGGCTGGAGTGCAGTGGCGCGATCTTGGCTCACTGCAACCTCCACCTTCCAGACTCAAGCAATCCTCCCATCTCAGCCTCCCAAGTAGCTGGGACCACAGGCGTGCACCACAACACCTGGCTAATTTTTTGTATTTTTTTGGTAGAAAGAGGGTTTTGTCATTTTGCCTAGGCTGATCTTAAACTACTGAGCTCAGGCGATCCACCCACCTTAGACTCCGAAAGTGCTGGGATTGCAGGTGTGATCTGCCATGCCCAGCCTAGTTCTTGTTTTAGAAGCCACCCTCCCAACCCTGTCTGTTATTGTTTTAAAAAATATTTTCACAGCCTAGGCAACATAGTGAGACCCCATCACTACAAAAAATAAAAAATTAGCTGGGCGTGGTGGCTCATGCCTGTAGTCCCAGCTACTCGGGAGGCTGACATGGGAGAATTGCTTGAGCCTGGGAGATTGATGCTACAGTGAGCTATGATGGTGCCACTGCACTCCAGCCTGGGAGACAGAGTGAGGCCCTGTCTCAAATAAATACAGAAATAAATAAAAATATTTTCAGTTAATGACTTTTTTTTTTTTTTTTGAGGCAGAGTCTGTTGTCCAGGCTGGAGTGCAGTGGTGCGCTCTCAGCTCACTGCAACCTCTGCCTCCTGGGTTCAAGTGATTCTCCTGCCTCAGCCTCCTGAGTAGCTGGGACTGCAGATGCGTGCCACCATTCTTGGCTAATTTTTGTATATTTTATAGAGATGGATTTTCACCATTTTGCCCATGCTAGTCTCAAACTCCTGAGCTCAAGCGATCTGTCTGTCTCAGCCTCCCAGTTCTGGGATTACAGGTGTGAGCCACTGCACCTGGCCAATGAACATTTCTTAAGGGTCTACTATTTTCCAGACATCAGGGTTGGTACTTGCTCGTAAAGTGCACCCTAGAGTGAAGTACTCAGATTTTAGCCCCAAATAGTTTTTTTTTTTTTGAGATGGAGTTCCCTCTGTCGCTCAGGCTGGAGTGCAATGGTGTGATCTTGGCTCACTGCAACCTCCGCCTCCTGGGTTCAAGCAATTCTCCTGCCTCAGCCTTCTGAGTAGCTGGGATTACAGGCACCCGCCACCACGCCCAGCTAATTTTTTGTATTTTTTTTTGAGACGGAGTCTCTCTCTGTCACCAAGCTGGAGTGCAGTGGTGCGATCTCGGCTCACTGCAACCTCCACGTATTTTTAGTAAAGATGGGGTTTCACCATGTTGGCCAGGCTGGTCTCGAACCCCTGACCTGAACTGATCCACTAGCCTCAGCCTCTCCCAAAATGCTGGGATTATAGGCATGAGCCACCACCATGCCCAGCCCCACATAGACTTGAGTTGGCACCATTTTTTTGGACCATAGACATAACTCTGGTGCAGTGAAAAGAGCACTAGATTGAGTCAGGAGATCTGAGTCTTTGTCATATTTCTGTCACTAACTAGTTGAATAATGATACTAATTACACTAATATTGATAAGTAACGTTTATTGGGTTTTTATTGTGTGTTAGGTACCATGCTAAGTGCTTTATGTGGATTATCTCATTTAGTCTCACAACAAATGTATAAACTCAATGGTGTTACTGTTTTCATTTCACAGAGAAAATGAGACTTAGGATAAGGAGACATGCTTAAGGTTCAGAATTACTAAGTGGTAGAGCAGAGGTACAAATCCAGGCAGTCCGACTCCAGAGCCTAAACAAGACGGTTTCACTCTTTTGGCTTTGGTTTACTCATTTGTAAAATGAGAGTGATATATGAGAAGATCTCTAAAGTCTCTTCTAGCTCTAAAATCCTATTTCCTGTGATCTCCAATCTGGGTTCAAGACCCCAGGTTGCCCTTTATATCTTAGGCTGCCCCGAGCTTACACTTCACACCCACATGAATTTGGTCCTAGCCTCCTGCATAAATAACATCCACAATGCTTCATCCCTCAGGTTTTTTATTTGTTTTGTTTGTTTTTGTTTTTGAGATGGAGTCTTGTTCTGTTGCCCAGGCTGAAGTGCAGTGGTGTGATCTCAGCTCACTGCAACCTCTGCCTCCCGGGTTCAAGCGATTCTCCTGCCTCAGCCTCCTGAGTAGCTGAAATTACAGGCACGCGCCAACACGCCTGACTAATTTTTGTATTTTTAGTGGAGACGGGGTTTCACCGTGTTGGCCAGCCTGGTCTCGAACTCCTGACCTCGTGATCTGCCTGTCTCGGCTTCCCAAAGTGCTGGGATTACAGGCTTCAGCCACCGTGTCCAGCCAATCCCTCAGGTTTCAAGGAACCTTAGAGTTTCCTCTTTAACTCTTCCTGTAGAGCTCTATGGTTCCAACCTTTGAAAGTCCTCACTCAGCCTGGGCAACATGATGAGACCTCCATTTCTACCAAAAAAAATCTTTTAATTAGCTGGGGACGATGGTGAGCACCTGTGGTCCCAGCTACTTCGGAGGCTGAGGTGGCAGAATTGCTTGCACCCAGGAGGTTGAGGCTGCAGTGAGCTGTGTTTGTGCCACTGCACTCCAGCCTGGGCAGCAGAGTAAAACCCTGTCTAAAAAAAAAAAAAAAGCCGGGTACAGTGGCTCATGCCTCATGCCTGTAATCCCAACACCTTGGGAGGCCAAGGTGGGTGGATCACTTGAGGCCAGAAGTTCAAGACCAGCCTGGCCAACGTGGTGAAACCCCGTCTCTACTAAAAGTACCAAACATTAGCCAGGCGTGATCGTGCATGCCTGTAGTCCCAGCTACTCAGGTGGCTGAGACACGAGAATTGCTTGAACCTGGGAGGTGGAGGTTGCAGTGAGCTGAGATCACATCACTGTACTTCAGCCTGAAAAAAAATGAAACAGTCCTACTGGCATGGTATTTACCAGAGTTATTTACGGAAGAGTTTTTTTTTCCAGAGGTATTTGCCAGAGAGTTTTCAATACACAAAAACATGCATATATATGTGTGTGTGTGTGTGTGTCTATGTCTATATATATGTATGTGTGTGTGTGTGTCTATGTCTATATATATGTATGTGTGTGTGTGTGTATATATATATATATATATTTTTTTTTTTGAGACAGGTCTCACTCTGTCACGAGGCTGGAGTGCAGTGGCACGATCTTGGCTCACTGCAACCTCTGCCTCACAGGTTCAAGTGATTCTCGTGCCTCAGCCTCCCAAATAGCTGGGATTACAGGCTTGCACCACCACACCTGGCTAATTTTTGTATTTTTGGTAGAGATGGGTTTTTGCCATGTTGGCCAGGCTGGTCTCAAACTCCCAACCTGAAGCCATCCACCTGCCTCGGCCTCCCAAAGTGCTGGGATTACAGGCATGAGCCACAGTGCCTGGCCAACATGCTTATATTTTAAGTTACCTGAAAAGAGCAGGATGTGATACTTTATATACTATATGTTCATAATTTTGTTTAGTAAGGTACATTGAGAAAAGATAGGGAGATTTGCCAAAAAGTGTTAACAGTGGTTATCTGTTTTCCTTTCTTATATTTTTCCAATTTACTATGACCATGTGTACCTTTTAAACTGAGAGAAATGCTTTATATTTTGCCTCTTTTTTTTTTTTTTTTTTGTTGAGACCGAGTCTTGCTCTGTCGCCCAGGTTGGAGTGCAGTGGCGCGATCTCGGCTCACTGCAAGCTCCACCTCCCGGGTTCATGCATTCTACTGCCTCAGCCTCCCGAGTAGCTGGGACTACAGATGCCTGCCACCACGCCCGGCTAATTTTTGTATTTTCAGTAGAGATGGGGTTTCACAGTGTTAGCCAGGATGGTCTCAATCTCCTGACCTCATGATCTGCCCACCTCAGCCTCCCAAAGTGCTGAGATTACAGGTGTGAGCCACCGTGCCTGGCCTATTTTGCCTCTTTCTACAAAGGATTTGAAGCACCTTACCAAAAGAATACAAATGTCATAAGATTATAGAAATAGAAAATAGAAATTTATTTCTTCCTTTCTCTCTATTTTTTTTTTTTTTTTTTTTTTTTGAGAGCGGAGTCTCGCTGCGTCGCCCAGGCTGGAGTGCAGTGGCGTGATCTCGGCTCACTGCAAGCTCCGCCTCCCGAGTTCCCGCCATTCTCCCGCCTCAGCCTCCGAGTAGCTGGGACTACAGGCGCCAGCCACCGCGCCCGGCTAGTTTTTTGTATTTTTAGTAGAGACGGGGTTTCACCGTGTTAGCCAGGAGAGTCTCGATCTCCTGACCTCGTGATCCACCCGCCTCGGCCTCCCAAAGTGCTGGGATTACAGGCTTGAGCCACCGCGCCCGGCCTATTTTTTTTTTTTTTTTAAGATGGAGTCTCACTCTGTCGCCCAAGCTCTAGAGTGCAGTGAGGTGATCTCGGCTCACTGCAACTGCCTCCTCCTGGCCTGCCTCAGCCTCCTAAGTAGCTGGGATTACAGGCGTGCGCGAACATGCCTGGCTAATTTTTTTTGTATTTTTAGTAGAGATAGGGTTTCACCATGTTGGCCAAGCTGAGTCTCGAACTCCTGACCTCGTGATCCACCCACCTTGGCCTCCCAAAGTGCTGGGATTATAGGCTTGAGCCACTGCGTCTGGCCTTCCTCTTCCTTTCTGTAAAGGAAGAGGAAGCTCATGTGTGATGACTGAACACTAAATTCACCTTTTTGGGTAGTCAGTGGGTGGAGAAAGGGGGAAACACAATCAATTACACAATTTTTGTTATCAGAAAGAAAGAAGCATAGCAATTCCTCAAGAGAGACAGAGATTTTCCTGTCACTAAATTCTTTCCCCCACCCCCCAATTGAAAAGACAGGATTATAGCAAACACAATTTTTTGAAAAAACAAAACACTTATAATCCCATTGCCCTCATACAACTTTCATCATTGCCTGTCAGCTTTTAGTCCTTATCCACAGACACATATAATTTTACATGGTTGCAATTAGAGTCTGTATACCATTTTGTGTTCTGCTTTTTTCAATGAACATATCGTAAACCAGTTTTCATATTTAGTTTTCCATAATTATATTTTTTTAACAGCTACATAATTGTCTATTGCTGGCACTAAATTCCATAAGAAATTTCTTATGTGGGATTAACATAAGGGACAATGTCCTCAGTAACGGTTTTATAATACACACAGAAGAGATTTTCACATTACTTTCTTGTACTACCCTGGCTAAAAGCCAAGGACCTAACATTGAGGCACTTCTGCAGAACTGAGCTCAGATGGGTCAGGCCTGTAACCTTCTGGGGCTCCAACTTGATCTGAGGACACAACTTAAAATGCCACGTAAAGGAGTGGATGGATAGAATGTCCCTTACAATATATTCCATAATTATCTCTTCTCATAGGCAGGCTTTTGACACGACCTTAGAGGCAGAGTACATTTATTCTCTGATGAAGGTCAGAAGTATTGGTATGCTCTGTTGTTGACTGGGGCAGGATCCATATGTTTTGGAAGCCAGATAAACAGGTGGACGGGTGACAGGGTTACCATTCTGGCTTGAAAGTTGAAAAGCCTGGCCAGAGTTGTCTGCATAGAGGTTTACCTCATGTTCTCATGGAGGTAGGGTGCAGGTGAAGTCAGATTTTTCTTAGGAAGCAGCTTTTGGATCTGAGTTCTATGCCACAGAGGAAGGATTTTTGATGTGAACAATTTTCAAAGCCCATTACCAGTCAGGTGGCATGGGCATAAGAAGAGCGTCTCAAAATATTCCAATGGAACCTTGGGTTTTAGGAATTATAGGGTCCCAGTGCGCCTTACAGTATGAATTAGCTGCAGAATGGGGCATTATAGTGACCAATTGATTTTTGGAGACTGTCACTAAGGACAATTAAAATTTTTTACATGAATGATATCAAGCTGTTATTTCTGGCACTAATTATGTAGCAGAGCCTATTGCCTCTTAAGAACTATACCTAATATGCAATAATAAAACTATGTCAGCAACACAAAGCCAGCTTCGCTTTATTTTAAGAATTTATTTCTTTTAGAGAGGGAGTCTCACTATGTTGCGCAGGCTGGTCTTAAACTCCCAGGCTCAAGTGATCCTCCCACCTCAGTCTCCCAAAGTGTTGGGATTATAGTCATGAGCCACTGTGCCTGGACCTATTTTAAGATTTTTAGTATATAACGTTATAGCCATACAACAAAAAAACTTTTTTAAAATAGAGAAAAAGAAGAAAATAATTAGCCACAATCCTATCATCCTAACACAACTATCAAAGGGTTTTGTGTACTTCCCTTATTTTTTCACCACCATATTTTACATATTTACATTCATATTATATATATACACATTTATGTCCTGTTTTAATAATTATAATTACACATGTAATACGTAAGTATATTTTCCTTTAAAAATTTAGAACATTAAAGAAAAAACTAAAAGTACCTTTGGACCCTTATCCTACACACCTTTCCCCTGTCCCTGAAGTTACCACTGTCATGAGTTTGATATGCATTCTTCCTATCCTTTAAAAAAAAATGGCCGGCATGGTGGCTCACACCTGTAGTCCCAGCACTTTAGGCAGCTGAGGCAGGAGGATCCCTTGAGGACAGGAGTTCAAGAATGAGACCAGCCTGTGCAACATCTCAAGACCTTGTCTCTACAAAAAACGTAAAAATTAGCCAGATGCAGGGTCATATGCCTGTGCCAGCCATGTGGGAGGCTGAGGCAGGAGGATCCCTTGAGTTCAGGTGCCCAAGGCTGCAGTGAGCTATGATGGTACCACTGTACCACTGCGCTCCAGCCTGGGTGACAGAGTGAGACTGTCTCTCTCTCTCTTTCTCTCCTTTTTTTTTTTTTTTTTGAGACAGATTCTCACTCTGTCGCCCAGGCTGGAGTACAGTGGTACTATCATAGCTCACTGCAGCCTTGAGCACCTGAGCTCAGGGATCTTCCGCTCCCAGGTTCAAGCAATTCTCGTGCCTTAGCCTCCCAAGTAGCTAGGATTACAGGTGTGTGCCACCACACCTGGCTGATTTTTGTATTTTTTTAAGTAGAGACGGGGTTTCACCATGTTAGCCAGGCTGGTCTTGAACTCCTGGCCTCAAGTGATCCACCCGTCTTGGCCCCCCAAACTGCTGGGATTGCAAGTGTGAGTCACCGCGCTGGCCAAGACCCTGTCTCTTAAAAAACAAACAAACAAGGCTGGGCACGGTGGCTCAAGCCTGTAATCCCAGCACTTTGGGAGGCCGAGACGGGTGGATCACGAGGTCAGGAGATCGAGACCATCCTGACTGACACGGTGAAACCCTGTCTCTACTAAAAAATACAAAAAAAAAAAAAAAAAAAAAACTATCCAGGCGAGGTGGCAGGCGCCTGTAGTCCCAGCTACTTGAGAGGCTGAGGCAGGAGAATGGCGTAAACCCCGGAGGCGGAGCTTGCAGTGAGCTGAGATCCGCCACTGCACTCCAGCCTGGGCGACAGAGCGAGGCTCCGTCTCAAAAAACAAACAAACAAACAAACAAACTCTTGCGTGGGAATACATAGTATTCTTTTGTGGGTTTTTTTTCTTTGCATAAATGATTACATTTGGCAACTTGCTTTTTTCTTTTTTCTTTTTTTTGAGACGGAGTCTCACTCTGTCGCCCAGGCTGGAGTGCAGTTGTGCGATCTCGCTCACTGCAAGCTCCGCCACCCCGGTTCACGCCATTCTCCTGCTTCAGCCTCCCGAGTAGCTAGGACTACAGGTGCCTGCCACCACGCCTGGCTAATGTCTTTTTTTTTTTTTTTTTTTTTGATTTTTAGTAGAGACGGGGTTTCACCTTGTTAGCCAGGATGGTCTCATCTCCTGACCTCGTGATCCACCTGCCTCGGTCTCCCAAAGTGCTGGGATTACAGGCGTGAGCCACCGTGCCTGGCGGTAACTCACTTTTTTCGCACAAAAATGTTTTTGAGGTTTATCCTTATTGAAACATCTAGTTCATTCCCTTTAACTGCTGTATGGTATTCAATTTAGTGAATAGGACACATTTGATTTAGCCATTCCCTAAAGAATTCTCATCTTTGGCTGGGTGCAGTGGCTCACGCCTGTAGTCTCAGCACTTTGGGAGGCTGAGGCAGGTGGATTGCTTGAGCTCAGGAGTTCAAGATCAACCTGGGCAACATGGTGAAATCCCAACTCTACTAAAAATACAAAAATTGGCTGGGCTTGGTGGCCACGCCTGTAATCCCAGAACTGTGGGACACTGAGGTGGGCAGATTGCCTGAGGTCAGGAGTTCGAAACCAGTCTGTCCAACATGGTGAAACCCCATCTCTACTAAAAATATAAAAATTAGCCAGGCATGGTGGTGCACCCCTGTGGTCCCAGCTACTTGGGAGGCTGAGGCAGGGGAATCACTTGAACCTGGGAGACAGAGGTTGCAGTGAGCCGTGATTGTGCCACTGCACTCCAGCTTAAGCGACAGAGCAAGACTCCATCTTAAAAAAAAAAAAAAAGAAACATAAATATAAATACAAAAAATTAGCCAGGTGTGGTGGTGCGCACCTGTAGTCTCAGCTACTCGGGAGGCTGAGGTACTAGAATCACTTGAACCTGGAGGTTGCAGTGAGTTGAGATTGCATGCCACTGCACTCCATCCTGGGTGACAAAGGGAGACTCCACGTCCCCCCCTCCACAAGAAAAATAATTCTTACCTTTAAAAAAAATTGTGGCAAGAGCAATAATGCTAATAAGTCTGCTAAACTGCCTCAATTTCCCTGGTGTCACTCAGAGCACACCAGTGCAAAGAAACAATGTGAAGTAAGACAAAATAAGTCACTTTGCATCTCTGCATACAGGTGCAGAGATGACTGGCCTCTAGATCACAATCCTGTGAGTCTAAATTCACAGTGCTGTTAAGTTGAACTTTCTGCAATGGTGGAAATGTTCTATATCTACACTGTCTAGAAAGTAGCCACTCTTTGGGCTGGGCGTGGTGGCTCACACCTGCAATCTCAGCACTTTGGGAGGCCGAGGTGGGCGGATCACGAGGTCAGGAGATCAAGACCATCCTGGCTAACACGG
This sequence comes from Trachypithecus francoisi, assembly GCF_009764315.1. NCBI lineage: Eukaryota > Metazoa > Chordata > Mammalia > Primates > Cercopithecidae > Trachypithecus > Trachypithecus francoisi. The sequence continues at coordinate 72,121,570 of NW_022681471.1, forward strand.
TGAAACCCCATCTCTACTAAAAATACAAAAAATTAACTGGGCGCGGTGGCACACGCGTGTAGTCTCAGCTACTCGGGAGGCTGAGGCAGAAGTATGGCTTGAACCCGGGAAGCGGAGGTTGCAGTGAGCCGAGATCGTGCCACTGCACTCCAGCCTGGGCGACAGAGTAAGACTCTGTCTCAAAAAAAAAAAAAAAAAAAATCCAAAAAAGAAAATAACCATTTTTTTTTCATACGTGGCTATTGAAATATGGGCTGTGCACTGAGATTTAATTTTTAACCTAAATTTGGCCACTTGTGGCTAGTGGCTATCAAATTGGATGATGCGATAATCTAGCAAATGGTCATTAAAGCCACAATTTTTTTAATATTACAAGTTACATAATCAGAAGCTCCAAGACAATTGTGTCCACTCTCTAAAGGTCAAGTGATGATGCTGAGATCTTGTCTTGGCCCTCTTACATGCCTTTCTTTTAAGGTTAAGACTCTTTGTTCCTGGCCTCAAGATGGGTTAAGAGATTCATTATCATACAGAAAGGACAAGGTTGCTAAAATGTCTGTCTTTCTGGGAAATAACTATACTCAAACCAAACCATGTAGAAATTAATTTCTAATTCCAACACCCTCACTTGACATTTAATAAACTAAAATCCCCCATCAATCATCCCACTAGCCCGCTAAAAGCTTCAAGGATGACAGAAGTATTACACAAAATCAACAGAAGAGTATAACCATCTTACAAAAATGGTCTTGGCTAAGAGCCAGCATTGTTCACTTAGTCGGGTTATGTGTCATAAATGGGGTTTAGACTCAGAACTGCTCTACTTTCTTGTTTTCCATAAATGCCTATGGGGCTCTCTGAATCCCCATGCAGATCTCCTTTATCATCCAGAAGATTCCTGACTGCCTCATATAGCCTGCTAAATCTATAGCTCACATAGATAAGCACATGGTTATATAATTTGCTCCTAGAACAGGCACCAGAATGTCCAGGTCTAGAGTCCAGTTGATCTTCCCTGGCAGTATCAGGCAGATATGACGGTACATGTGGGCTGGAAGGAGGACTATCGAGAGGCTCAAAGGCACAAATACAGACAATAGTAAAATAACATGAAAAACATGCTAGCTATGCCTGTTATAAAAATCCATTACTAGGCCGGGCGCGGTGGCTCAAGCCTGTAATCCCAGCACTTTGGGAGGCCGAGACGGACGGATCATGAGGTCAAGAGATGGAGACCATCCTGGCTAACACGGTGAAACCCCGTCTTTACTGAAAAATACAAAAAAACTATCCAGGTGAGGTGGCGGGCGCCTGTAGTCCCAGCTACTCGGGAGGCTGAGGCAGGAGAATGGCGTAAACCCGGGAGGCAGACCTTGCAGTGAGCTGAGATCCGGCCACTGCACCCCAGCCTGGGCGACAGAGCGAGACTGTCTCAGAAAAATAAAATAAAATAAAATAAAAATCCATTACTAGCTCCTCTTTTTCATATGGGCCCTGATGCATAAAAGTATACCTATCCTCTGGTCTTTCCCTCCCCCTCCCATTTCCTCTTCTTTTATGTTTACTTTCTCTGAACTCTTTGCTTAGTCTCTTTCTCCTTCTGCCCCTGGCAGTTTCCACTGCTGATCCCCTTTCTTCTTTTTCTGGGGCCAGTCTTTTAGCATCCTTCAACAAGGTTATGCACTCAGTTAATCTATAAATGGTATCAGGCCATTAAGATATAAGTTAAGAGAAAGGAGGCATAAACACCATCCTGCTTTACTTGTGCTTGTGCTTTGGTGTACTCAGAGACTTCTTCCTACCCTGAGACTTTCTATCTTCAACTTTTAAAAAAGAAAGACCCAGGCCGGGCGCGGTGGCTCACGTCTGTAATCCCAGCACTTTGGGAGGCCAAGGCGGGCGGATCACGAGGTCAGGAGATCCAGACAATCCTGGCTAACACGATGAAACCCCGTCTCTACTAAAAATACAAAGATTAGCCAGGCGTGGTGGCGGGCGCCTGTAGTCCCAGCTACTTGGGAGGCTGAGGCAGGAGAATGGAATGAACCCGGGAGGCGGAGCTTGCAGTGAGCCGAGATCACGCCACTGCACTCAGGCCTGGGTGACAGAGCGAGACTCTTGTCTCAAAAAAAAAAAAAAAAAAAAAAAAAAGAAAGACCCTCAGTCCGCGCAGTGACTCACGCCTGTAATCCCAGCACTTTGGGAGGCCGAGGCAGGTGGATCACAAGGTCAGGAGATCGAGACCACATGGGCAAACATGGTGAAACCCCATCTCTACTAAAAATACAAAAAAATTAGCTGGGCATGGTGGCGGGTGCCTGTAGTCCCAGCTACTCGGGAGGCTAAGGCAGGAGAATGGCGTGAACCTGGGAGGCTGAGCTTGCAGTGAGCAGAGATCGCGCCACTGCACTCCAGCCTGGGTGACAGAGTGAGACTCCACCTCAAAACAAAACAAAACAAAACAAAACAAAACAAAACCCTCTCCCACTATAGGAGCAATACATGTTTATTAAAGAAAAATGATAAAATACAGAAAAAAAGTTACAAAGTACTTATAGTCTTATCACCCAATGAAAACCACAGTTAATATTTTGGTATATTTCTTTCCAGTATTATTTTTTCCTACATGGATTTTTAAAAATTGTAATCACATTGTACATACAATTTTGTATTCTTGTTTTTTCCTCAATGTATAAGCATGTATTCAAATGATTACACAGGTTCATAAATATAATTTTCATGACTGTGTAATATTCTGTCAGTTGGATGTACCATTGGTTAATCATTTCTGAATTTTTAGCCATTTATCTTTTTTCTTTTTTGAAAAAATAGAGATGGGGTCTCGCTCTGTTGCTCAGGCCGGTCTCGAACTTCTGGCTTCAAGAGATCCTCCTACCTTGGCCTCCCAGAGTGCTGGGATTACAGGTGGTGAGCCACCATACCCAGCCCATTTATCTTGAAGTGGTATTAAAATGAGGATTTATACAAGCATTAATTACCAGGGATCTATGTTAAGCACATATAGATGGTCCCCAAACAGTAATTGCCTATGTAATCACTGAAAAATGATAGTTCAATGAAAGCAGCAGGTTTTCAGTGAATGGTAGTTTTCTCCATAAAGTTTAAGAGTAGTGAATTTTTTTTATTTATTTTTAATTTATTATTATTTTTTGAGACGGAGTCTCACCCTGTTGCCCAGGCTGGAGTGCAGAGGTGCAGTTTCGGCTCACTGCAACCTCCACCTCCCGGGTTCAAGTGAGTCTTCTGCCTCAGCCTCCCGAGTAGCTGGGACTATAGGCATGTGCCACCACACCTGGCTAATTTTTTTTTTTTTTTTTTTTTGTATTTTTAGTAGAGACAGGGTTTCACCATGTTGGTAAGGCTGGTCTCAAACTCCTGACCTCAAATGATCTGCCCACTTCGGCCTCTCAAAGTGCTGAGATTACAGGCATGAGCCACTGCGCCCAGCCTGTTTAAATTTTTAAAAATGAGATGGGGGTCTCACTATATTGACCAGGCTAGTCTTGAACTCCTGAGCTCAAGCGATCCTTGCACCTCAGCCTCCCAAAGTGCTGGGATTACAGGCATAATCCACCACACCTGGCCAAGAGTAGTGAATTTTATAGTAGTGTCAGGACCTCCCTCTCTATTATGGCATCCTGGTGTAGTAGAAAGAAAAAAAATACTTTGGAATCAGACATTCTTTCCTTTATTCAAAAAATATTGATTGAGTATCTATTGTGTGCCAGGGACTGTAAATACACTAATAAGAAAAACCAGGCTGGGCGCAATGGCTTATGCCTGTAATTCCAGCACTTTGGGAGGTCGAGGCAGGTGGATTGCTTGAGTCCAGGAGTTCAATACAAGCCTGGGCAACATGGAGAAACACCACATCTACCAAAAATACAAAAGTTAGCTGGGCATGGTGGTGTGCACCTATAGTCCCAGCTACTCTAGAGGCTGAGGTGGGAGGATTGCTTGAATTCAGGAGGCAAAGGTTGCAGTGAGCCAAGATCGTGCCACTGCCCTCCAGCCTGGGCTACAGAGCGAGACTCCATCTAAAAACCAAAACCAAAACAAAAACAAAACCAGCAAGAAAAAACTCAAGTGCTTCCCCTCATGGAGCATATAGTTTAGTGGAGTTCACAAGCAATCAAACAAGCAATTACATATAGCATGATAAGTGCTAAGATGGGGGAAATATGGGGGGAATACACATATATAAAAGAAGAAACCTAATTTGAAGTTGGGGGATCAGGAAGGCTTCCCAGAGAAAGTGGCATGTAAGCTTAGATGTGAAGGATGAGTAGGAGTTAGCAAGCTAAAGATACAGAGGGGACTGGGGAAGAGACTATGTGTTCCAGACAGAGGGAATAGCAAGTATAAGGTCTTATAAGTATGTGAAAGACTCTTTTATCTGAAGATGCCATTATTTTGCCTTCACTCTTAAAGGATATTTTTACAGAATATAATATACTAGACTGACAGTCATTTTCTTCCCGCCAGTTTAAAGATATTTTCCGACTGCCATCTAGTCTCCATAGTTCCTGAGGAGAAGTCCGTGGTAATTTGAATCATTGTATGCAATGTTGTTCTTCTCTGGCTGCTTTCAAGATTTTCTGTTTATTTTTTGGCTCTCAGCAGTGTTTTTTTTTTTTTTTGAGATGGAGTTTTGTTCTTGTTGCCCAGGCTGGAGTGCAATCTTGGCTCACTGCAACCTCTGCCTCCTGGGTTCAAGCGATTCTCCTGCCTCAGCCTCCTGAGTAACTGGGATTACACACATGCACCACCACGCCCGGCTAATTTCATATTTTTTGTAGAGACGGGGTTTCTCCTTGTTGGTCAGGCTGGTGTCGAACTTCTGACCTCAGGTAATATGCCCGCCTCAGCCTCCCAAAGTGCTGGGATTACAGGCGTCAGCCACTGCGCCTGGCCCGCTCTCAGCAGTTTTAACTATGATTCAAGTAGGTGCAGTTTTCTTAATATTTATTCTTTTTGAGGTTTGCTGAGCTTGAATCTGTAAATGTATAACTTTGCCAAGTTTGGGACGTGTTCAACCATTATTTCTTCAAATAATGCTTCTGCTCTATTCTCTCTTTCTCCTTCTTCACACATATTTTATTTTATTTGAGACAGAGTCTCACTCTGTCGCCCAGCCCAGGCTGGAGTGCAGTGGCACAATTTTGGTTTACTGCAACATCCGCCTCCTGGGTTCAAGTGATTCTTGTGCCTCAGCCACCTGAGTACCTGGGATTACAAGTGTGCACCACCATGCCCGGCTAATTTTTTGTATTTTTAGTAGAGATGGGATTTCACCATGTTGGCCAGGCTGGTCTTGAACTCCTGGCCTCAAGTGATCTGCCTACTTTGGCCTCCCAAAGTGCTGGGATTACAGGCATGAGCCACCACGGCCAGCCTCCTTCACACATGTTTTAGACCTCTGATATTGTCTGAGACTCTGTTCATTTTTTAAAAATCCACTCTCTCTCTTCTTGAGATTGAATAATTTTGATTATGGTATCTTCAAGTTCACTGACTCCTCTGTTATATTTCATTCTGCCATTAATTCCACACACTTAAATTTTCATTTCAGATACTGTATTTTTTAGTTCTGGAATTCTCAGTTAGTTATTTTCTATATTTTCCTTTTCTCTGCTGAGGTTTTCAATTTTTTCATTTGTTACCAGGGTATTTTTCTCTCCTCATTAAGCAATATCATCTTTGAGTTAGCCTCCATTAATTGTCTTTTTCCTTTAGTGTGGGTTACATTTTCCTAATTCTTCACATACAGTTGTCCCTTTGTATCCATGGGAGATTGAGTCCAGGAACCCTCTTATGGATACCAAAATCTGAGGATGCTCAAGTCCATTTTATAAAATGGTGTAATTTTGCATATAATCTACATATTCTCTCATATATTTTATTTTATTTATTGATTGATTGAGATGGAGTCTCACTCTATCGCCCAGGCTGGAGTGCAGTGGCACGATCTCAGCTCACTGCAACCTCCGCCTCGCAGGTTCAAGTGATTCTCCTGCCTCAGCCTTCCGAGTAGCTGGGGACTACAGGCACGTGCCACCTGCCTGGCTAATTTTTGTATTTTTTGGTGGAGACGGGGTTTCTTCATATTGCCCAGGCTGATCTCAAACTCCTGACCTCAAGTGATCTGCCCACCTTGGCCTCCCAGAGTGCTGGGGTTACAGGCGTGAGCCCCTGTGCCTGGCCTGTTTTTTGAATATTTTTGATCTGCAGTTGGTTGAATCCACAGATGCAGAACCCATGGATATGGATAACTGTATTACTTTTAGAGGGGCTCCTGGACATTGTGTATGTTATGTTGTGGAGATTCTGGATTCTGTTAGATTCTCTGAGAGGGTAGATGTGTTTCTTTTAGCAGGTAATTAACTTGTTTAGATTCAAACTGTACTTTGCCTTGCCTGTGGTTAGTGGCAGCTCAAATCTTAGTTCCATTCTTTCAGTTTTAGATGGAAACTGCCCTATGCATGCATAGTTCAGAATATGCCTTGGGGAAGAATTTATACAGATAATTTAGGGTTCCTTTTCTCAGAATCTCTCCTTTCTTAGCTATCTCCTCACTTTCCAGAGGCTGTGGTTGTCCCAGACTCTGTCCTTTGGTTCTTCAGGCTAGAAAGATAAGGATTCCTAATGGACTTTCAGTGATGTGGCCAGTGATTGCAGCCTGACCTCAGGCTGAGGCCACAAAAATGGGAAACTCACCCCATGCTGACCTCTTATTCCAAGCTCCAATTGCCCTCTGATATCTGCCTGCTTTTGTTCACTCTCTGGAGCCTTCAAGTTGTGCGTGCGTGTGTGTGTGTGTGTTTGTGCACGCACACATGTGCGTGTGTGTATCTGTGCGTGTGTGTGTATTTTGTCCAGAGTTTACAGATGTTATCTATTGAGAATTTACTCCATCATACTGAGAATGGAAACTGTAAGAGATTCTCAGATGAGCTTACTTCATATTTTAGGGGTAAAATCATAGACCTCAACTTCTTTCTTTTTCACCTTAATATTTCTGTATATCATCACCCATTTTCTCCTCTTGCTTCAGAGAAAAAGGCCAACTTGTCCACTTTTTCCCCCACCTCATATTGTGGCAGGATCTACACTTCACCAATCCATTCATTTACTCAACAAGTATGTATCAAGCCAGGCGCTCTGCTAGGTGTTAGGGGTAACAAGAGCAAGCAAAAATAGACCCCACTTCACTGAAACGGCTCTCTTCTAGGTCATAGGTTGTCAAAAGTCCGGTTTCTTTTCTTTTTCTTTTCTTTTTTTTTTTTTTGAGACGGAGTTTCGCTCTTTTGCCCAGGCTGGAGTGAAGTGGTGTGATCTCGACTCACTGCAACCTCCGCCCCCTGGATTCAAGCGATTCTCCTGCCTCAGCTGCCCGAGTAGCTGGGATTATAGGCGCCCACCACCACAACTGGCTTTTTTTTTTTTTTTAATTTTTAGCAGAAACAAGGTTTCTCCATGTTGGCCAGGCTGGTCTTGAACTCCTGACCTCAGGTGAACAGCCCGCCTTGGCCTCCCAAAGTGCTGGGATTACAGGCGTGAACCACCGTGCCTGGCAAGTCTGGCTTCTTAATCACCAGATAAAATAACTTTTTCTCAGTCTCATCCTCTCTAACTTCATTGTATCATCCTCCATTAATTCTGGTTACCAGCCTCTCCTTAAAATTTTTCCTTTGACTTCCAGGTCTTCTCCCACCTTGTTGATTTTTCCTGTCACTTTCCAAGTAGGGGAATTCTCAGAGACTTTGTCCTTGGCTCTTTTCTTCTCTTGTCCTTGGCAGTCTTACTTGATCTTAGAGCTTCACCTACCACTTCCGTGCCCAAGACTCTCAAATCTCTCTCTTCAGCCTTGACCTCTCTCCTGAGGTTGAGACTTGAATTTCAGCTGTTTGTCTCTGCCTGATTGTCTAACAATCACATTAAATTGCAAGTAGTCAAAATCCAACTCATTATCTTGCCTCTGAACCCGCTCTTCCTGCTGTGTTTCCTATTTCAGTTAATTCCTGATACTGGAAGCATAGAGTTAAATAAGAGCTACATTAGGGGTGTTGCAAAAGGGATTCTTGCATTGGGTAGGAAGTTTGATGATAGGAAAAGCTGTGAAGTCCCTTCCAATTCTGTGATTCTATTATGTTCCCAGGACAGAGCTGTCCATTTCCTTCAAGGGGCTCACAATTGAACCGAGGGAGACAAACCAATTGAGTGATAACTGGTCTTGACTTTGAATGCAGTGGAAATTCAGAGAAAGGAGATAACGTGCACTGAAGTAGTAAGAGAAGACTTTATGAAGAAGAGAACCAAGCCAAGCTCTTCAAAAGTAGAAGCTGTGTCTTTTATTTCATCCATAGTCCCACAGCACCATTCTCTACACACTGTAGAAACTCCATAAAGGCTTTTTGAATGAGTTTGTAATATTATTGATGTTTATTGAGTACACATTGAGTGCACAGTTCTTCACTAAATGATGTAGATGTTAACCAAGATGCAGTCTCTTTTTTAACCAGTCAACCAATGAATATTTACTGAGTGCCTATTATTTATAAAACACGATGCTAGAAATTATAGGGATGCAAGATGCAAGAAAAATATGTCTTAGACCCTCCCTTAGGGAGTTTACAATGTGGTTGGTAAGATGAGACATATATGCACAGGAGGCTAACTAAGAATGTGAGCCAGAGCCAAATGAATGCTATAGACAATAAGTGTAAACACAATTTTTAAAGTACAGGTTACTGTAGACTGGGTGGATACGGAGGCTTTATGGAGGAGGTGGGACCTGCACTGGGCTTTGAAGGATGGGGCAGAAATTAAATAGGCTTCAAGTTGTCATAGTTAAGATACAATTCAACACATGAAGCATCAGACTAAAGACCAAACAGATGAAGAACAACATCTAGGCAGGAATTTGCAGCTTATATCAGCATTGCTAGAGTCATTCTATTTCCCTCCCACCATAATCACATTTTTGTTCTTTTTCTTCCTTTTTCCTTTTAAAAATATTTCCCCCCCTTCTCTTTATGGTGACATACAGGGCTAAAATATTCTCCTCTGAGAGACATGTTAAAAGGCTGAGCTCAAAAACCAGACCGGGTTCAAATCCTGATTTTATCACTATTAGCTGTGTGATTTGGGGCAAGTTGCTTAATCCGTCTATTCCTCATCATTACACTACAGATGTAAAAATAGCACCTATGTCATAGGATTGTTTTGAGGATTAACTGAGTTAAAATATATAAAGCACTTAAAATTGTGCCTGGCAGATAGTAAGTGTTCAATAAATGTTAGCTTTTTTTTTTTTTTTTTTTTTTTTTTTTTTTGAGACGGAGTCTCACTCTGTCGCCCAGGCTGGAGTGCAGTGGCCAGATCTCAGCTCACTGCAAGCTCTGCCTCCTGGGTTCACGCCATTCTCCTGCCTCAGCCTCCCGAGTAGCTGGGACTACAGGCGTCCGCCACCTCGCCCAGCTAGTTTTTTTTTTTTTTTTTTTTTTGTATTTTTTAGTAGAGACGGGGTTTCACAGTGTTAGCCAGGATGGTCTCGATCTCCTGATCTCGTGATCCGCCCGTCTCGGCCTCCCAAAGTGCTGGGATTACAGGCTTGAGCCACCGCGCCCGGCCAAATGTTAGCTTTTATTAAGGGAAGAAGGCTGGCTAATTCAACATTATTGTCTTTCCAGGTCTTATTGTTTCTAGATAACTAAGTATATAATTAACGAACACCTCTATGGAAGCTGGAGGTCAGACTCTTGTCAGCTGAAGGGTTAGGTCTTTAGCAACCCCATTAACATGCATAACAGCCACTTAGGCTGCCGCCACTTTTTCCCAGATTGCCCTCACCCCTAGGTGACTTGGAGATACTTTTGTGAAATAAATACAATCACCAACTTAAGTAGGCAAGTTGAGTATTTAAAGGGCACTTCATCAACATAGGAAGAGAACTGACAACTTTCAGAAGGGATTTAGTTTAAAGTGGACTATCCCCAGGGAGGCCTCAGGTGAAATGAACGTCAAGAAGGGAACAAGTCACTAATGGTAATAGGCAGCTGGATGGGTGTGTGTGGAAAGGAGTAGGGTGCTCCATAGAAAGGCAGTTAAGCTCTGAATCCAGATCCCCTGGAATACAGATTGTATGGATATGAGCTCTACTCTTTTGTTTTCACCAGTCTACTACCTGTTTTTACAACCAGACCCTCCCCTCTTACTCCCTCCCTGCAGTTCCAGCCTCCTGCTCCCAGGAACACAAACACCCCAAATTACAGGGTCTTTTGATTTGCCATTTCCTTGGGACAGCCTGAAGGGAGAATCGAAAGAAGTTCTTGTCAGTACGGTTGCATAACACTGAGTCGGAGATTGTGAAATGTCCTTTGAGAAAAATGTACGGGCAGGAAGATGAATAGGTGTCTGTTTGATTAAGGTACAGTACTGCCTGTGGGCAGGATGATGAACTAATGAGATTCCATACAATTTAAAGGTCCTAAATCTTCATTTCTCACCACCCCCATTCTTGACTCCTTTTGGCCAAGAATCACTGTGGTCAAGGAAACGCAGTAGAGAGGAAAGTGCACATCAAGTTCTGATGTCACCTGTTTGTCAAGAGATTTGACTCAGCTACTGTGTGTGTGTGTGTGTGTGTGTGTGTGTGTGAGCTAACTGAGGTACAGAGGATAACTGTGCTTCACCCAACATCACTTAGTAGCTCTGAACTTCTGTGCCTGCCATGAAAAATAAAAAGGGTGCTGTGTGTGTATGTGTGTGTGTGTGTGTGTGTGTGTGTGTGTATGGGAGCCAGCTAGCTGTTATTGCCTTATTAATGCAAAGGACTTAATTAGCCCAGTACCCTCTACTCTCCTCTTCTTTTCACCCTATCAAAATTTTCTCTCAAAGATCATTTATCATTTATTTACACCTCATTGTGAATTTAACTTGCACAATTCTCCTAGGGCCATTTGATTTTAAGCCTTATCTCGTCACTCATCTATATATCTAACTTTTCACTTTCTATGGAATTGGTCCCTCTAGCGCTAAACACATTTAAATCTCTCCTATCCTAAAAAACAAATCCTTCTTTGACTATGCATTGCTCTCTAGCTACATTTCTTTCTTAGGCAAGTTTCTCAAAAGATTCTCTACTAAATGTTTCCACTTCTTCACCTCTGATTCAATTCTCAATTCACTATGATCTGGATTCTACTCCCAGGACTCTACTGAAACTGTTCTCATTTAAGTAATTATTAAATCTAGTGGACATTTATCAGGGCTTATCTTATTTGACCTTTCTACTGTATTAAACACTATTAACAACCTATTTGCTCCTTTTAGAAACATTTTCATTCATTGCCTTCAGATCATTATTGTCTTCTGGCTCTCTTCCTACCTCTCTGACCACTCCTTCCTGATATCCTTCACAGGCTTTTTTTTTTTTTTCTTTCCAAGATGGAGTCTTGCTCTGTTGCCCAGGCTGGAGTGCAGTGGCTCAATCTCAGCTAACTGCAACCTCCGCCTCCCAGGTTCAAGCAATTCTCCTGCCTCAGCCTCCCGAGTAGCTGGGACTACAGGCGCACGCCGCCACGCCCATCTACTTTTTTGTATTTTAGTAGACACCGGTTTTCACCGTGTTGCCCAGGCTGGTCGCCAACTCCTGCACTCAGGCAATCTGCCCGCCTTGGCCTCCCAAAGTACTGGGATTACAGGTGCCAGCCACCGTGCCTGGCCCACAAGCTGTTCTTTTCTGTGCCTGCCCTTTAATGTTTTTCCCAAATGGAAATAGTTTTACTTTTTCTAGTTAAAAAAGAAATGTAAGTTTATTGTTAAAAAATCAGATCCTTTAGAAAATTATAAAAATATAAAATCCAACTGAAACCCCACCACACAGAGGTAACCACTGCTAACATTTTGCTGTATGTCTTTCCAGACTTTAAAAATTATATATAGTTATTTATATATATAAATAATTATATATAGATAATTATTTATATTTATATTATATATAATTTATAATTATAACTATTTATATTAATTATATATATAAAATATACATTAATACAAATGATATACTACAATATTTTTTACCAGCTTTTTTCACTTTTTATGGACATCATTCTGTATCAACAAGCATAGGACATTATTTTAAATGGATAGATAGGGGAACTGTAAATTAGGCCATTTACACAAGATAGTGAAATTTATGATGGAAGTGACTAAGATAAAAAGCCTTGTAAAATATAAAATCCACTACCCCTTTATAAGATTTGTTATATAAGCAAATTCACAAATTAGAAAACAAGACTACAAAAATATTGCAGAAAATGCACAATTATTTGCTCTGAAAAACAGGATCCTTACACTGGTATCTTTATGTGATTATCTGATTATTTTCTGAGGATAAATTATTGGAAGTAAAACTTTTGAGTCAAAGATTTTGGTAAATAACATTTAAAATAAAAAAAATACAAAGCACTATACTTAAACACAGTTAATGAAAAACAACCCTCCCTGCCATCTGCGCCTCCTTTTCTCCAGTTCTGCTCTCCAGAGACAACCAGTATTACAAGTTTCTTCAAGTCAAAGTTTTAAAAAAAAAATACATACTGCCAATCTATTTCCCAGAAAGATTGTACCGATTCACATTCCTACCAAAACTGCATGCCCTCACCAACTTTTAAATCTTCTGTCCTTGCCTCTTCATGTTTTTCTTTCTACATGGTATGCTGATGACTCTCATCTCTCTATCTCTCTAACCCTGACCTCGCCCTCGAGCTCCAGGCCAGTATTTCCAGCTACTCGCTGGACATCTCCACCTGGATGTTCTACAGACACCCCATATTTATCTAAACTGAACTCATTTTTTACAGATGAGGAAAACTGTTTGTATAATTTGCTCATAGTTATACAGCTAGAAAGCAAGGATTTAAACCCAGGCAGCCTAAGTCCATTGGTCACACATTTAAGCCCTACACTATACTACCACCATGTCTAATCACATACAAGTCCTATTTTATTTCTTCAATCTCTGTCCTATCTCTTCCCTCTTCTCCATTCTCACCATCACCACTTGATTCTGAGTCTTATTGTCAATACTTTCATAATTCAACTTAAATACATCTTCCATGCTGTCTACAAAACAATTCTTCTAACACATACATCTGATCATGTATTTTTCCTGCTTAGGATCCTTCAGGGACTCCCTATCACCTACCATAAAGCGTTGTATCACTTATCATAAAGTCAGAGATCCTTTGCTTAATATAAGCAGATCATCCTTTGTCTGCCCATCCCTAGCCAGTCTACCTTTCTAAACACTTCCATCACACAGTCTGAATTGGCGATAAATGCCTAAAAATGCCCTACTATTTCTTATTGCAAGGACTTTGCATATTTCTCTCTCTCTCTTATTTTTTTTTTCCCTTTTCTTTCTTTCTTTCTTTGATGGAGTCTTGCTCTGTTGTCCAGGATGGAGTGCAGTGGCATGATCTCAGCTCACTGCAATCTCTGCGATTCAAGCGAGGTTCAAGCGATTCTCCTGCCTCAGCCTCCCGAGTAGCTGGGATTACAGGCGTGTGCCACCCCACCCAGCTAATTTTTGTATTTTTAGTAGAGACGGGGTTTCACCATGTTGGCCAGGCTGGTCTCGAACTCTTGACCTCAAGTGATCTGCCTGCCTCGGCCTCTCTAAGTGCTGGGATTACAGGTGTGAGCCACTGCGCCCGGCCTGCATATGCTGTTTCTTATTCCAGAAATTACCTTTCCCTATTTCCACTCCTATTTGTCCTTTATGTCTTTTCATGTCTGTCAAACTCATATGTTTCCTCCTCCAGGGGAGCCTCCCCTAATTTTTCCAATTATACATTTCCTATGTGCTGCTTTGAACATTTACTGATTTTGTATTTGTCACATTATATTAGTTTTGTTTACTTGTCTCCCTTGCTAGAATGTTAACTCCTTGAGGGCAGGGACTCTCTTATTTAACTCCAGGACTTTAGTGTTTAGCATGGTGCTTGGCACGTAAGTAGTTGCTTAGTGGATATTGGTTAAATTGAATTAAATAGCAATTGTGAAATTGTAGGGCCTCATACTCTGTTGAAAGAATTTCTGGCATCAGTGATATGGGAAATATTTTTTGAGCAGAGGAGGGCAGGGGAAAGGTGGAGAAAGGATGACCTGAAATCATCACCCTGTCTACCCTTTAATGTAGAGCATATGCAAATTAGTCATATAAATATTAGTATTTCTATAGATATTCTCATGTAAACATTTATTCTAGCTCCATTATGGGTTGCAGGCAACCTCAGAGCAGCGCCAAGTATGGAGTTCTGTGGAGCAGAAATAGAAGGTATGAAGTAAGTACCCTCAATTTGCTGAGAAATGTAAGATTGAGTACACCTGGAGTGTGGCAACAAGGAGTAAGATATGCCCAATTTTCCTGAAAAGTGAGAGAGAAATGTCTTTCTTTACCCCATCCTAGTTGCCTGCTGCTTTCCTGGCACCATACGTAGTGCTGAGTGCGCCATTGTGTGTGGCATGAACTGAAAGCATCATGGCACAGGTGGGACGGCTACGTTATAGGTTCTCAGTACTATTGTTGGAACCCCACCCTCCATAGACCACCCTTCTATTTTCGCGGAAAACCAGTACTTATTCAGGTCACGGGGCTTCGACCTATCACTGTAGGAGCCTGGCTCGCGGGGCAGTACCCACTGTTGATTGATACACGGTATGAGACAATTTCTTGGGTTGAGGAGCCGCGATTGGCGGAGCCAGCCAGTGGTGCTAAGCAGGGTATTGGGTACTGCGTATTGGGGATGCAGGTTCCCGGGTGGCCACAAACATCACCCGGAAGCCTGAATATGGCCTCCACTCTACAGGGCGCGCAGCAGGCAGCACGGCCGCTATTCAGGGCGCAGGGCCCGGGCCCGAGCGGCGTGCGCGTGCGCGCGTGCGTGGGCGCGCGTGCGCGCCGCCGCCGCCTGTGGGTTGGCTGGTTATTTTGCAAGCGGGAGGGGCCGTGCGCGCTCCTGCCTCAGGCCTCTGTCCCCCACCCCCCTTCCCCGGTCCCAGGCTCTCCTTCGGAAAGATGTCGGACACGGCAGTAGCTGACACCCGGCGCCTTAACTCGAAGCCGCAGGACCTGACCGACGCTTACGGGCCGCCAAGTAACTTCCTGGAGATCGACATCTTTAATCCTCAGACGGTGGGCGTGGGACGCGCGCGCTTCACCACCTATGAGGTTCGCATGCGGGTGAGTCACGGGGTGAGGGAGACAGCTGAGGGAGGACCGGGCGGCGCGGGCGGGAGGGGGGAGGGAGGCTACCGCGAGGACAACTAACGGCGGGCAAGACGCCTTAGGGGTCATTTGGGGGTTAGGGGCATAATAGGCTTGGAGAGAGGTTTGCCGATTCGGTTGTGACCGGAGGATGCAGAAAACTCCTGAGGGAGACATCGGACGGGGATGCAGGAAAACTACCCATGAGGAAGTGAAGCATGGCTGGATAGGGTGGGGTGGATGGAAAAAGATTAGAGTGAGGAATTCAAGGAGATAGGAATCACGACAGAAGGAAGGGAGGGAGGATGGAAGAGGGCTGGGGGATGGAAAGCCAAGCCAAGCTATCGCTGAGCTCCATAACTAAACTAGGTTGCGGGAAGTCTGAAGAGGGAGGGCAGGAAGGACGGCTGCTTTCTAATGAGGTCTCCCTGGGATAATGGAGTTAAGCAAAGCCTTGAATTAAGGAAAGGTAGATTCCAGAAAAGGCAGACAGCGGGCTTGTGGGAGCAGAAATAAGAAAGGGAGTCTCCTTGAGACCGAGCGCTTTCCTAACTTGTGTCGGATCAGCATCTGAAGGAGATAAATGTTTTATGCTTAAGTTTTCGCAGGTACTACATTCTGTCTCGCCTTGAAACCTGGCCTTGCCCTGGGATTGGTGCCTTGTCAGTCACTGCTTTCATTCTATGCTGATCCTTTAGATTTGAAGTATTCAGAGTGTTTATTTCCGTATTTATTGACTCTCATTTAGGTACTTTGTATATGAATGGCTTTTTGCCCTTTCTGTCCTAGATTACCCTTTTGGATTCTGACCCTGGTCTGTAGTTACTTTAATACATGACATTTCAGAACAGCCCAGGAGTGGCTTCTTCCAGCATGCATGACAGAGGACTTTACTCTAGTGCTTAGCCCATAATGCAAGGATGGAATGTCCAGATAGAGTATTTGGTTTACAGGATCTTTTGCCCACTTGAAGTGGTTGTAGGCAAAACAGTTTGAGAATCATTTTCCAGTTTTCCCTATGTTTTCTTCTCAGACTAAAAGGCCAGAATATTCTCTGTGGACAGCATCCTGCTCAAACAGCGTTGAAGAACTAAAAGAGTGTATGTGCTTTCATTGTTGAAGGAGTGAATTAAATGAGAAATTGTGGTTTCCTACTTGGGCTTTGAAATCTTATTGAGAAATGATGATTCCAGATTCCAAGCTTGGCAAAATCCAAACTAAAGAAAGAAAAGTGAATAGCAAAACATGAGAAACACTTGTCTATATAAGAACTATTTGAAATCATGTCTTTGGGGAGAATGGAATTTAGGTCCTTTAGAATATGATAAAAGCAGGAAATTGTCAGTGCTGGAGAACTTAGTTACCTGAGGGAGCTTGGGCATAACTAGTACAGCATAAGGGCTGTCTGCTGTGGGGTTTTGGAGACATTCGATGCATTAGCCAAGAGTCTTAGGGATTTTGAATGAAACCGCTCATTACTCCAGGTATTCTTTTGTTTTTTTAGAGATGGAGTCTCGTTCTGTTGCCCAGGCTGCAGTGCAGTGGTGCGATCTCGGCTCACTGCAACCTCCGCCTCCTGGGTTCAAGCAATTCTCCTGCCTCAGCCTCTCGAATAGCTGGGATTACAGGCACATGCACCATGCCGGCTAATTTTTGTATTTTTAGTAGAGACGGGGTTTTGTCATGTTGGCCAGGCTGGTCTTGAATTCCTGACCTCAAGTGATCCTCCTGCTTCAGCCTCCCAAAGGGCTGGGATTACAGGCATGAGCCACCACGCCTGGCCCTACTCCAGGTATTCTAGTAACAACAGGGACTGTTCATCTAGTGCCTGCTGTGTGCCAGGCACTGAACTAGGTTTTAATTTGTCTTAATCCTTACAAAACTTCGTTTTACACATGGGAAACTGAGGAGGAATGCAGTTTAAGTAACTTGCCCAAGTACACATAACTATAACTGACAGGGCTGGGATTTTAACACAAATATGTCTGACTCCATATTCTTTCTACTATACTTCAGTCTCCTGGACAACACTTAGTAGCAAAACTTTAGCATGTAAAATTTTTCTACTCACTAAACTTTTAATTGGTCTCTTCCACAATTTTTTTTTTTTTTTCGAGATGGAGTCTCGCTCTCTCACCCAGGCTGGAGTGCAGTGGCATGATCTCAGCCCACTGCAACCTATACCTCCCAGGTTCAAGCGATTCTCCTGCCTCAGCCTCCAGAGTAGCTGGGACTACAGGCATACAGGCGTGGTGCCACCACACCTGGCTAATTTTTTTTTTTTTTTTGAGATAGAGTTTCACTCTTGTAGCCCAGGCTGGAGTGCAGTGGCGTGATCTCGGCTCACTGCAACCTCTGCCTCCTGGGTTCAAGTGATTCTCCTGCCTCAGCCTCCCAAGTAGCTGGGATTACAGGCATGCACCACCACGCCTAGCTAATTTTTGTATTTTTAGTAGAGACAGGGTTTTGCCATGTTGGCCAGGCTGGTCTGGAACTCCTGACCTCAAGTGATCCATCCGCCTCAGCCTCCCAAAGTGTTGGGATTACAGGCGTGAGCCACCGTGCCCAGCTTGTTAATTAATTCTTTGAGACTAGGTCTTGCTCTATTCCCCAGGCTGGAGTACAATGGCACAATAATGGCTCACTGCAGCCTTGACCTTCTGGGCTCAAGTGATCCTCCCACCTTAGCCTCCTGAGTAGCTGGGACTAAAGGCAAATCCCATCACTCCTGGATTTATTTAAAAAAATTTTTTTTTGGTAGAGATAAGGTTTTATAGAGACAGCCTGTGTTGTCCAGGCTGGTCTCAAGTGATCCTCCTGCCTTGACCTCCTAAAGTGCTGATATTACAGGCATGAGCCACCATGCCTGGCCCCTTATTTATTCTTTTTTTTTCTTGAGATGGGGTCTCACTCTGTCACTCAGGCTGGAGTTCAGTGGCACGATCTCAGCTCACTGCAACCTCTGCCTCCTAGGTTCAAGTAATTCTCCTGCCTCAGTCTCCCCAGTAGCTGGGATTACAGGTGCACACCATCATGCCTGGCTAATTTTTATATTTTTAGTAGAGACAAGGTTTCACCATGTTGGCCAGGCTGGTCTCGAACTCCTGGCCTCAGGTGATCCGCCTGCCTCAGCCTCCCAAAGTGCTGGGATTACAGGCGTGAGCCACTGTGCTTGGCCTTGTTTATTCCTTTTTTTTTTTTCTTTTTAAGACAGAGTCTTGCTCTGTCACCCAGGCTAGAGGGCAGTGGTATGATCTTGGCTCGCTGCAGCCTCTGCCTCCCAGGTTCAAGCGATTCTCCTGCCTCACCTTCCTGAGTAGTTGGGATTACAAGCGCCTGGCTAATTTTTGTATTTTTAGTAGAGACAGGATTTCACCATGTTGGCCAGGCTGGTTTTGAACTCCTGACCTCAAGTGATCCGCCCGCCTCAGCCTCCCAAAGTGCTGGGATTACAGACATGAGCCACCGCATCCAGCCCTTATTTTATTCTTTTAAATAGATAATGGTTTAGTAATATTACTTTTTTTTTTTTTTTTTTTTTTTTTTTTTTGTTTTTTTTTTTTTTGAGACAGAGTCTTGCTCTGTCACCCAGGCTGGAGTGCAGTGGCCGGATCTCAGCTCACTGCATGCTCTGCCTCCCGGGTTTACGCCATTCTCCTGCCTCAGCCTCCCGAGTAGCTGGGACTACAGGCGCCCGCCACCTTGCCCGGCTAGTTTTTTTTTGTATTTTTTAGTAGAGACGGGGTTTCACCGTGTTAGCCAGGATGGTCTCGATCTCCTGACCTCGTGATCCACCTGTCTCGGCCTCCCAAAGTGCTGGGATTACAGGCTTGAGCCACCGCGCCCGGCCAGTAATATTACTTTATATGAATCTCACTCCATTTCAACCTATTGACATTCCTTGAACCTTGACGATCCTGGATGGAGTTTAACTAATGTAAGTTGGCCAGTTATTTGGCTTTTGATGGCCTGTTTAAGAACTGGATCCTGAAAAAACAATTTCCAGTGTCAAGGAGTACAAAGCATGATGTAGTGTGGGGTCTGTGTGAAGCTCTAATAGAGTTTCGAGATGCTCTTTTCCTGCCAAGAGGCAGTTGTGGAGAAAGGAGATAACTAGTTTATTTTATTCATCCTCTCACCTGAATTGACTGGCAGTAAATATGGTCAGTATTAATACATGTGGTTGGCCATTTCTATTTAGAACTTGTAGGCAGGAATGAAGATCAGGGCTTTCTGTCTGTCAGGGGATTCGTGTTGCCACTAGAGCCTTGGGAATCTCAGTGTTTAAAATGTAGAAATGAGCTAATTTATATCAGGGAGCAAGCTTTGGTAAGCCAGCTTTTGTAATGGCGATTTCTTCTGCATTTTCTAGATGAGGAGAGGATAAACAGACACATAGAGTCTCTATTAATTAATTGAGCATTTATTGAGTAACTTGCATATTCTGCATTTTAGAAGATGCAGAAGTAGTCATAGTTTCTGATCTTAATGAGATTAGTTAGTTAGACAAGGCAAACATGATGCATAAAACAATAGTATATCAGGCAATGCTAAAGTATGAATGTCAGAAGAGTTCAGAGAGGAGGTAAACCAATAGATCCAGTTGGTGTTGTCAGGAAATTTTTTTGTATGAAGTGAGAGTTGAGTAAGCAGTGGTAGAATGGAGAGGATTTGGACAGGAAGAGCAGAGGTAGGCATACCTTGATGTGTTTTTCTCTTTACAGGGAATTTAAATTCACTTTTTAAAGGAAAATGTAATATGTACACATGATAAATTCAAATTGTACAATGAAAAACATGACTATCCCACCCATTCCAGTTGTCTTCTCTTACTCTCGAAAGTCAATCACCATTACCAGTATCTTTTCATAAATACTTTATTCATCAGTGTAAATATATACATATATCCCTTTTTAAAACACAAATAGAGGCAAGCTATATATATATATATATATACTGTTCTATACCTTTATTTTACTACTTAATATCTTTCCATACTGGCACATGGAGATCTTTCATTTTTATTTCGAGAGACAGAGTCTCTGTGCCAGATTACAGTAGCATGATCACAGTTCACCATAGCCTTGACCTCCTGGGCTCAGGTGATCCCCCTGAGTAGCTGGGACCACAGGCGAGCACTGCCACTACACCTGGCTTTTTTACTTTTTGTAGAGATGGAATCTTGCTATGGTTTTCCAGGCTAGTCTCAAAACTCGGGCTCAGGTTATCCTCCTGCCTCGGCCTCCCGAAGTGCTGGGATTATAGGTGTGAGCTACTGCACCTGGCTTTCACATTCTTTTCATAGTTATTTAATATTCTGCTATACGGGTATACCATAATTCATTGTAACCTATGTATATTCGTAGATATTTATTATTATTATAAATAATAAAATGCAATGAAACTCTTTTTTTTTTTTTTTTTTTTGAGACAGAATCTCACCCTGTCTCCCAGGCTGGAGTACAGTGGTGTGATCTCGGCTCACTGCAACCTCTGCCTCCCGGGTTCAAGTGATCCTTCTGCCTCAGCATCACAAGTTGCTGAGATTACAAGTGTGTGCCACCATGCCTGGCTAATTTTTGTGTATTTAGTAGGACGGGGTTTCACCGTGTTGGCCAGGCTGGTCTTGAACTCTTAACCTCAAGTGATCTGCCCGCCTCGGCCTCCGAAAGTGCTGGGATTATAGGCGTGAGCCACCAAGCCCGGTCAAAACTCATACGTACATATTTACATACTACTGCAAGTCTACGTGTAGGATAAATTCTAAGCAGCAAGGGACTTCTGATCATCAGCTGTGACAAGGTTGGATGTGGTAAGGGTTGGTCTTTACCTGGTGGTGATTTGAAAGGTTATAGGAGCATGATCCATAGAAGCTATTTCTTCACTGGGACCTGTCCAAGTTACTCAGACAGGTGGCTACCACAGGCTGAACATTACTTTCCATCTTTCCTCTTTCATTTTTCCTTCTATGTAGACAAACCTACCTATCTTCAAGCTGAAGGAGTCCTGCGTACGGCGGCGCTACAGTGACTTTGAGTGGCTGAAAAATGAGCTGGAGCGAGATAGCAAGGTATGGCCTTGTTCTCTATGTGGCATCTTTGGAGGAGGAGATCTACATAGGTTGAGGGGGCATACAACCACAGTCTATAAAGTCTTGAAGGGAATGAAGAGGGTGAACACATTCTTATCCATCAAATCTCAGTATTTTAGATCGGGGGGATAACCTTTTGAAACTTGAAAGTGGTAAATTCTGGCTGGGCGCTGTGGCTCATGCCTGTAATCCCAGCACTTTGGGAGGCGGAGGCGGCAGATCACCTGACCTGAGGTCAGGAGTTCAAGACCAGCCTGGCCAACATGGTGAAACCCCATCTCTACAGAAAATACAAAAGTTTAGCCAGGTGTGGTAGTGGATGCCTGTAATCCCAGCTACTTGGGAAGCTAAGGCATGGAAATTGCTTGAACCTAGGAGTCAGAGGTTGCAGTGAGCCGAGATCGTGCCCTTGCACTCCAGCCTGGGTGACAGAACAAGACTCTGTCTCAAAAAAAAAAAAAAAAGAGAGAAAGAAAGAAAGTGGTAAGTTCAGGATAAGTTTTTTTTTTTTTTTAAAGTATTACTTCACTTAGTCGCTAGTAAAGTTGTACAATTTAATTCCTGTAGGGGCTAAAAATGGAAAGTCTAGTGTCAGGGAAATCCTAGCTAAATTCTTGAATGGTAGTGGCTTGTTAAGGAAAGTGAGGATTATTTGGAGTTTATTTCCTTCTTTTGAGGTGGTAAACCTGTCCTCCCATAGAAACGGATTAATTTTTGACCTGAGCCATCCTGACTGTTCTTATGGTCTTAGTTCTTGCAAGTTGCTGGCTATGGGACAGGATAGACCCTATGCCTAATAAGAAATGAGGTACATAGTGCTTTACCATCTCATTCCCACTCTGTCTCTCTCCCATGTGGCTGGAATTTTGTGTGTGCCTGCAGATTGTAGTACCACCACTGCCTGGGAAAGCCTTGAAGCGGCAGCTCCCTTTCCGAGGAGATGAAGGGATCTTTGAAGAGTCTTTCATCGAAGAAAGGAGGCAGGGCCTCGAGCAGTTTATTAACAAGTAAGCCAAGTTCCTGGGGGCTCCACTTGCTACTTTTACCATCGTAGTCTTTCTTTATGTTTTGTTTACCTCACCTTTTATTTTTATTTATTTACTTATTATTTATTTGAGACAGGGTCTCACTCTGTCACCTAGGCTGGAGTACAGTGGTGTGATCCGGCTCACTGCAACCTCTGCCTCCTGGGTTCAAGCGATTCTCCTGCCTCAGCCTCTGAGTAGCAGGGATTACAAGCACCGGCCACCATGCCTGACTAATTTTCGTATTTTTAGTAGGGATGGGGTTTCACCATATTGGCCAGACTGGTCTCGAACTCCTGACTTTAAGTGATCCACCCACCGTGGCCTCCCAAAGTGTTGGGATTACAGGCATGAGCCACCGCACCCAGCTCACCTTTTATAATGGGTACCACGATGTGGTGCCAATTATGTGGTGGGCTGACTGGACAGTAAAACTCCATTCCTTTGAGTAGGATTCTGATCCTGTATGTCAGAGCCTGAGAAAGCACAGTATGTTGGTTGTATCTAGGGATTTCCCTGTCTTGCCCCTCTATTCCCCATCCCCTCTACAGTATTAGGGTTGAGGTGGTACCCTACTGCTGTCCTCTACTGGCTTGAACCTTAGGGCTGACCTTGCCCTTCCTCCCCTGTCCACATCTCCATCCCTCTGCTAATTCTCTCTGATTCTGAATACTACTGATAACCATCCTGGTTTCTTTATAGAATTGCTGGGCACCCACTGGCTCAGAATGAACGCTGCCTACACATGTTCCTGCAGGAGGAGGCAATTGACAGGAACTACGTCCCGGGGAAGGTGCGCCAGTAGGAGCCCCTCTCACCACCTGCCCTCTACTTTCCTGCTGAAATGACATTGGTTTTTACACTAAGCCTCTCTCTGTCTTTGATCTGAAGTTGGCTGCCCATCTCCTGGCCTGATAGACTGTCTGGCATTGTGCTCCCTGGTACCTGACTACACCATGTGGGCACTCTGCTAGGATCCTCTTCTCTGAGGAGAGGTGGGAACCCACAGGCAGATGCCCTTTGCTTGGGTTGGGGTGGGTGGGTGGGGGGATTAGACTGGAAGGCAATTTCTTGGGCATTTACCCATGCCAGAAGGCTAACCTGGGGGGAGGGGGGCGCTTGTGCTGGTGAGGCACTTGGATACATACTGATGCTGCAAGTCCAGGGGATTTTTCTTACTCTTAGGTTTAACCAAGAACACTGAGCAGGGAAAAACCCTGCCTTTCCTAACTGCATGTATTTTTTCCTTTTGGAAAGGTGGTAGAGACTCAGAAGCTTTCCTTGTTTTCTCTAGGCCTGCTCCCAGTTTTCTTAACAGTTTCTTTTGTTGCTTTCTCTCTCCTTTGTTGCTTTCCATGGCAGTAATCCTCCTAGAGTCCAAGCAGTCTGTTGTATGGAGCAGGGTGTGTGGGTTTTCTGGGCCCATCATTATGGCTGCTTCAGAGTCAGAAGAAAGCCATAGGGCAGTAGGGGAGCTCCTATTGCCTAGCCCTTCTCCCTTTGTGGCTCCCACTCTAGCTGCCTATTTTTGCTCATCAGCTGGTGAGTCAGTATGGGCCAACAGTTCTCCCTCCCTAAGCCCTTGCTACTTTATGGGTTAGCTTTGCAGGTTTGGTGGCTTGAGGGGTGGGGGCAACTCACCACTGCCAGGTAACTCCCTGAAGGGTGGGAGTGGATTATCTTCTAGGCTCTTCCTGGCAGTAGGGAAGGGCATCAACACTGTCTTCCTTCCATTCTCCTTTCCCCCATCCCATTTAGTGCTGCCACAGGGCAGAAGCACACAAACCAACCACACAGTCTCTGACTTCTCCTAAGCACTTTGAGCTGTTGAATGGGGCTCAGGGGCAAGAATTTTTGCTGCCCTCCCCAGCGTGGTCACAGGGTTATTGAACTGCCTGCACTTGTTTCTCATGCAACTCCAGCATTTTCTCCAGAAGTTGAACTATGGATAGCAGCTTGGTATGGATTTCCTAAATCTTAACATGTGAAGCAGCTTCTTGAGGCTGGCAACTATCCTGGTTTCTGTCTGGGAGGGGGTGGTTTGTTTGCTGGGGCCCAATGTCTGTCCCAAGTGGTGGGGTGAGAGCAAGTTAACTTTGGTGCCAGGTGAGAGGTGGGGGCTCTTTGCTTAGACTCCTTATCATGGAAAGATTGGAGTTTTCTATGCAGGGTGTTGGGGAAAGGATTGCTGATTCTGACTGACCCTGATCAGAGAGATTAGGATTATATTTTGACATAGGATTTGGAGCCCATCTAAATGTTGAAGTTCCTTGAGACGGCTCTCCAGCTGCTGAGCCTGTGCCAGGGGCTAAGCAGCCCCATATGAGTGGCTCTGCTCCCTTTCCCACCTCACCAATGTTGTTGTTGCTGCCTTTTTGATTTGTATCCTCTGTTATAGACATTTTTTAAAAACGATTTCTTCTTTCATTGTGCACAAGTGCTGAGAGTCTGAGGCCCCATTTCTGCTGTGTATATATATCCTGACTCGGGGCTTTTATTCAGCAAACTGTTCATTCTTCTGTCAGACAATGTCATATTCAACTCTGTTCATATTAAACCACTGTGAAGCAAGCCTCTGTTTTCCTGCTTAAGTTGTAAATTTAGTATTTTTTAGTGTCTAGGATATGCTGGGTATTATGCAGAAATCATACAATGTGGCCGGTGTCCTGAGGTAATGTTTTGCATTTAAATTTTTTTAAAAAGCAGAATCTTAACTTATCTTAATGATATTTACCTATCCTTTGTGCAACTCACAACTGACTTTGTCACAGAGGTAATGCATCTGCTTGTAGGAAGTAGCTGTAGGCTCAGTACCTGTGGTTTGAGTCACATTTAGCAGATTTGGTTTTTAAGCTTGTGGGTTTGTGCTAATTTGGGCAGAATATATTTATTATATATATATGTGTGTGTGTGTGTGTGTGTCTGCATATGTAATACATGTACATAAACACACATGAATGTGTTCATCCTCTGACACACCCACACAACACCAACAAACATTTCTTCTATAGGCTTTTTACCTCAATTGACACTGTTTTGTTTTTTTTTTTCCAAATAAGTTTGACACAGGCAGAAAGGTGGGTGAACTC
Organism: Trachypithecus francoisi; assembly: GCF_009764315.1. Lineage (NCBI taxonomy): Eukaryota > Metazoa > Chordata > Mammalia > Primates > Cercopithecidae > Trachypithecus > Trachypithecus francoisi. The sequence continues at coordinate 72,147,070 of NW_022681471.1, forward strand.
TCAGAACTTTTGGTGGGTGGATATTCATCTGACCATTGAGCTCTGAAATGGTTTCCCTACACAGAGGGGGTTTTGGCAAGGGCTGGAATGAGGGGAGGTAGCAGTCTTGTCATTTAGAAAATCAAAGCTAGTTTTAATGTAGTTCAACATGGAAAGAAGGTATAGAAAGTGATGTGTTTAAAACATTAGCAAATTAAGGCTGAATGTGGTTGGCTTATGCATGCCTGTAATCCCAGCATTTTGGGAGGCTGAGGCAGGAGGATTGCTTGAGCCCAGGAGCTTGAAACCAGCCTGGGCAACAGAGTGAGACACCGTCTCTACAAAAAATTTCAAAAGAAAAAAAAAAAAGGAAATTAACATTACTTAGCAGTATTTGGTTCTAAGCAGAAGAGTGGGGGCTGTGAGGAAGTTGAGGTTTCTGGTAGTTCATGAATGAGATGACTAAAAATATCTGAGGGGATAGGGAAGAATGGATATTTCTGTGAAATAAAGGAAAGTAAGGGTAAAGAGAGATACAGCCTTCGTAGGCAGCAGTGTGAGAATGAACTGCAGAATAAATAGAAAAGCAGCTATAAAATAAAGTGTTAACAAAAATTTGGACAGATGACACCTCATTTAACAAGTGCTAATAGTCTTCTGTGTCTGGTCCTATGCTAACAGCAGGGCGGGGGATAGGGTGGAGTGGTTGTGGTACAAGTAAAATATGATATTACATTCTCTTTTTTCATAGACCTTAAGAGTTCAGTTGAAGAGGTGGGTGTGGTGGCCTATGCTTGTAATACCAGCACTTTGGGAGGATTGCTTGAGTCCAGGAGTTGGAAATGAGCCTGGGCAACTGAGTGAGATCTCATTTCTACAAAAAAAAAAAAAAAAAAAAAAGAAATTAAAAATCTGGCCAGGTATGGTGACACATGCCTATAGTCCAGCTACTTGGGAGGCTGAAGCCGGAGGATTGCTTGAGCCCAGGAGGTTGAGGAGTGAGCCATGCAGTGAGCCATGATTGTACCACTGCACTCCAGCCTCAAAACAAAATGAAGAGAGGCCTATACAAGACAGGAAAATGCTAGAGACAAAGTAAGAGATTCAGGCACATCTGGTTAGTTGTCCAGTCTTTTTCTTTTTTAAAAATATCAGGCCAGGTAAATCTCTCTTGGATGTCAAATGGCCATTTTGGCACATGAACTGGGCCGGGCAAGAACCCTAAATCCAAACCCTCTTACCCATTAACACTGAGGAGAAGCATACTTTTCTTTGATAAGGAATTCTAATTTACACAGGTATTTGCATGTTTACTGCTAATTAATCCCCTTTATCTATAGTGCAGAAAGGGCTTAACCTTATGCTGGAACCTGGGGGACAGAGGCTAACAAAAAATTTTGAACATAGCTAGAACCAAAAGAAGTCTAAATCTTCACATTCCAAAGATGCCTTATCTACCCTTTAACCCATTCTTTGAGACAAGGAATTAAGCCAGTCAAGGTGGGAGAGGTGGATAACATTCAGGCTTCTCTGGAGTTGTTTGATAGTTATCCTACATGAGATACTTTTATGTTGAAGATATTCCTACTTTTATGTTGAAATATATGCTGTAATAATTTAAGTAAAATTACTTTCTTCTGTGGAAATGTAGAACAGCTGCTCACTGAAATGGATATTTCTTCATATCCTTGAAAACTGTTGAGTCACCCTTAGTATTCTCTTCTTAGATATAATAAGTTCTAATTTTTCCTTACTTGGCTCATTTTTAACTTTTATCTTTTTATTATTCTGAAATCTCTCCAAGGCCCTCACATGTCCTCAGGTTGTAGTGTCTTAAATTGGACAACATTTTAATTACAGCCTGAAGGTTAGGTAGTTGTTATTCCATTTATATATCTTAGTATTTGAGTTTACTTTTGAAATATAAAGTCTTGGTGACTAATTTAGCATGTGGTTCTCTGCCACTCCCTTCCTGACCACCCACCACCCCTCATTCTTATCTTCTTTTTTTACCTTGTTTGTACAAAAACCAGTTGTTGCCTATTTTATTTCTTCTCTCCATACCCTGTCTCTCTGTCTATGCATTTAAAAACAGAACTCATTCCTTATAAAACAGACAAACCAGGGATAATTATCAACATCAAAAGAGAATTCTTTGAATCACTCTAGGCTTCCTTTAAATAGGTGTTTCCTATGGTGGTTTTAAGTGTTTTTATATAGGTCATCAACTACTTTATAAAGAAACTGAAGATAAAGGGTTAAGAGGCCGTTCCAGTTGAAGAACAGTTAGAAATTGGGATAAAACAGTAGTTCTTAGGTAAACAGTAAAATACAGTTAGATTTTTTTTTTTTTTGAGGTGGAGTCTCACACTGTTGCCCAGGTTGGAGTGCAGTGGCATGATCTCAGCTCACTGCAATCTCTGCCTCCCAGGTTCAGGTTCAAGTGATCCTCCTGCCTCAGCTTCCCGAGTAGCTGGGACTACAGGTGTGGCGCCATCATACCCGGCTAATTTTTGTATTTTTGTTAGAGACGGGGTTTCACCACGTTGACCATGCTGGTTTCAAACTCCTGAGTTCAAGTGATCTGCCCATCTCGGCCTCCCAAAGTGTTGGGATTACAGGCGTAAGCCACTGTACCTGGCCTGATTTATGTATTACTTTTCAAGAGAATGTTATACCAATAATATTTTTTGTCTAGATACAGTGAACTTTTCATCATCTGTACTAATGGAGGCATATACATTTTAATTTTGTTATGCATTTTGGTTGTAACAGTTAAATATAGGGATGTCTAATCATAAAATTTAAAAATACTTCCTACTTTCATCATACTGAAGACTCAGGAAGATCTGAAAAGAAACAGAAAGAGTACCAGGCCTGGAATAGAAACCTGACTTCTAAAATTGGCTATATAGCTAGCTGTAGGACCTTAGTTGAATTGCTTCACCATTTTGGGCCTGTTTTCTGAACTATACAATGAGGGATTTCGACTAAATGAGGGATTTTGACTAAATAATCTCTGAGGTATCTTAAATCTCTAGCTTTTTATGATTTCCCACCTTGCCAAGGAGTTGAGTAAACATTGGAGGTGATGCCACCAGAAAAGTGAAAGCACAATTTTTCCTGTGTATGATGGAGTTTGTTGTAGTGTAGTTAGTTTTCTCTTCCAGAAATGAACGATTATCCTGATTAGATTTTGTTTGCCCACATCTGTTATATCAAGTCATGAGTATACCCCCATTGAAACTCAGAATTGATTTGGTTTACGGTTGTCCTAATTGTATCCTAGGTCTTCTAGCTGAAATTTTAAAATGAAGTAGTCACCCCATGGAGTTATTTATTTATTTATGTATTATTTTGAGACGGAGTCTTGCTTTGTCACCCAGGTCAGAGTGCAGTGATGTGATATCGGCTCACTGCAACCTCTGCCTCCCAGGTTCAAGCAATTCTCCTGCCTCAGCCTCCAGAGTAGCTGGGACTACAGGGGCACGCCACCACGCCTGGCTAATTTTTGTATTTTTAGTAGAGACGGGGTTTCACCATATGGGCCAGGCTGGTCTCGAACTCCTGACCTTGTGATCTGCCCACCTCGACCTCCCAAAGTGCTGTGATTGATTACAGGTGTGAGCCACAGCACCCAGCCCCCATGGAGCTATTTTTATTTAAAACACATACATTATAACTCTATTGATCTGATTACAAAAGTGCCTATTTTGTTAAAATGTTTCATCGTGGTGATAAAAATTCAAAAATTATTAATGTCAGTCAACAAAATTCAAGCAAAACATAAATGTGTAAAGTAAAAAGTGAAAGATTTTTCCTTAGTCCCTCTCACCACTCCCATTCTCCAAGAATAACTTAATTTGGTGTGTGTCTTCCCAGATGTTGTTCTGTGTGTGTTTATATATTAATATACACATATATACATATATGAATACCCACACATTTGTATATAGGTTTTTTTAAACAAAATGGGATATTATATGTACTGTTTTGCAACTTTTTTTCACTTTGCATTGTATTCTGGACTTCCTCTTGCATTAATACCTGGAAATTTACCTCATTTAAAAAATGACTGCATAATATTTCATGGTATGGTTGTATCACAATTTAATGATTCACCTATTGATGCAAATTTGTCTCCAATCATTCACTATTATAAATAATGCTACATATAACCTTGCTCCAGCGTATAAGTATTTCTGTAGGATAGATTTTGAGAGAAGGAATTGCTGGGTCAAAAAGTGTGTGCCTTTTACTCTGTGTGTGTGTGTGTGTGTGTGTGTGTGTGTGTAGAGATGGGGGAGGGGGTGATCTCACTTTGTTGCCCAAGTTGGTCTCGAACTCCTGGCTTCAAACAATTCTCCTGCCTCAGCCTCCCAAAGTGTTGGTATTACAGGCATGAGCCACTGTGCCTGGCCTCATTTTACATTTTGATAGCTAAAGCGAAATTGTTTTCTTAAAGAATGCAGTTTAGGCTTCCAATGACAGCAAATGAGAATGTTTCCCCACCCAAAGTGGGGAAATTCTGTTCACAAAAAGTTTGCTTGCCAAAAGTGGCAAAAATTTAAACAATTGATAATTATCCAAACTATTTGGTGAAAATCGTATTTCATGGTTTTAATTTGCATTTTCTGGTATATTTAGTTGTAATGATACCACTGTCAGATTTTAGTTTCCCCACACATTAACTTTTGGTCGTTCTAGAGGCAGTATCTATTGTTGCTAATTGAGGATACTGACTACTCTTCACCATAAATAAACCATCACACTTAATTAAAGGCCCTGAGTGTAAGTTTCTTCCCATCTGACTCTGGGGGAAGATGAAGCGATTAGTCTAGTGACAAAGCAACATTATCTGAGGCGCTCTCACAACCAGTACCTTTTTCAGATTGTCATTACTTGAGGTCAAGCCCAGAGCAGCACTGACAGCTCAACTACATGCTCTTCTGACCTCATGGCCAACCTGCTTTGATACTCGGGGAAATATAACTTGGTCTCTTGAGCCACCATCCCTCCAGCTTGGACCCCCGTCCAGTTATTTCTCCCAGATCCATACCTTTGATTCCATGCAGGGATGGAACAAGGATGGGGACCAAGACCGTGATGGTGACCATAATAAGAGGTTGGATTACCAGGCCTTCTGGTTGGCTGTCCACGTGTTAGTCAGAAATAAGCTTTAATTGGTCGTTCGCAATGGGAAGCACATATCTGTCGTACGCAGTGGGAAGCACATACCCTCTTCTGATTGGCCTCTTAGTTGAGGGGTGGACTACAGGGAAATCTGCTGGTTGGCTGGAATGGAAGACCAATAGGAACGCTGTGGCGCTGCTTTCGAAAGTGAGGCCTTCCCCGCGCGCCTGGAGCTGTCAGCGGGTTTCCTTGGAGCTGTCAGCGGGTTTCCTCGGAGCTCCAGAGGCCTGAGTTGGTAACTGCGCTTTCCTGCAACCTAGGTATCCTCTACCCGGGTCGCGGTCACACTTCTGGCATCTCAGAATGTCTCTGGTTGTGCCGCGGTGAATGAGGCCGTAGTCCGCTTGTCCAGCCCTTAGGAAGGTCCTGCCTTAGGCTGTCGGTTTCGTTCCACAAACGCCAGCCCGGAGCTCTTCCTGGGATGGGGCCATTGAAGTCATGGGCCTGGGGAGTGGGGATCAGGGACCAGGGAATGGGACAATACTTTGCGGGCCTCAGGATGAAGTTCTTCATTGCGAGCATTGTGACCCGATTCGCGGCGGAAGCGGGAGAGGCTGCACTCTGCGGCTGTGAAGGCCTTTTTTGTATTAAGTCTCAGGAAGGGAGCAGGAAGTGTGTGACCCAGAAAGTTCCGCCGTCTAGGTGGCCTCCACCATTTCAGCCAGCCGCCGCCTCTGTTGCCTGATTTCACCCCCTGTGGCTCCTTCCTAGACTCATCAGCTCTAAGACCACTGCAGTAAGTAGATTAGCCCTTACAGCCTGTACTCAGAAAGTCCCCTTTCTTCCTCAATGTCAGTGGGTTTGTAAAAAAAAAAAAAAAAATCAAAACACTATACATATATGGGGCTAACACTTTGGCCATTACCCACAATCCTTGTCCTCTTTCCCTCTTCCCCAGAGTAACTGCTATTAACAGTTTGGTGTGTATCCTGGCAGCCTTCCAGGTCTTTTTTTCTAGTTATCATAGAAACTACATTGTATTGTATTTTTATTTTAACAAAAATTATACCCTACTGTACATACCCCATAAGTTTTTCATTCAGTGTTTTGGAAACATTTTTATTTTGGTACATCTAGGTTTATTTTTATTTTATTTTATATATTTTATTTTTTAGTAGAGATAGGGTTTCACCATGTTTGCCAGGCTGGTCTCAAACTCCTGACCTCAAGTGATCCAACCACCTTGGCCTCCCAAAGTGCTGGGATTGCAGGTGTGAACCACCGCACCTGGGCAGATTTACTTCTTTTTTTAAAAAGTGATGTATTATGCCATAGTATGACTATAAAACAGTTTATTTAACAATTTCCTTATTGATAGACTATTAGATTTTTTTCAATATTTTGCTTTTACAAGTGGTACTCCTATGAACATTCCTGAACATGACAGTTTCTCTAGTGCAGTGGTTCCCAAACTTTTTGATTGCAGGACCCCTTGACATTCCTAACAGAATTTGTTTGTGTAGGTTTATGGCTCTCTCTATTCAATGAAATTAAAACTGGCCGGGTGCGGTGGCTCACACCTGTAATCCCAGCACTTTGGGAGGCTGAGACAGGCGGATCACCTGAGGTCAGGAGTTCGAGAACAGCCTGGCCAACATGGTGAAACCCCATCTCTACTAAAAATACAAAAATTAGCCGGGTGTGGTGGCACACACCTGTAATCCCTGCTACTCGGGAGGCTGAGGTGGGAGAATCGCTTGAACCCGGGAGGCGGAGGTTGCAGAGGTTGCACCATTGCACTCCAGCCTGGGCGACAAGAGCGAGACTCTGTCTCAAAAAAGAAAAAAAAAGCAAAATAACTTTTCCAAAGCAAGAAATATTATTGAGAAGAGTAAAATTGTTTTTTTTTTTAACAAGTCTCATTAATGTCTAGCTTTATAATAATAATACTCCAGACATCTGGAGTCTCATATCTGCCTTTACATTTGATCTATTGGGATGTTTTGGTTGAGTATATCACACATATATTATTATAAATGTGTATGTAACAAAATTTACCATTTTAACCATTTTTAAGGAAACATTTCAGTGGCATTAAGTACATTTACATTGTTATATAACCATTACCACCATCCATCTCCAAAATTTTTTCATCTTCCGAATTGAAACTCAAAACAATAACTCCCCATTGTCCCCTCCCCCAGCCCTAGCAACCACCATTCTATTTTCTGTTTCTATGAATTTGACTATTATAGGTAACCTTATATAAATGGAACCATACGGTATTGGTATTTTCGTGACCGGCTTATTTCTTTTTTTTGAGACGGAGTCTCAGTCTGTTGCCCATGCTGGAGTGCAGTGGTGTGATTTCTACTCACTGCAACCTCCGCCTCCTGGGTTCGAGCAATTCTCCCACCTCAGCCTCCAGAGTAGCTGGGACTATAGGCACGCTCCACCACACCTGGCTGATTTTTGTACTTTTAGTAGAGATGGAGTTTCAACCTGTTGACCAGGCTGAACACAAATGATCTGCCCGCCTTGGCCTCCCAAAATTCTGGGATTATAGGCAGGAGCCACTGTGCCAAGCCATGACTGGCTTGTTTCACTTAGCATAATGTGTTCAAGGTTCATTCATGTTGTAGGTTGAGTAATATTCCAAAGTGTGTTTATATACATACATACATACCACGTTTTGTGTGTCCATTCGTCTGTCAAGGACACTTGGGTTGTTTCCACCTTTTGTCTATTGTGAACAATGCTACTATGAATATAGGTATACAAATATCTGTTTACATTTCTGCCTTCAATTCTTTTGGGTATATATCCAGAAGTGGAATTGTTGGGTCATATAGTAGTTCTCACTTCCCTTCTGATGGACATTTATATCAGTGCTACTCAAACTGTATTCCACAGACTGGTACCAGTCGTGAACTATCACCTGTACACAAGGAGATAAGTCTAGGAACCGAGGATAGGCATTTAAAACCTTTTATAGCAATTTCATGTGGCCATGACATCTAAGTGAATGATCACTTTTCTAGTAATTTGTTTTTTCTTTACAAAGGTATCAGTCCGTGATGGATTGGAAATTTACCAAAAAAAAAAAAAAATAACAACAACAACAACAACAACAAAAACCAAACTGGGTCAGGCGTGGTGGCTCATGCCTGTAATCCCAGCATTTTGGGAGGCCCAGGCAGGAGGATCACTTGAGACCAGCCTGGGCAACCAAGTGAGGTCTCATCTCTACAAAAAATTTTAAAAATTATCTGGGCATGGTGGCATGTGCCTGTAGTCCCAGCTACTCAGGAAGCTGAGGCAGGAGGATTATTTGAGCCTGGGAGGTCAAGGCTGCAGTGAGTTATCATCACACCACTGCACTCCAGCCTGGGCAAAAGAGCAAGATCCTGTCTCAAACAAAAAACAAACAAATAAAAAAACCCAAATCCCTGATCTTTTGCCATACATAGTTTTCATTTTAGTTTTTTTCTGAAGATGGGATGTTGCTGTGTTGCCCAGGCTGGTCTCGAATTCCTGGCCTCAAGCAGTCCTCCCACCTTGGCCTCCCAAAGTGCTGGATTACAGGAGTGAACCACTGCACCTGGTTACCACAGTAGTTTGAGAAGCACTGATTGAAGTGGATTCCAGTTTGGGGTTGTCATTTGCCATTAACTCTTTTTTATGGACAATGTTTCTCTAAGGTAGGTACTGAAGAGTAGGATTACTGGGTTACTGGATCAAAGGGTATGTACATTTTACATTTTATTACTGCAAAATTGCTCTTCAAAAAGGCCAAATACTTCTAACAATGGTATATGAGTCCTTTTTTTGTGCCAGAAATGATATTCAAAAAAATGAAAACTAAGATGGTATATGAGAGTACCTATTTCCCTACACTCCTGCCAACACCTGATATCAATCTCTTAAACTTTTTTAGTCTGTCAGGCAAAAAATATCTCCTCTTTATTCACAGTTTTCTGATTATTAGTGAATTTAAGTATTTTTTCATGTTTATTAACTTTAAATTTTGATGTAGTCAGATATATTATTCCTTTTCTTTATGGCTTTTACCTTTTTGTTATTTTTTCATAGAGACAGGCCTCACTCTGTTGCACAGGTTGTAGTATAGTGGTGCAATCATAGCTCACTGTAACCTTGAACTCCTGGGCTCAAGCAATCCTCCCACCTCAGCTTCCCCAGTAGCTGGGACCATAGGCACATGCCACTATACCTGGCTAATTAAAAAAAAATTTTTTTTTGTAGAGATGGGGTCTCACTATGTTGCCCAGGGTGGTCTCTAACTCCTGACTTCAAGTGATCTGCCCGCCTTGGCCCCCAAAGTGCTGGGATTATAGGCATGAACCACTGCACCTGGCCCAGCTTTTGCTTTTTTAGTCTTAAGTGTTCTTGCTCCAAGGTTTTAAGCATGTTCATTTATATTTTCTTCTCATGTGTTTCTTCCCCTCTTTTCTTACAGCTTTATTGAGGTATAATTGATGTACACTAAACTGCACATCCTCAAAGTATATAATTTGATGAATTTGGACATATGTACACACCCATGAAACTATTACCACAATCGAGATAATGAACATGTCCATCACCTCTGAAAATGTCCTTGTGTGTTCCTTTGTTCTCATTTCTAAATGTGTGTGTATGTTCATGTATGCATAGATGCACGGATATGTGCTGGGATTATACACTTTTTCATTAATTAAGGTAAACTTACATACAGTAAAATTCATCTTGAGTATATGTTTCTGCAGGTGCTGACAAATGCATAAAGTCATGTAACAACTGGCCGGGCATGGTGGCTCATGCCTGTAATCCCAGCACTTTGGGAGGCCAAGGCAGGTGGATCACCTGAGGTCGGGAGTTGGAGAGCAGCCTGACCAACATGGAGAAACCCGTCTCTACTGAAAATACAAAATTAGCCGGGCGTGGTGGTGCATGCCTGTCATCCCAGCTACTCGGGAGGCTGAGGCAGGAGAATCGCTTGAACCCGAGAGGCGGAGGTTGTGGTGACCCGAGATCACGCCATTTCACTCCAGCCTGGGCAGCAAGAGTGAAACTCCGTCTTAAAAAAAAAAAAAAAAAAAAAAAAGAAAAGAAAAGAAAAGAAAAAAGTCATGTAACAACCATACAGTGAAAATATAGAATAGTTTCATCACCTCAAAAAATTCCCAATTCTCCTTTATAGCCTACTCCTCCCCTCTACTTCCCAGTAATCACTGCCTGTTTTCTGTCACTATAGTTTTGCCTTTTCAAACTGTCATGTAATCATAAGTATATAAACTTTTGAGACTGGCTTCTTTTATTTATTTTTATTTATTATTATTATTATTTTTGAGACGGAGTCTCACTCTGTCACCCAGGCTGGAGTGCAGTGGCGTGATCTCGACCCACCGCAACCTCTGCCTCCCAGTTCAAGTGATTCTCCCGCCTCAGCTTCCCGAGTAGCTGGGATTACAGGCCTGTGGTACCATGCCCAGCTAATTTTTGTATTTTCAGTAGAGATGGAGTTTCACCATGTTGGCCAGGCTGGTCTCGAACTCCTGACCTCAGGTGATCCGCCTGCTTCGGCCTCCCAAAATGCTGCAATTATAGGCATGAGCCACCGCGCCTGGCCTATTTATTATTATTATTATTTATTTATTTATTTTGTTTTTTGAGACACAGTCTCGCTCTGTCACCCAGGCTGGAGTGTAGTGGCGTGATCTTGGCTCACTGCAACCTCCCACTCCCAGGTTCAAGTGATTCTCCTGCTTCGGCTTCCCGAGCAGCTGGGATTACAGGCGCCGCCACCACGTCCAGCTAATTTTTGTATTTTTAGTAGAGACAGGGTTTCACCATGTTGGCCAGGCTGGTTTCGAACTCCTGACCTCAGGTGATCTGCTCGCCTTGGCCTCCCAAAGTGTTGCAATTATAGGCGTGAGCCGCCACGCCTAGCCTATTTACTATTATTTATTTATTTATTGAGACAGAATCTCACTTTGTTGTCCAGGCTAGAGTGCAGTGGCATGATCATGGCTCACCACAGCCTGGACCTCCTGGGCTCAGGTGATCCGCCCACCTCAGCCTCCTAAGTAGCTGGGACTACAGGCGCAGGCCACCACACCCGGCTAATTTTTTGTATTTTTTGAAGAGATGGGGTTTTGCCATGTTGTCCAGACTGGTCTTGAACTCCTGGGCTCTAGTGATCCTCTCACCTCAGCCTCCCGAAGTCCTAGGATTACAAGTATGAACCACTATGACTGGCTGGTTTTAATTCTTTAAACTGTTTAGGAGTTACTTTTGTGAATGGTATGAGATATTGCTATAACTTAATTTTTTTCAAATGTTAGGTTGGTGCAAAGTTATTGCAGTTTTTGCCATTAAAAATGGCAAATTTATTTTGCACCAACCTAATAGGTAATCATCACAATACTATTTACTTTCTCCAATGACTTGAAATGCCACCTTTATTATATACCCAATTCCCTTATACATACAAATCTGTTTCTGGATCATCTATTTTGTTTCACTGATGTTTGTTCTTTCTTTTTTTCTTTTCTTTTTTTTTTTTTTTTTTTGAGACGGAGTCTCGCTCTGTTGCCCAGGCTGGAGTGCAGTGGCGCAATCTCGGCTCACTGCAAGCTCCGCCTCCTGGGTTTACGCCATTCTCCTGCCTCAGCCTCCCGAGTAGCTGGGACTACAGGCGCCCGCCACCTCGCCCGGCTAGTGTTTTGTATTTTTTTTTAGTAGAGACGGGGTTTCACCGTGTAGGCCAGGATGGTCTCGATCTCCTGACCTCGTGATCCGCCCGTCTCGGCCTCCCAAAGTGCTGGGATTACAGGCTTGAGCCACCGCGCCCGGCCCTGATGTTTGTTCTTACGCCAAAATTACACTTTTTATATTACTGCTATAGCTTTATCATAATTTTGATACCTGATAAAGTCTTCCCTGTTGCAGACATTTCTTGCCTAACTAGTTCACTTTTCCTTCTACAAGGATTTTTAGAATCAGCCAATATATTCTCCAAAAAAATCTTGTTGAGATTTTAGTTGAGATTATGTTGAAATTTCAGCTTAATTTGGGGAGAGTGGATATCTTTACATTATTAAATTTTCTCAACATAATATATCCCTCTATTTATTAAAGTTTTCATTAATGATATGTCTCTCCTTTTATTTCGGCTTCTTTTATGTTTTACATTATTTGTAATCCTGTGTTTACTTCTCTTTCTTTCTCATCTGTAAACTTTTGTTTTTTTTTGAGACAGAGTCTTGCTGTCATCCAGGCTGGAGTGCAGTGGCGCAACCATGCCTTATTGCAGCCTCAACCTCACTGCCGCTATTAACATTTTTTTTTCTTTCTTTTTTTTTTTTGGAGAGATGAGGTCTCACTATGCTGCCCAGGCTGGTCTTGAACTTCTGGTCTCAAGTGATTCTCCTGCCTCGGCCTCCCAAAGTGCTGGGATTATTGGCCTGAGTCACTGCGCCTGGCCTGTAAACTTTTTTGAGTGTAGGGACTTTTTGTTTCATCTCTATATTGCAGTGCCTGACATATAGTAAGTGCTCAGGAAATGTTTGATGAGCAAATTACACCACAATAAGTGTTCCAGCATTTCATTAAAAATGGTGGACTTCAGCCTGGGCAACATAGTGAGAGACCTCATCTCTACAAAAAATAAAAAGATTAGCTGGGTATGGCAGCATGTGCCTGTGGTCCCTGCTATTCAAGTGGCTGACGTAGGAGGATCGCTTGAGCCCAGGAGGTTGAGGCTGAGTGCACTTCAGTCTAGGCAACAGAGCAACACCTTGTCTCAAACAACAACAAAAACAGAAAAACAAAACTTGTGGACTTGGGAGTGGGGGGTTGTGGGGGGAGGGAAAATGGGTGAAGAAGGGGAGGTGGCTGGGGAATGGGTGGGGGCCTGGCGGGAGCAAGCAGTGGAGCTGGGGTCCCTGAGCTCTGTCAGGAGGAAGCCAGGCTGCACTTTCTGGGCAGTCGGAGGGGACAGGTGGCACCAGAAGGCAGGTGGACTTAACCTGTTGGTGACTGCGGCCTCTGCCCGTCCTGCCTTCCTGCAGGTGCCTTGGATGAGGCTGCCCCACACACCCTGAATGATTTTTATAATCAGTGGATAAAGTGGGAGAAATGTGGAATAACTTCAAATACAGGTAACAGAATGTCTTCAGTCGTGAGGGAGTAAGCCGTGGTGAAAATGTGGATATGAACTCTGACAGATATTTGTCAAAAAGAAAAAACATCAATATAGGAGACTCGGCTGCTCAGCAACAAAGTAGTCCTTAAGAGAAAATGTTGCCTTACACCTGGCACGCCAGGCCTTCAAAGAATTCTTCAAGGAGAAACCACATTGTGCCACTGAAATCCCTCAAATTGTTGAAATAAGTATCAAAAAGGATGATGATTTTTGTGTTACCCCAGGAACAAGACTTGCATGAAGAGATTCCTACTTTTGACATGCTCCATGGGGTGGTAAGAGAAACATTTCTGTTACAATGACCAGGATTCATTGGATACTGATAAAAAGCTTGGTAGAACTCAAAGTGGACTTCAAAGGAAAGAGAGGTGCTAAGCTCTGTACAGGACACGGACAGTGTTTCCAGAAGAACCAGAAGAACCGTAGGGAAGTCGCTCTCTGAGACAGGCTGCAGGATACTGTGGGCTTGTGTTTTCCCATGAGAACGTATAACAAGCAGTCAAAGCCTCTCTTTTCCAATTAAAGAAACATCTCTTTCTGAATTAATACTGGAGAAATGCCCTTTTCCTGCTGGCTCAGATTTAGCCCCAAAATGGCATTTGAATAAGCAGCATACAGCTCCTGTGAGCCCACATTCAACATTTTTTGATGCATTTGATTTGTCTTTGGGGTTTTTTTTTTTTTTCTTTTTTTGAGACGGATCCATCGCCCAGGCTGGAGTGCAGTGGTGTAATCTCGGCTCACTACAACCTCGGCTCACTGCAACCTCCGCTTCCCGGGTTCAAGCGATTCTCCTGCCTCAGCCTCCTGAGTAGCTGGGATTACAGATGCCCGCCACTACGCCAGCTAATTTTGTATTTTTTAGTAGAGACGGGTTTTCGCCGTGTTGGCCAGGTTGGTCTTGAACTCCTGACCTCAGGTGATCAGCACACCTCGGCCTTCCAAAGTGCTGGGATTACAGGTGTGACCCACCTCACCCAGCCCCATATTTAGTTTCTATAGAAGATGAAGATAGTTTAGAAGAGAAGACCGCTTAGTATTGAAGAAGGGGTTGATCCCCCTCCCGATGCACAAATACATACATTTGAAGCGACTGCACAGGTTAATCCATTATATAAACTGGGACCAAAGTTAGCTCCTAGAACGACTGAAATAAGTGGGGACAGTTCTGCAGTTCCACATGCTAATTGTGACCTGAAAGAGGATACAGCCACCCTGTGTTTGCAGCCATGGAGGGCAGAAGCAGCATGAGGTACATGCCCATGTTAGCAGACAGGGAGCTTGGGAAGTCCACACACAGACTGATTACATACATTGCTTCAGACTACAGGGAATCCTTGTTATTGGAGAGTGATGGATCGTTATGAAACAGAAGCCCTTTTAGAAGGGAAACGCGAAGACACATTTTTGCTCAGGGACGCTGGGCAAAGGGACTGCCTCTTCTCTGTGAACTTCTGGGGCTGCAACAGATCCCTGCAGGCCTGAATTGAGCAGTAATCACAACTTTGGTTTTGATGCCCATGACCCCTGTTTATTTCACTCCTCCACTATAACAGGACTTGAATAACATTATAGCAGCCATAAAAAAAGGATGAGTTCATGTCCTTTGCAGGGACATGGATGAAGCTGGAAACCATCATTCTCAGCAAACTAACACAGGAACAGAAAACCAAACACTGCATGTTCTCACTCGTAAGTGGGAGTTGAACAATGAGAACACATGGACATGGCGGGGAGCGAGGTGTGGGGGAACATCACACACGGAGCCTGTTGGGGGGTGGGGGGAGCGAGGGGAGGGATAGCATTAGGAGAAATACCTAATGTAGATGATGGGTTGATGGGTGCAGCGAACCACCATGGCACATGTATACCTATGTAATAAACCTGGACGTTCTGCACATGTGTCCCAGCACTTAAAGTATAATAAAAAAGAACATTATAAAGATCCCAGTTATTGCATGTTTTTTGAACCGTTGCTTACTATATTACTAGATAGGACTTTCCCTTTTAGCTGTAGTATATCTGTTGTACAGTAATCTGCAGGTGCACTACATATGATGGAATTAATGGGCCTCCTTTACCATCAATGTTACAGGATTTTTAAAAAGAGTATTATTATAAACACAAATTTTGGGTTCGCTGGTTAGAACGAGAACCAGTCAAGGCAAAGTAAACTCTCCTGTCCCCAAAGGGTGTGAACCTGGTCTGCTTTCATGTGCATCAGACATTCACCTATAATGATGCTAGGTTTTTTCATATAGTATGTAAGGTTAGTGTTAGTATCTGTCAGATGCAACCTTCTGTTACTTATCCAGATAAACATGGTTCCTAGTGGAACAACAGAGGATAGAAGTACAGGTGTTCAGGCTGGGCACAGTGGCTCACGCCTGTAATCCCAGCACTTTGGGAGGCTGAGGCAGGCGGATCACTTGAGCTTAGGAGTTCGAGACCAGCCTGACCAACGTGGTGAAACCCCATCTCTACTGAAAATACAAAAAATTACCCGGGTGTGGTGGCGGGCACTTGTAATCCTAGCTACTGGGGAGGCTGAGGTGGGAAAATTGCTGGAACCTGGGAGGTGGAGGTTGCAGTGAGCTGAGATTGCTCCACTGCACTTCAGTCTGGGAGACAGAGCAAGACTCTGTCAAAACAGAGACAAAAACAAAAACAAACTACAGGTGTTGAGTAAGACTACAAAACAAGTTTGCCTATTTAGTGAACAGTTTGGTTTTTAATGGCTGTAGTAATAGAGTGAGGCAACTCTGGGGCATTTGCTGTGAAGAATTCTATTTCTTACTGAAGAACAAATTATTAATATCAGATGAGTATTTCAACAGTGTGACTAATGTTTGAAATTATTTTTTCTAAGAGTTTTTCTATAACCTTCCAAAAGTAGTGATATTTATAATTACTATAATCAAGCTTTAGAAGTCCAATACAAATAAAATAATGCCTTTCTTTTAGAAAAAAAAAATGTAATTTTCTGGCCACAAGGGCATAGTGCAATTCACCTAAGTGTTGATGTAATTTATAGTCAGACTCTTTTCTCTTCTGCAAAAGATACTGTTAAGTAAAACAGGTTTTCTAAATAGTAATTCTTAAAAGTTTGGACTTATAAAATTAGTAGTAGAATTTTATTTAAAGGCCCTAGGTATTAGTTTTTCTTTTTTTTTTTCGAGATGGAGTCTGACTCTGTCACCCAGACTGGAGTGCAGTGGTGCAATCTCAGCTCACTGCAACCTCTGCCTCCCGGGTTCAAGCGATTCTCCTGCCTCAGCCTCCCGAGTAGCTGGGACTACAGGCGCTTGCCACCATGCCTGGCTAATTTTTCGTGTTTTTAGTAGAGATGGGGTTTTACCATGTTAGCCAGGATAATCTCGATCTCCTGAGCTCGTGATCTGCCTGCCTCAGCCTCCCAAAGTGCTGGGATTACAGGCATGAGCCACTGCACCCAGCCAGGTATTAGTTTTTAAATGAGTGCTTTAACTTAAAACAGCTGCTGGAATATAGTTTTGCATATGATTTTTTAAAAAGTTGATGTGACGGGCGTGGTGGCTCATGCCTGTAATCCCAGCACTTTGGGAGGCCAAAGTGGGCAGATCACCTGAGGTCAGGAGTTTGAGACCAGCCTGGCCATCATGGTGAAACCCCGTTTTTACTAAAATTACAGAAGATTAGCTGGGTGTGGTGGTGGGCGCCTGTAATCCCAGCTACTCGGGTGGCTGAGACAGGAGAATCGCTTGAACCTGGGAGGCGGAGGTTGCAGTGAGCCGAGATTGCACCACTGCACTCCAGCCTGGGCAACAAGAGCGAAACTTGGTGTCAAAAAAAAAAAAAAAAAAGTTGATGTGTAGTCTAATTGTTGTTTCATAAAAGTTGGATCTTCTCCTGTGCCCATAATGATTTTGTGAATCATGAAGAAAATAAGACTAGAAGATGCCCAAACAAATCAGATAATAGTAACTACAATGGTTGCTGATGTTAGATTATTGTTAAACTGTAATTACTAATTTGGATGGCAGTATTTATTCTCTTTTCTGTAAACACTCATAGCTAAATTGCTTAAGTAATTTACAGAATTTCAGTGTAATTTACTCTCAATGGAAAATCTGAAGCATAAATGCAGATTTGAAAGGTAGTGTACAACCATTATATCTGTAAATAACTACTTAACACCTCTTTGTCACTTAGAATACTACTTGAGTGTACTACTACTTGAATACTACGTGAATGTTATACTACTTGAGTGAGCTCTTTTGGAAGTTATATCAAGTTCTAGTGTTTGCTTCTTAGTAACCGAATTGAATGTACAGTTCTGTCCTAGACATTTTGCCCTAAAGTAGCTGAATCCATTCTTGTGTCTTTTTGTTAATGTGCTCTATACCACTGGTGAGTGCTCCATAGTTTCCTTACCTGCTGCTACAGAACATTATTTTACATCCCTATGGCAATTGCCAAGGCCACAAAAAAAGAAAAGCTTTATTTGTATGCCACACTAACTCTTTGACTGCTAATGTATGTTTCTGCTTGCTATGCCTTGTTATGGCTGCTTTTTTGTGCTAATAAAGTATGTTTGGTGTTCTCCTTGTATATCTTGTTTTATACATTTGCAACGATTTCTCTTGTAAATGGAATGGTATAGGGTTTTTTAAAATAAGCATTATCTAACAACTAGCTAATGTAGAATTACTGTACAGTCTCATATTGACTTATCAGAATAAGTTAACTCTAAGTTTAATGCTCTGCACCTTATCAATCATAGTCACATATACTGTGGAGCAGTATGTATAGTTACTGAAAATCATTGTACAGTTTAGATTATAACTGAAAACTGACAGAAATAATAAATCTATTGATTGCTTACGGGTAAAAGATCGAAACTATCAATGACATATTATAGTAAATGAGTATCTGTAACCTTCCACACATCAGAAGCAGATGAAATCGAGTCTCGTGAACTATTAATATATCAGTACCGGCCAGGCGCGGTGGCTCACGCCTGTAATCCCAGCACTTTGGAGGCCAAGATGGGCGGATCACTAGGTCAGAGATTGAAACCATCCTGGCTAACACGGTGGAACCCCATCTCTACTAAAAATACAAAAAGTTAGCCGGGCTTGGTGGGGGCGCCTGTAGTCCCAGCTACTTGGGAGGCTGAGGCAGGAGAATGGCATGAACCCGGGAGGCGGAGCTTGCAGTGAGCTGAGATTGTGCCACTGCACTCCAGCCTGGATGATAGAACGAGACTCTGTCTCAAAAAAAAAAAAAAAAAAAGAAAGAAAAAATATATATCAGTATCACTCATTGGTTTTGGGGCCATCTTAATTGAAAACAAATGCCACAAATATAGAACTTTAACAAAGACTTGTCCATTTTAAAGCAAGATGGGGATTGAAGTCACTTATAATTTCTATTGCTTATAATTGAAGTCCCTTAAGAACATATGTCAAAGTGTTTGAGAACTTCATTCAAACCTACTTTTTTTTTTTTTTTTTTTTTTTTTTTGAGATGGATTCTCGCTCTATTGCCCAGACTAGGAGTACAGTGGCACAGTCTCAGCTCACTGCAACCTCTGCCTCCTGGTTTTAAGCAATTCTTCTGCCTCAGCCTTTGGAGTAGCTGAGATTACAGGTGGGCACCACCATGCCCAGCTAATTTTTGTATTTTTAGTAGAGACGGGGTTTTACCATGTTGGCCAGGTTGGTCTCGAACTGCTGACCTTAGGTGATCCGCCCGCCTTGGCCTCCCAAAGTACTGAGATTACAGGCATGAGCCACCACACTTGGCCCGAGCCTACTTTTAAAGTTTTATATGCAATTTAGGTTGTTATGACTAGATTGTGTTTTAGGGAGGAAACTGGAAACTCCAAGAAAGCACTTGATGTTTTTATATGCTTGTAGCAAATTGATATTCTAACTGTAGATTTATAGAAAGTATTAATGCTTTTATGTATTTCAGAACTTTCATATGTTAAATGGAAATTATTTTAAATGTGTAACTATTTGAGTTTATGTAAGCATGTATACACTGTGCTAAAAGTCACTTGTGTTTCAATTTGTCTATAATATTAATAGGCAACTTTTGGTTTAAATTTTTCTTAAATTATTAGTGGCTTACATTTTAAAAAGAAAAATTACCAGCATGAAATTGCAAAAAAAAAAAAAATTTTGGACTTTCCCCCCTAGAAAAATGCACAAATATACACAGAATTTTGCATCAATTTTAAACGTGGACGTGTTCCCTGATGCCTATCCATAAGCTTCACATTAAATACTCCTAATCAGAAGTAATAAATCCATAATAGGACTGCTATGGCACTTGTTCATAATTCAACCACAGGCCATCAGGGAAGGCTTCATAGAAAAGATAGTTTTTGGTCTGAGATTTAAAGAATGAGTAGGAGTTTCCTGGATTTTCAAGGGCAAGGAAGGGCATTTTAGACTGAAGAGTCCAGTTAACTGAAAACCAATTAACACTGCAAGTCTTTTTGGTCATCTGCCTTTTTGTTTACTCTGTCCTGAACCCCTTTGGGCTTCCTTCTGTTCTTCTACACTTTTCCTTACCCTCAATCATCCACCCACTATTGCCTCTCTTGCCAATTTTTTGTACTATGTTTTCTGGAAAACTGGTTCCATTGTAGATAGACTCTACTGTACCCTAAATTTCCTCACTGAATTCTCTCTCCACTTGCTTGCTTTAACTGAAACCTGGCTTCTCTCCCAGGGTATGCCCTCTTTATTGCTATGGTTCTTGAGTGAAAGCCTCACATAATTGATTGAACAAATATCCTTACTGATGAACATTTAGGTTGTTTCCAGTTTTACAAACAATGCCACTGTGAAATGCTAATACATGCATGTTTGGGTACATGTGAATATATTTGTAGTTTTTTTTTTTTTTTAATTATACTTTAAGTTCTAGGGTACATGTGCATGACGTTTATATCATGTATAACTCCCCAATGCAATCCCTCCCTCCTCCCCCTCCCCATGATAGGCCCCAGTGTGTGATGTTCCCCTTCCCGAGTCCAAGTGATCTCATTGTTCAGTTCCCACCTATGAGTGAGAACATGCGGTGTTGGTTTTCTCTTCTTGTGATAGTTTGCTAAGAATGATGGTTTCCAGCTGCATCCATGTCCCTACAAAGGACGCAAACTCATCCTTTTTGATGGCTGCATAGTATTCCATGGTGTATATGTGCCACATTTTCTAATCCAGTCTGTCACAGATGGACATTTGGGTTGATTCCAAGTCTTTGCTATTGTGAATAGTGCCGCAATAAACATACGTGTGCATGTGTCTTTGTAGTAGAGTAATTTATAATCCTTTGGGTATATACCCAGTAGTGGGATGGCTGGGTCATATGGTACATTTAGTTCTAGATCCTTGAGGAATCGCCATACTGTTTTCCATAATGGTTGAACTAGTTTACAATCCCACCAACAGTGTAAAAGTGTTCCTATTTCTCCACATCCTCTCCAACACCTGTTGTTTCCTGACTTCTAATGATTGCCATTCTGAGTGGTGTGAGATGGTATCTCATTGTGGTTTTGATTTGCATTTCTCTGATGGCGAGCGATGATGAGCATTTTTTCATGTGTCTGTTGGCTGTATGGATGTCTTCTTTTGAGAAATGTCTGTTCATATCCTTTCCCCACTTTTTGATGGGATTTTGTTTGTTTTTTTTCTTGTATTTGTTTGAGTTCTTTGTAGATTCTGGATATTAGCCCTTTGTCAGATGAGTAGGTTGCAAAAAATTTTTTCCCATTCTGTAGGTTGCCTGTTCACTCTGATGGTAGTTTCTTTTGCTGTGCAAAGCTCTTTAGTTTAATTAGATCCCATGTGTCAATTTTTGCTTTTGCTGCCGTGCTTTTGGTGGTGTTTTAGACATGAAGTCCTTGCCCATGCCTATGTCCTGAATGGTACTACCTAGATTTTCTTCTAGGGTTTTTATGGTATTAGGTCTAACATTTAAGTCTCTAATCCATCTTGAATTAATTTTCGTATAAGGGGTAAGGAAAGGATCCAGTTTCAGCTTTCTACTTATGCTAGCCAATTTTCCCAGCACCATTTATTAAATAGGGAATCCTTTCCCCATTTCTTGTTTCTCTCAGGTTTGTCAAAGATCAGATGGCTGTAGATGTGTGGTATTATTTCTGAGGACTCTGTTCTGTTCCATTGGTCTATATCTCTGTTGTGGTACCAGTACCCTGTTTTGGTTACTGTAGCCTTGTAGTATAGTTTGAAGTCAGGTAGCGTGACGCCTCCAGCTTTGTCCTTTTGACTTAGGATTGTCTTGGCAATGCGGGCTTTTTTTGTTCCATATGAACTTTAAAGCCGTTTTTTCCAATTCTGTGAAGAAAGTCATTGGTAGCTTGATGGGGATGGCATTGAATCTATAAATCACCTTGGGCAGTATGGCCATTTTCACGATATTGATTCTTCCTATCCATGAGCATGGTATGTTCTTCCATTTGTTTGTGTCCTCTTTGATTTCACTGAGCAGTGGTTTGTAGTTCTCCTTGAAGAGGTCCTTGACATCCCTTGTAAGCTGGATTCCTAGGTATTTTATTCTCTTTGAAGCAATTGTGAATGGAAGTTCATTCCTGATTTGGCTCCCTGCTTGTCTGTTACTGGTGTATAAGAATGCTTGTGATTTTTGCACATTAATTTTGTATCCTGAGACTTTGCTGAAGTTGCTTATCAGCTTAAGGAGATTTGGGCTGAGACGATGGGGTTTCTAAATATACAATCATGTCATCTGCAAACAGGGACATTTGACTTCTTCTTTTCCTAACTGGATACCCTTGATTTCTTTCTCTTGCCTGATTGCCCTAGCCAGAACTTCCAACACTATGTTGAATAGGAGTGGTGAGAGAGGGCATCCCTGTCTTGTGCCAGTTTTCAAAGGGATTTTTCCAGTTTTTGCCCATTCAGTATGATATTAGCTGTGGGTTTGTCATAAATAGCTCTTATTATTTTGAGGTACGTTCCATCAATACCAAATTTATTGAGCGTTTTTAGCATAAAGGGCTGTTGAATTTTGTCAAAAGCCTTTTCTGCATCTATTGAGATAGATGGAGATAGATTGGTGGGTAGGCTATTAATTGTTGCCTCAATTTCAGAGCCTGCTATTGGTCTATTCAGGGATTCAACTTCTTCCTGGTTTAGTCTTGGGAGAGTGTAAGTGTCCAGGAAATTATCCATTTCTTCTAGATTTTCTAGTTGATTTGCGTAGAGGCATTTATAGTATTCTCTGATGGTTGTTTGTATTCTGTGGGGTCGGTGGTGATATCCCCTTTATCATTTTTTATTGCGTCTATTGATTCCTCTCTCTTTTCTTCTTTATTAGTCTTGCTAGCGGTCTGTCAATTTTGTTGATCTTTTCAAAAAACCAACTCCTGGATTCATTGATTTTTTGGAGGGTTTTTTGTGTCTCTATCTCCTTCAGTTCTGCTCTGATCTTAGTTATTTCTTGCCTTCTGCTAGCTTTTGAATGTGTTTGCTCTTGCCTCTCTAGTTCTTTTAATTGTGATGTTAGAGTGTCAATTTTAGATCTCTCCTGCTTTCTCTTGTGGGCATTTAGTGCTATAAATTTCCCTCTACACACTGCTTTAAATGTGTCCCAGAGATTCTGGTATGTTGTATCTTTGTTCTCGTTGGTTTCAAAGAACATCTTTATTTCTGCTTTCATTTCGTTATGTACCCAGTAGTCATCAGGAGCAGGTTGTCAGTTCCATGTAGTTGAGCGGTTTGATTGAGTTTCTTAGTCCTGAGTTCTAGTTTGATTGCACTGTGGTCTGAGAGACAGTTTGTTATAATTTCTGTTCTTGTACATTTGCTGAGGAGTGCTTTACTTCCAATTATGTGGTCAATTTTGGAATAAGTGCGATGTGGTGCTGAGAAGAATGTATATTCTGTTGATTGGGGTGGTGGAGTTCTATAGATGTCTATTAGGTCGCTTGGTGCAGAGATGAGTTCAATTCCTGGATATCCTTGTTAACTTTCTGTCTCGTTGATCTGTCTAATGTGACAGGGGTAGGTTGAAGTCTCCCATTATTATTGTATGGGAGTCTAAGTCTCTTTGTAGGTCTCTAAGGACTTGCTTTATGAATCTGGGTGCTCCTGTATTGGGTGCATATATTTAGGAGAGTTAGCTCTTCCTGTTGAATTGATCCCTTTACCATTATGTAATGGCCTCTTTGTTCTTTTGATCTTTGATGGTTTAAAGTCTGTTTTATCAGAGACTAGGATTGCAACCCCTGCTTTTTTTTTGTTCTCCATTTGCTTGGTAGATCTTCCTCCATCCCTTTATTTTGAGCCTATGTATGTCTCTGCATGTGAGATGGGTCTCCTGAATACAGCAGACTGATGGGTCTTGATTCTTTATCCAGTTTGCCAGTCTGTGTCTTTATTGGAGCATTTAGTCCATTGACATTAAGGTTAATTGTTATGTGTGAACTTGATCGTGTCATTATGATATTAACTGGTTTTTTGCTCGTTAGTTGATGCAGTTTCTTCCTAGCCTCGATGGTCTTTACATTTTGGCATGTTTTGCAATGGCTGGTACGGTTGTTCCTTTCCATGTTTAGGGCTTCCTTCAGGGTCTCTTGTAAGGCAGGCTGGTGGTGACAAGTCTCTAAGCATTGCTTATCTGTAAAGGATTTTATTTCTCCTTCACTGATGAAGCTTAGTTTAGCTGGATATGAAATCTCGGTTGAAAATTCTTTTCTTTAAGAACGTTGAATATTGGCCCCCACTCTCTTCTGGCTTGTAGAGTTTCTGCCGAGAGAGGTCTGCTTATTCTGATGGGCTTCCCTTTGTGGGTAACCCGACCTTTCTCTCTGGCTGCCCTTAAGATTTTTCCTTCATTTCAACTTTGGTGAATCTGGCAATTATGTGTCTTGGAGTTGCTCTTCTGGAGGAGTATCTTTGTGGCGTTCTCTGTATTTCCTGAATTTGCATGTTGGCCTGCCCTACTAGGGTGGGGAAGTTCTTCTGGATGATATCCTGAGAGTGTTTTCCAACTTGGTTCCATTTTCCCCCTCACTTTCAGGCACCCCAATCAGACGTAGATTTGGTTTTTTACATAATCCCATACTTTTGCAGGCTTTGTTCATTTCTTTTTCTTCTTTTCTTTTGGTTTCCTCTTCTCGCTTCATTTCATTCATTTGATCCTCAATCGCTGATACTCTTTCTTCCAGTTGATCGAGTCGGTTACTGAAGCTTGTGCATTTGTCACGTATTTCTCGTGTCATGGTTTTCATCTCTGTCATTTCGTTTATGATATTCTCTGCATTAATTAGTCTAGCTGTCAATTCTTCCACTTTTTTTCAAGATTTTTAGTTTCTTTGCGCTGGGTACGTAATTCCTCCTTTAGCTCTGAGAGGTTTGATGGACTGAAGCCTTCTTCTCTCGTCTCGTCAAAGTCATTCTCTGACCAGCTTTGATCCGTTGCTGGCGAGGCTGCGCTCCTTTGCAGGGGGAGATGCGCTTTTATTTTTTGAATTTCCAGCTTTTCTGCCTGCTTCTTCCCCATCTTTGTGGTTTTATCTGTCTCTGGTCTTTGATGATGTGACGTACTGATGGGGTTTTGGTATAGGTGTCCTTCCTGTTTGATAGTTTTCCGTCTGACAGTGAAGGACTGTCTGTTGGTCTGTTAGAGATTGCTTGAGGTCCACTCCAGACCCTGTTTGCCGGGTATCAGCAGCAGAGGTTGCCGAAGATAGAATATTGCTGAACAGCGAGGGTACCTGTCTGATTCTTTCTTTGGAAGTTTCCTCTCAGGGGTGACGCCACCCTGTGAGGTGTGGGGTATCAGGCTGCCCTAGTGGGGGATGTCTCCCAGCTAGGCTACTCAGGGGTCAGGGACCCACCTGAGCAGGCAGTCTGTCGTTCTCAGATCTCAACCTCCGCGTTAGGAGATCCACGGCTCTCCCCAAAGCTGTCAGACAGAGTCGTTCACGTCTGCAGCGGCCCCCGCTCTTTCCCCTAATGGACTGCAGCTGTGCGCTGTCCGCAGAGGTAGAGTCTACAGAGACAGGCAGGCTTCCTTGAGCTGCTGTGAGCTCCACCCAGTTCGAGCTTCCCAGCGGCTTTATTTACCTACTTAAGCCTCAGCAATGGCGGGCGCCCCTCTCCATGAGTATTAATGATGTCGAGCACTTTTTCATGTGCTTATTGGCCATTCAAATATCTTTGCCAAATATCTATTCAAATCTTTTGTCCATTTTAAAGTTGGATTAAATCCATTTTAAAATTATTGATTTGTAAGAGTTCTTTATATATTCTGCTTACAAGTCCTTTGTCAGATACATGTTTTTCAAGTATTTTGTCTTAGTCTGTGCTTGCCTATTCATTTTCTTAATAGTGGATTTTCATGAGCAGATTTAAAATTCAGTGAATTCTAATTTATCACCTTTTTTCTTTTATGACTATAGCTTCTATAGCTTTCTGTGTTCTTTTTTTTTTTTTTTTTTTTTTTTTGAGACGGAGTCTCGCTCTGTTGCCGGACTGGAGTGCAGTGGCCAGATCTCAGCTCACTGCAAGCTCCGCCTCCCGGGTTATGCCATTCTCCTGCCTCAGCCTCCCGAGTAGCTGGGACTACAGGCGCCCGCCACTCGCCCGGCTAGTTTTTGTATTTTTAGTAGAGACGGGGTTTCACCGTGTTAGCCAGGGGTCTTGATCTCCTGACCTTGTGATCCGCCCGTCTCGGCCTCCCAAAGTGCTGGGATACAGGCTTGAGCCACCGCGCCCGGCCGCTTTCTGTGTTCTAAGAAACCTTTGTTTATCCTTAAGTCCCAAAGATTCTCTTCTGGATTTTCTTCTAGAAGCTTTAGAGTTTTAGCATTTATAGTATATGTTTAGTGTCATGATCCATCTTCAGTTAGTTTTTGGGTATGATGTGGGGTCGGGGTTGAGGTTTATATTTCCCAAATGAATATCTAGTTATCCTAGCACCATTTGTTGAAAAGACTTTCCTTTCCCCAACCCAACACTGCTTGGTCAGAAATCAAATGACTTTATATGTGCAAGTTTATTTCTGGGCTCTGTATTCTGTGCCATTGATCTATTTGTCTATTAAGTACTATAGTTTTATAGTAGTCTTAATGTCAGGATATAGGTCTTTCAACTTTGCTATTGTTTTCCAAGATTGTTTTGGATATTTTAGATCCTTTCCATTTCCATATACATTTTAGAATCAGTTTGTCCATTTCTCTTTTAAAAACCTGGTAGTATTATGACTGCTATTGTATTGAATCTATAGAAGAATTCTGGGAGGATTTACATCTTAACAATATTGTGTCTTCTAACTCATGATCATGGTATATCTATTTATTTCAGGTTTTTATTGTTTTTTAAAGATGGAGTTTCATTCTGTCACCCAGACTGGAGTGCAGTGGCATAACCATGGCTCACTGCAGCCTCAACCTCCCGGGCTCAAGCGATCCTCCCACTTCAGCCTCCCAAGTAGCTGGGACCACAGGTGTGTGCCACCATGCCTGAATACGTTTTTTTGGTAGAGATGGGGTTTCACTATGTTACCCAGGCTGGTCTTGAACTCCTGGGCTCAAGTGATCTGCCTGCCTCGACCTCCCAAAGTGCTGGGATTACAGGCATGAGCCACCATACCCAGCCTATTATTTCAGTCTTGTAAAGTTCCTCTTAGCAATGTTTTGTAGTTTTCTTTTTTTTTTTTTTTTTTTTTTTGAGACGGAGTCTTGCTCTGTCGCCCGGGCTGGAGTGCAGTGGCCAGATCTCAGCTCACTGCAAGCTCCGCCTCCCGAGCTTCTCCGCCATTCTCCTGCCTCAGCCTCCCGAGTAGCTGGGACTACAGGCGCCCGCCACCTCGCCCGGCTAGTTTTTTGTATTTTTTAGTAGAGACGGGGTTTCACCATGTTCGCCAGGATGGTCTCGATCTCCTGACCTCGTGATTCGCCCGTCTCGGCCTCCCACAGTGCTGGGATTACAGGCTTGAGCCACCGCGCCCGGCCGTAGTTTTCAATGTAGAAGTTCCTGGATCGATTTTGCTTAATATTATCAAATGCCTTCTAGAAATGTTGTATCAGTTTACCTTACCACAAATAGTACATTTTCTTTTCTTTTCTTTCTTTCTTTCTCTCTCTCTCTCTCTTTCTTTCTTTCTTTCTTTCTTTCTTTCTTTTTTTTTTGATGGAGTTTCACACTTGTTTCCCAGCCTGGAGTGCAATGGCACAATCTCGGCTCACTGTAACCTCCGCCTCCCCGGTTCAAGTGATTCTGCTGCCTTAGCCTCCGGAGTAGCTGGGATTACAGGTGCCTGCCACCAAGCCTAGCTAATTTTTTGTATTTTTAGTACACCATGTTGGCCAGGCTGGCCTCGAACTCCTGACCTCAGGTGATCCACCTGCCTCGGTCTCCCAAAGTGCTGGGATTACAGGCGTGAGTCACTGTGCTCGGTCTGTTTTCTTACACTCTCATCAACACTGGGTTTTATGTCTTTTTATTCTGTGCCAGTCCTCATAGGTCAAAAATTATATATCAGTTTGTTTGTGTGTGGGGGTGTATGTGTGTGTGTGTTTGATGGAGTCTCACTCTGTGGTGGCCCAGGCTGCAGTGCAGTGGTGCGATCTTGGCTCACTGCAACCTCTGCCTCCTGTGTTCAAGCGATTCTCCTGCCTCAGCCTACTAAGTAGCTGGGATTATGGGTGTGGGCCACCACGCCCAGCTAATTTTTGTATTTTTAGTAGAGATGGGGTTTGGCCATGTTGGCCAGGCTGGTCTCAAACTCCTGACCTTAGGCGATCTGCCCATCTCAGCCTCCCAAAGTGCTGAGATTACAGGCCTGAGCCACCGTGCCAAGCCTATATTTCAGTTTTATTGGCATTTCTTTTATTACTGGTGAGGTTTTCACATACCGTATTTATTGACTATTTGTATATAATTTATCATGAATTGACTGTTCTTGTTCTTTGCCCATTTGTCTTTTGGGGTGTTCATCTTTTTTCATGTTCATATGCAATGATTTGTAAGTTTTTTGTATGTTATGGAAATATATATGTGTGTAACTAGAGAAGTAGGTAGTATTGTCTTTACAACATAAAGAGATTAAGGCTGAGAAAAGCTAAATGACTTGGCTCAAGATCATACAAATAGTAAATGATAGAGCAAGGATTTGAATCCTGGTCTATGTGACACAAAATACCATGTTATTTCT
Organism: Trachypithecus francoisi; assembly: GCF_009764315.1. Classification (NCBI taxonomy): domain Eukaryota; kingdom Metazoa; phylum Chordata; class Mammalia; order Primates; family Cercopithecidae; genus Trachypithecus; species Trachypithecus francoisi. Next base: position 72,175,583 of record NW_022681471.1, read on the forward strand.
ATTACAGAAAGCCAATTTTTAATCTCTTAGTAGCTTTTCCAACTCTTAAAAATTATTTAATATTATTGTCTCCTTTGCTAAAAGCCTTAGTTTTAGAATTTATCTCTTGCTGATGGTCTTTTTAGAACTTTAGAGAACATTTAGTATAGTTTTCTTTCTCTTTTTTAATCATTCAAAGCTTTTAAAAAACTTCATTACTTCAAAATAATTTCAAACTTAAAGAAAAGTTACAGTGTCACTACAAAGAACTTCCACTTACCCTTAACCCAGATTCATACATTTTTAACATGTTGCCACATTTGCTTTATCATCTATCTCTATCTCTATCTATTTTTTCTCTGAATCAGAATAACCCGGAGACATAAGGCCCCCATACTCCTAAATACTTCAGCATATCTTTCCTGAGAAGAGGGACATTCTCTTACGAAACCACAGCATAATGATCAAAATCAGGAAAATTAACATTGATGTAATACCACTGCTATCCACATTCAGCTTTTACCTCTTGTCCTAATAATTTCCTTTATAGCATTTTTCCCCAGTCCAAAATACAGTCCAGGATTAACATTGGATTTAGTTGTCATGTCACTTTAGTTGCCTTTAATTTGGAGTAATTTCTCAGCCTTTCTTTGTCTTTCCTGACATTGACACTTTTGAAGAGTACAGGCCAGATATTTTGTATAATGTCCCTTAGTTTGGGTTTGTCTAATGTTTCCTCATGATTAGATTTAGATTATGCTTCTTTTTTGTAGGAATATGACAGAAGTGATGTGTTCTCAGTGCATTGGCAACAGGAGGTACATGATATCAGTTTGCCCCGTTATTGGTGATAATAACTTTGACTACTTGGTTAAGTGGGGTCTGCCAGGTGTCTCCACTATAAAGTTACTATTTTTATATTTGTAATAAATATGCAATTTGTGGGGGGACACTTTGAGACTGTATAAATGTCCTATTCCATATCAAAGTCTCAGCCAATAGATTTTAACATTCATTGATTATTGCCTGAATCAGTTATTACTATGATATTTGAAAAATGGTGATTTTCTAAATACATCATTAGTTCTACACTTATTTGCTGGCATTCAATTGTAAGAAGAGCTTTCCTTTTACCCTGTGTATTGATTAATTGACTGATTGATTATCAGTATAGACTCATGGATTCTTTTTTTTTTTTTTTTTTTTTTGAGACGGAGTCTCGCTCTGCCGCCCAGGCTGGAGTGCAGTGGCCAGGTCTCAGCTCACTGCAAGCTCCGCCTCCTGGGTTTACGCCATTCTCCTGCCTCAGCCTCCCAAGCAGCTGGGACTACAGGCGCCCGCCATGTCGCCCGGCTAGTTTTTTGTATTTTTTAGTAGAGACGGGGTTTCACCATGTTAGCCAGGATGGTCTCGATCTCCTGACCTCGTGATCCGCCCGTCTCGGCCTCCCAAAGTGCTGGATTACAGGCTTGAGCCACCGCGCCTGGCCATGGATTCTTACTTATTACATGAGTTATAACGTTTTACTGTTTATTCATTTTGATGCTCTAACTGGCCCAGATTTGGTCAGTGGGAGCTTCTTCAAGCTGGTTTCTGTGTCCATTGACATGCCTCCATGATTCTTTGGCACTTTCTTACTTTCTGGGACAACAAGAATATTTTAGGATTATCATGTATTTTCCTGGCCCTAGCCTTGGAATCAGCTATTTCTCCAAGGAAGCCTGGCTCCATTAAGTGGGGAATGATATTTAGCAACCAGGATCTCTCTGCTGGGGTATACTTATGCTACTGAGGTATCATCACTTTGGGGCTCCTTTAGCTGAGAGACCTAGGATTTATCCCAGGCTTTTGAATCTCTCCCAGTATCTCCACTAAGTGAGTTTAGATCTGTGCTTGAATACTTCATTATTTGAGGAAATTGCCCCAGAGACAATCTCCTTCATTATTGGGCAACCCTTTATATTTGAAAACAGTGGTCATTGGTTTCCTCTACTAAGTCTTGTCTTCTCTGTACTAAATAAACATCTGCAGTTCCTTTACTGCCATTACTCTCATGGCAGAGTTTGAAGATCTCCTCATCATTCTGGTTATTCTATTCTGTTCATACTTCAGTTCATGAACATCTCTCTTTAAAGATTGGCATCTAGAATGAAATGTACTATTTCAGGTACATGTTCTGATCAGTACAGAGGAGTGGGTCAGTGATTTTCTTTGTTCTAGACCCTATGCTACTACTCATGCAGGCCAAAATTGTTGGCTTTTTTTTGTCTTTTTTTTTTTTTTTTGACAGCCATATTGATCACTCTGTTGAATTACGTTGAGCCTATAGTTAGTTGAAATCCCTAAGACTTTAACTCAACTATATTTATCCATTTGGTACTTAAATGCTTGTGTTTTCGGACCTAGTATAAGGCTTTAATTAGATCTCTGTCTTCTCAGCCTAAGAAATTTAGCTTATCATTCCTGCTTGTCAAACTTCTTTTGAATCCTGAATGTCATCCAGTTGTAGTAGCTTCTTTTCCAGTTTATCATTTGCAAATTTGATTAGTATGCCACTAAGTATCTTCATACAAATGACTATCTGAAAATATCAAAAAGGCAGAGCAGAGCTCAAATATTTGCAGCCTGACTAGACACCTTTCCTCTGTTGAAATCAATCCATCAAAAAAGGGTTTGCTACTGTTCATCTACTTTCACCTGCTGTTGTATATAGGATCTGACCCAACAGACCTGTCAGAATACTACCTTGAACCATTTCTAGTGTTTTCCTGGGATTAGTGTTTCAAAGTATAGGGAAGCTTGTTTATTGTAAAATGGGGACCTTTCACACAGTCCAAACTTGCTATTCTTGAGTGGAGATTGTCCTGGTGTGGCTTGGTCTGTGTCCTCCTTGGTGCCAGAGGCAAAGAGAAATGTTTGAGGCAGCCAAGGCTATTCTACCTTAATCAGAATCTTCATCAAATCTAAGGAACAGAGGTTATCTAGTTCAGACTTCTAAAATATTACTGATAAAACTTATTAATGTGCCCTTTTCTTTTAATGCTCTGTCTGTCAACAAGTGCTCCTACACATTATTTAAAAAGGAGGAAAGGTGCCTTATAGAAAGGGGCTCTCAGAATTTGCAAGTAAGGATGGGAAAAGGTCACTGTCTGAAAATGAAGTAAAATGAAACAAAATAGATAAAAACAGCTATCTGAAGGCATACATCTGTAGAATTAACCTACCCTGAGAGACTTAGGTTTTCTTTTAATGAGACTGGAATGTTTTTTTTTTAAGTTTCCATCAAAGACCAGAGTATGGTCTCAGGAAAAAGAGAATGAAATGTAATAATGTGAAGAAATCCTAACTTACTCAACTGCCTTATGAATTTGCCATCTGAAATAGTAATCTATGAATAGAAGGGTAAAGGCTGGTTATCTGCAAGGAGCCTGGAAGGGGAAGGATGATACTTTTAGCCTTTTCTTTTTTTCTTTAGCCTTTTCTTTTTTGTTTTTTTTGTTTTTGTTTTTGGTTGTTGTTTATTACATAGGTAACATGTGAGTACATTCTCCTTATAAAAATATTTAAACATTACAGCTTGCCCAGCTTCTTCTACGACTATTAACTGAAATTCTTCTGTAATATTTTCCCTTACCAACTAGGTCTTTTTGGTATCCTAAAATAACCATTTGTACATGATGAGTAGAATAAATGTTTAATTCTTTTGCAAATTTTTCTTTGTGCATAATTTTTTGTGTATTTTTTAAAGTTTAAGTATTTAAATTAGCGATTTGAAGCTCTGGACAATTTTGTCAGAGAAACCATTTATAAGTGGTGGTTATGTTTCCAGAATAGCAGAAAAATCTTGCTTAATCCACAGGATCAATAAAATATTACACATAGCAATAACAAATAGAAAATATTTTTGTAATATTAGTTATGAAACAAAAGAAAACAGTTTTTAAAGTTTAACTTGAGTACCAGTACTTGAGAGAAAAGCAATCTTAATTAGAAGAAGAAAAGTAGATGGATACTTATGGTGATGTGAAGGGATCTGCTGAGTACTTTCAAGGACTTTTAGAGTTTGATGGCATTGGTTGGTTCTGTTTTTTTTTTTTTTTTTTTTTTGAGACAGAGACAGAGTCTCACTCTGTTGCCCAGGCTGGAGTGCAATGGCACAATCTCAGCTCACTGCAACCTCTGCCTCCCGAATTCAAGCAATTCTCCTGCTTTAGCCTCCCAAGTAGCTAGGATTACAGGCGCTCACCACCACGCCTGGCTAATTTTTTTTTTTTTTTGAGGCTGAGTCTCGCTCTGTTGCCCAGGCTGGAATGCAGTGGCACAATCTCGGCTCACTGCAAGCTCCGCCTCCCAGGTTCATGCCATTCTCCTGCCTCAGCCTCCCAAGTAGCTGGGACTACAGGCACCTACCACCACGCCCAGCTAATTTTTTGTATTTTTAGTAGAGATGGGGTTTCACCATGTTAGCCAGGATGGTCTTGAACTCCTGACTTCAGGTGATCTGCCTGCCTCAGCCTCCCAAAGTGTTGGGATTATAGGCATGAGCCACCTCACCCGACTGGCATTGGTTCTTTTTTTTCTTTTTCTTTTTCTTTTTTTTTGAGACAGAGTCTTGCTCTGTTGCCCAGGCTGGAGTGCAGTGGCGCGATCTCGGCTCACTGCAACCTCCACCTCCTGGGTTCACGCCATTCTCCTGCCTCAGACTATAGGCGCTTGCCACTACGCCCGGCTAATATTTTGTATTCTTTAGTAGAGATGGGGCTTCACTGTGTTAGCCAGGATGATCTCGATTTCCTGACTTCGTAATCTGCCTACCTCGGCCTCCCAAAGTGCTGGGATTACAGGCGTGAGCCACCGCGCCCGACTGCATTGGTTCTTATGTTTAATTTCACTACAGATTTAAGCTATTTCCATTTATTTATTTTTTCCCTTTGAGATAGGGTCTTGCTCTGTTGCCCAGGCTGGAGTGCAGTGGCATAATCATAGCTCACTGCAGCCTTGAACTCCCAGTCTCAAGTGATTATCCTGACTCAGCCTCCCAAGTAGCTAGGACTACAGGCACATGCCACTGCTCCTGGTTAATTACTTTTTTATTTTTTTGGTAGAGACAAGGTCTCACTCTGTTGCCCAGGCTGGCCTTGGATTCCTGAGCTCAAACGATTCTTTTGTCTTGGCCTCCCAAAGTGTTGGTATTATAGGCATGAGCTACCGTGCCCGGCCTTAAGTTTCTTTCTCTTTCTCTCTCTCTTTTAGACAAGGTCTCTCTCTGTCATCCAGGCTGGAGTGCAATAGCATGATTGTAGCTCACTGATACCTTGAACTCCTGGGCTCAAGGGATCCTCCTGCCCCAGCCTCCCAAGTAGCTGGAACTACAGGTATACTTCATGATGCCTAGCTAATTGTTTTTAATTTTAATTTTTTTTTTTTTTTTTTTGTAGAATGGGAAGATCTCACTATGTTGCCAGGACTGGTCTTGAACTCCTGGCTTCAAGAGATCCTCCTGCCTCAGCCTTCCCAAGTGCTGCTATTACAGGCATGAACCACCATGCCCAGCCATTCTCTCTTAATTGAGAGCAGTCTATGCCTCGCATTTTGTTTGTCAAGCCATTGACTTGTTGCAGAAAGTGAATCAGTGATCCTGTAGAATATCCCACATTTTAGATTTGTTTGTTTTCTTTTTATGCTGTCATTTACTTTATTCCTCTGTATCCCATATTTTTCTATAATGGAAGTTAGCTTTAGAAGCTTGATGATATTCAGGTTCAACTTTCTTCATTTGGTCATAATATTTAACAGGGGTAACTGTGTATTTTACTTTGAATCACATCTGGAGGCACACATCCATTCCATTTTAAATAAATGAGTAACATTTTGATTCCTTCATTATTTTATTTAACTTATTATTATTATTTTTAGAGATGTGGTCTTGCTCTGTCACCAGGCTGAAGTGCAGTAGCGTGATCATAGCTCACTGCAGTCTTGAACTCTTGGCTCAAGTGATCCTCCCGTCTTAGCCTCTTGAATAGCTAGGACTGCAAGCATGCACCACCCTGCCTGGCTGATTATTATTATTATTATTATTATTATTATTATTATTTTGAGACAGAGTCTCCCTTTGTCACCCAGGCTGGAGTGCAGTGCCAACCTCTGCCTCCCAAGTTCAAGTGAGTCTCCTGCCTTAGCCACCTGAATAGCTGGGATTACAGGTGTGTGCCACCATGCCTGGCTATTTTTTTTTATTTTTTACTTTTAGGAGAGACGAGGTTTCACCATGTTGGCCGGGCTGGTCTCAATCTTTTAGCCTCAAGTGATCTGCCCGCCTCGGCTTCCCAAAGTGCTGGGATTATAGGTGTAGCCCTGGCTAATTTTTAAATTTTATTTATTTATTTATTTTTCTGTGGAGACAGGATCTCTATATGTTGCCCAGGCTGGTCTTAAACTCTTGGGCTCAAGTGATCCTCCCACCTCAGACTCCCAAAGTATTGGGATTATAGGCATGAGCAACCATGCCCTGCCTAACTCCTTCATTATGTTTCCCATCAACTTTTCATCTAATAGTTTAATCTGTTGATGACCATTGGTGGAATTAATCATTTTACTAGTAGTTTCAAAATAGTGATTCCCTAATTTTGTTCTCCACATTAATTAGTTGGAATTCTTCTGAAAGTAAGCTTTCCCTCATCAACTAGGACTACTGTGTTACTCCTACAGGGAAGGCAGAATACATGATTAATTCTTTCCTTAATTGCCAATTTTCAGAGTAAAGAGTTGGTGCTCTACTTACTTTCAATGATATCCAATGAGTTGTATATGTTTGTTCTTTCCCTGTCATTATTAACCACTCTTTAAAAAATGTCTATCACAATATATGTACATCTATTTATGTATCCATAAAAATTAAAAATTTTAAATAATTTTTATGTATATCTATTTATGTATCCATAAAAATTAAAAATTAAAAAATGTATTCAATGGGTTTTAATTGACTGCATTCATTGTTCTTGTTAATGCTCAATTTTTACCATCTTTTGCCAATGTGTTGCCTCCTGTATGTTCCTGACATGACTCATTAATGTTCCATAGCTTGCTTGATTCCTGGCACAAGGTTTATATATTTCCTGCCTCAGACTTGCTATTTCTCCAAGGAGTCCTAGTTGACTTATATTTTCTTTTTTTAAAAAACAGCTTTATTAAAGTTTAATTTACATAGCATAAAATTCACCTATTTTAAATATACAATTCAAAACTTTTTAGTAAATTTATAGTTGTGCAACTATGTCCACAATCCAGTTTTAAAACATTTCCATCAAACTAAAAGATCTCCTATATACTTTTGCAGTCAATCCTGCTTCATGTCTGTAGCCCCAGGCAACCACTAATATGCTGTCTGTAGATCTGCCTTTTCTAGATATTTTATGTAAATGAAATCATATGCTATATAGCCTTTTGCTTTCACTTAGCACTAGGTGTTTTTAAAATTTGAAATATACATGCCATAAAATTCATCCTTTTAGAATGCATAACACAGTGGTTTTTAATATATTCACAAGGTGGTACAACTATCACCACTATCTAATTCCAGAACATTTCCCTCACACCAAAAATAAACCCTATATCCATTAGTGTGCACTTTCCATTTCCCCCTGCCCTCAGCCCCTGGCAGCCATTAATCTACTTACTGCCTCTATGAATTTGCACACTCTGGACATTTTATATAAACGGAATCATATAATATGTGGTCTTTTGTGTCTGATTTCTTTCACTTAGCATAATGTTTTCAAGGCATCCATGTTATAGCATGTATCAGTACTTCACTCCTTTTTATGGGTGAATAATATTCCACTGTATGGATATATATATATAACACTTATCCATTCATCAGTTGATGGACGTTTTGGGTTGTTTCTGCTTTTTGGGTCATAGAGTAACTCTAATGTTTAGCCTTTTGAGGCACTGGCACATTGTTTTCCAAAGCACAGGCTTTTTACATTGGTTGTACCATTTTACGTTTCTACCAGTAGAGTTTGAGGGTTTCAGTTTTCTCCACCCCTTGCCAACACTTACTTATTGTCCATCATTTTTATGATAGACATCCTAATGAGTGTAGCTACTTTGGAAAACAGTCTTGCAGTTCCTCAGAATGTTAAGCTTAGCGTTCTGATCCCCACTCCCTAATGATTGTTGTAGCTTTCCTTTATCTTTTTTTTTTTTGCCCCATCCCCCTCCACCCCTCTGTTGTATTTTCTTTCTCCTCTCTTGTCCTCCTCTCCTTTCCTCTTGTCCCCTCCTCCCCTCCTGTCCTTCAGAGATAGGGTCTCATTCTGTTGCCCAGGCTGGAGTGCAGTGGTGTGATCATAGGTCACTGCAGCCTCAATCTCCTGGGCTCAAGTGATCCTCCCGCCTCAGCCTCCCAAGTAGCTGGGACCACAGGCACGTGCCACCATGTCCAGCTAATTTTTAATTTTTTTTTGTAGAGACAGGGTCTCCTTATGTTGCCCGGGCTGGTCTTGAACTTCTTGCCTCATGCGATTCTCCTGCCTCAGCCTTCCAAAGTGCTGGAATTACAAGCATGAGCCACCGTACCCAGACTTTTGCTCAGTTAAATAAAAAAAATTGACCGGGTACGGTGGTTCATGCCTGTAATCCCAGCACTTTGGGAGGCCGAGGTGGGCGGATTACTTGAGGTCAGGAGTTGGAGACCAGCCTGGCCAACATGGTGAAACCCCCGTCTCTACTAAAAATACAAAAATTAGCCGGACTTCATGGCACATGCCTGTAATCCCAGCTACTCGGGATGCTGAGGCAGAAGAATTGCTTGAGCCCAGGAGATAGAGGTTGCAGTGAGCTGAGATTGTGCCACTGCACTCCAGCCTGGCCAACAGAGCAAGACTCTGTCTCAAAAAATAAAATAAAATAAAATATATATTTTTTTTCATTTCTAAGCCTGGCTTTCTAGGTATCATATCTGGGTCAGGGTAACTTAGTGGTCAGTCAATAATTTGCTGGAGGTTGTCCTGAAACACCTTGGGCCAGTATGTCTTCTGCCCTTTGCTGACGAAGTTGTGTGTGGTTGGGAAACACATTCAAAGTTTGGAGAGTTTACAAGTCTTCCATGACTTTTACTTCCTGATAGGCCTTCTCATGTCCTGTGCCTGTGCAAGGCCTCACATTCAGCCAAGGAAATGTAAATAACTAGGCCCCTCTCTGGTACCTTGAACTTCAGTGCAGCCTTGCACATGCACACAGCCTCCTAGACAACGAGGGCCTTGAAGGTGCTTATCAAGCCCCACTATTACTGTCCTGTTTTCTGGATCTCTCTGTAAACTTCTGGCAGATCTGCTATGCTGTTGCTTGCTCCAACCAATATTGTAACTTCAGGTAACTGTGATATTGGCTTCCCATGTTTGTATGAAATTGAGTTAGCTATTGTTTTAAACACCCCTGGGTATAGGATTTTTTTGGTGCTCATTCTTTATGAAGTAATTCCCCTCCAGCATCTAAATTGTTATTTTTTATGGCTTGCCTTGACTTTTCTTGTAAAATCAGCTCCAAGGGACCTAGTGGGAGCAGGGGAGATAGAAGCAGCCCCGTAGTCTCCCACTGTTCTTAGCCAAAGGTTCCACAGGTTTTCTTAAATGCTTCTTAATTTAATTTTTGTCTATTTCCAGAGTCCTGAAATTATTGTTTTTGACAATTTTTCCAGTTTTATCATTGTTTTAAGGAAGAGAGGATTTGCTGAGTTCCTCTGCCATTCCAGAAGTCCTGCCTAATTTATGTTTTTTTGTTTTTGTTTTTGTTTTTTTTTGAGATGGGGTCTCACTCTGTCACCAGGCTGGAGTGCGGTGGCACAATCTCAGCTCACTGCAAGCTCCGCTTCCTGGGTTCAAGTGATTCTCCTGCCTCAGCATCCCGAGTAGCTGAGATTACAGGTGCATGCCACCACACCCAGCTAATTTTTGTATTTTTAGTAGAGATGGGGTTTCACCATGTTGACCAGGATGGTCTCGATCTCTTGACCTCGTGATCTGCCTGCCTTGGCCTTCCAAAGTGCTGGGATTACAGGTGAGAGCCGCCACACCCGCCACTAATTTATGTTTTAAAAGATCATTTTTTTTTTTTTTTTTTGAGACGGAGTCTCGCTCTGTCACCCAGGCTGGAGGCAGTGGCCAGATCTCAGCTCACTGCAAGCTCTGCCTCCGGGTTCACGCCATTCTTCTGCCTCAGCCTCCCGAGTAGCTGGGACTACAGGCGCCGCCACCTCACCCGGCTAGTTTTGTATTTTAGTATTTGAAGAGACGGGGTTTCACACCGTGCTAGCCAGGGTGTCTCGATCTCCTGACCTCGTGATCTGCCCTCTCGGCCTCCCAAAGTGCTGGGATTACAGGCTTGAGCCACCGCGCCCGGCCAAAAGATCATTCTTAAGTGTTCTTACTACAAAAAAAAAGTATGGGATGTAATGCATATGTTGCTTATTAGCTCAATTTAGCCATTCCACAATGTGTACATCTTTCAAAATATCATATTGTATACCATAAATATCTATACTTTTTATTTGCCAACTTTTAAAAAAGAACATTCTGTTAGGAGTGGAGGATGGAAGGGAAGCTGGTGACCAGAAGTATATAATTTTACTCAGCAGTACTTTGTAAGCAGGAATGGAGAATATAAATAGTTTGGTTGATTTGTGGGTGAGAATTGACATAATAGGTGTGGTGGAAAATCAAGGGGATAGGAGAATAGAGAGTGCTTGTTACTTTTATTGAAGTCCCACTGTCCATAGACTCTTTCCTAAGTAGACAAGGAAGTGCAGTCCAAAAGTATGTGATGGCAATGACTTTAGGGACTCAGGGGGAAAGGGTGGGAAGGGGGTGAGGGATAAAAGACTACAAATATGTGCAGGGTATACTGCTCGGGTGATGGGTGCACAAAATCTCACAAATCCCACTAAAGAACTTACTCATGTAACCAAACACCACCTGTTCCCCAAAAACCTGTGGAAATAAAAATCTTTTTTAAAATAAAAGAATTCCAGTCCCCCCCCGAAAACAACAACAACAACAACAACAACAACAACAACAACAACAGCAACGCCCAAAAGTACGTGATGGCTTTGGAAAATAGGTAAGAGGGTTAATGAATTAAAGGCCTTGAGTCAGTTGAAGGGTAAATTCAGGGAGTATAAGGTTTAGGAGAGGTAGAATAACAAGTAGTTCTGAGAGTGGCTCCTGTGTTTGGTTTTGGAAGCAGAGCCATTCCAAGTGTCACTCCAGAAACAAATAATTGATACCTGGCAGGGGAGATACCATGATCACAAAGGTGGTTTTCTCAGGGTAAGGCCATCCATTGCATTCTGGGTGTGCGGGCCCTTGCGATTTCCCCAAATACAGGAAACTCGACTGCATAATGTGTGGTAGTGAGAGACTGAGTTTGTGCTTTCCCCTGAAAAAAAAAAAAAAAAAGAAATGGATGATTGAAATGGAATTAAGATCAAGAAATTAGAATAGGGTATGTCAAGGATCCATGAGGTCTGGGTGTTAGATCATCAAGGGGGATAATGAAGGCTTTCAGGATGAGAAAAGAAAAACAGTTGGTACGAAAGTCCTCAGTGAATGTTGGGGGGAGAATTGAGATTTTCGTTTAACATTGAGAGAGTCATAAAATTGAGTATTATGAACTTTGAAGAAAGAGGTTATTGAGGTAAGATGGTAAAATAATACCTTGGGGATCCAGTGAAGAAGATACAAGAAGATGATAACCTGATCTTGACTTATGGGGAGATATGAGCAAAGGAAAATGAACAGCCTCAGCTGGGCATGATTGTGTGCACCTGTAATTCCAGCTACTCGGGAGGCTGAAGTGGGAGGACCACTGAAGCCCCAGGAGTTCAAGGCCAGCCTGGGCAACATAGAGCAGGACCACTGTCTCTAAGAGAGAGAGAGAGAGAGAGAGAGACAGAGAGAGAGAGAGAGGAGAGAGAGAGAGAGAGAGAAGAGAGAAGAGAGAGAGAGGAGAGAGAGAGAAAAAGCCTCAAATGAGAGCTTGGCCATGGAGGAAAAAACAGCACAGTTCATGGTTTGAGGTGACCAGAGTTCAGGTAAGGAGAGGTGATAGAGGCTGAATGGATGGCATGACCAAAAGCTGGAAGGTTTTAGGGAATGGTGGCTAGTTTTGGCTCAAGCATAGGATGCAATTAGTTGTATAAGAAAAAGATAATATTGGAATCTATGTGGTTAGTTGGAATCCAGAACATAACTAGAGTCATTATTGTTGAAAATATTCTTCCCAGCCGGGTGCAGTGACTCATGCCTGTAATCCCAGCACTTTGGGAGGCCGAGGCGGGTGGATCAGAGGTCAAGAGATCGAGACCATCCTGGCTAACATGGTGAAACCCCGTCTCTACTAAAAATACAAAAAACTAGCCGGGCGTGGTGGCGGGCGCCTGTACTCACAGCTATTTGGGAGGCTGAGGCAGGAGAATGGCATGAACCTGAGTGGTGGAGCTTGCAGTGAGCCGTGATAATGCCACTGCACTCCAGCCTGGGTGACAGAGTGAGACTCCATCTCAAAAAAAAAAAAAATATATATATATATAATATAGCATATATAATATATAAATATATTTATATATGCTATATATTTATATGTATATTATATACATATAAATAGATACATAAAAATTTTAAATATATATTATATATATTTTTCCTAGGCAGTAAATTAAGGAAACTTTTTGAATTGTTTTGTTTAGATCTCAGTGAAATTTGGGAACTGATATTGGTAGCTGGGAAGTAATTTGACAGCTTTGGAATACTGTGACTATGACAAGCGTGAAATTGGTATGTGTGATAAGTTATTAATGCCCCCACTAGAATTAAAGTTGACTATAGATCATAATTTTGGTAAGAATGCAGTTTAGTATCAAACAGATTTTTCCTTGGGCTGTGTCCAGTATATTGTGATGAATTTTTTGTCTGTTTGTAATTAGAAAATTGGAGCTTAAAAAAATGTACTGATGCCGGGCATAGTGGTGTGTACCTATAGTCCCAGTTACTCAGGAGACTGAGGCAGTAGGATGACTTGAGCCCAGGAATTCGAGGCTGCAGTGAGCTATGATTGTACCACTCCACTCCAGGCTGGGTGACAGAGTGAGAACTCATCTCTAAAAACATGTATTGACTTTTTGGAATGACCTTTTTATATTCTTTTCCAGGACCATTTGCAATCCACAATATACAGAGACTACTTGGAATCTGCTTTAGTGTGAGGGTTCCATCTTAATTACCCTAGCTATATTTGATGTAATTTTATCGCTGTATAAATAAGATACATAGCTAGAAGCATGGAAGAGAAAATGTAAAGCAAAAATGAGAGTGAATCAGAGGTGTAGAGCTCCAGTTATGAAACCCTAAGAATATTAATTGCCGTGATGATAAATCTGGCACATATTGAGTTCTGGCTACCATTTGTTACAGGATAAAAGAACATTGGAATCGTTGGATACTGAGGTGCTAATGCTGGCAATGGAGTGGAGGAGAGGAGCTGATCAGCCGGAAAGGAGCCTTATAGCTGTTTCTGTACTAGTACTTTATATTTGATATTGGTTGACAACAGCAGAAAAATTATTATCACCGTGCTGGGGACTTATTAAATTGATTTCTACTCTGAAATAATATTGAAGAATTAATGGTTACTCTTAGAGATGTAATATTTCTTTATTTTTCATTCTAGCAGCCATCAGAAAAAAAAGTCACAAAAAATATATTGCTTGTACAGTCCTCTGTCATTTGTGACCTGGGATATTTTGCTCTCGGGCTGCCAGAATTCCAGTTTATGAGGCAATCTGTGTCATTCTGGTTTAGCCAGGTGAGTAGTCCCCCGGCTCTGTAGAAAAGAACAAGAAAGAAAAAGAACAAAAAAAGGGGAATGTGGAAAAATATAGATATGAATCTTAGACCCTAGAGGACAAGTTAAGGCCGGTTACAAGCGGCAACAGAGAGGAGGCCCCGGGGGTTATGGACACAGTCAATAGAGTGGTAGTCATGAATTATAAAAACTGAGAACTAGAGAAACTAACCCTGTGTGGGGACCTGGCTTGAGTTCAAAAATGAGAAGCTTACAGGAAGCAAGGTTAAATAGAAAGAAAGTATGCTTTCAAGTTAAAATGAATAGAAGGCCAGGCACGGTGACTCACACCTGTAATCCTAGCACTCTGGGAGGCCAAGGTGAGAGGACTGCTTGAGGTCAGAAGTTCGAGACCAGCCTGGACAATATAATGAGACCCTGTTTCTAAAAAAAAAAAAAAAATTTAATTAGCTGGAAATGATGGTGCACTAATGTAGTCCCAGCAACTTGGAAGGCTGAGGCTGTAGGATTTGTTGAGCCCAGGAGTTTTAGGTTGCAGTGAGCTATGATGGCACCACTGCACTCCAGCCGGGGCAGTAGAGTGAAAATATCTATGAATATCTATCTGTGTCAAAAAACAAAAAGTCACAAAAAACTAAAAATACTAAAAATGGATAGAAGTTTAATTATAGGCCAGGCATGGTGGTTTGCGCCTATAATCCCTGCAATTTGGGAGACTGAGGTGGGAGGATCACTTGAGCCTAGGAGTTGAGATCAGCCTGGGCAACATAGTGAGACCTTGTCCCTGCAATAACTAACTAACTAACTAAATAAATAGAAATTGAATTATGATGACTTATCCTTTTCTAATGAAATATTGGCTATATAGAGATGCCAATCATATTTTAAAGGTTTCTTGCCGCCTCCATTGCCGCCATCATGCCAGCCCCTCGGGTCTCCGCAAGGCCGGGTGATGCTCCAGAATGGGAGACAAGCCAATTTGGGAGCAGGTTGGATCCAGCTTCATTCAACATTACTACCAGTTATTTGATAACGATAGAACCCAATTAGGTGCAATTTACGTTGATGCATCATGCCTTACGTGAGAAGGACAACAGTTCCAGGGGAAAGCTGCCATTGTGGAGAAGTTGTCTAGCCTTCCGTTCCAGAAAATCCAGCACAGCATCACAGTGCAGGACCATTAGCTCACGCCAGATGGCTGCATCATCAGCATGGCTGTGGGGTCAGCTTAAGGCGGATGAAGACCTCATCATGGGATTCCACCAGATGTTCCTATTAAAGAACGTCAATGATGCTTTCACCAATGACATGTTCAGCTTGTTTGCCCTGCACAACTTCTGTTGACCTCCTCTCAGCCAGGCACTCATACTGTTTCCTCATCCCTCCTCTTCCCAATACTATTCCCACTCTTCCAGATGCTCCAAATGTCATGCACAAATGAGCAGGGCTGCGGCGGGAGTGGGCTCAGTGTGCTGCTGCCACCAAGGTGTTGTGCATGAAGTTTGGACACTAGACTAGTTGCTTCTGACGGGAGAAGTTTGTGTTGTACAGCACATGCGTTGGAAAGACTTAGGTAATGCAAAAGGTTGTCCTTTTTTTTTTTCTTTTTTAAATCTGTGGAGAAGTTGCTCTAGTAACCCAAAGAAGGGAAGGAGAAAGCAGCTGCCTCACTGCCCAGACATTGATTTGTTCAGATGATACAATGAAACCACAAGAGTTTTATTAACAACAAAAAAAGATTTCTTTAATATTTAATAGTTGAAAGAAGGATCCTGGCTCTCCTATGTACTAGCTGCCTGATCATAGAAATATTATTTACTTTCTCCAAACTCAGTTCTTCATCTATCAAGGATTGGATACTTACTGTAAGAATTAAATGAAAAAAATAAACCACACAACACGATGCCTGGCACATACTTAGAGCTCAATAGTCACTATTATTAGGCAGTGGAAAGCAGAGTTAATGAGATGGAAGTTGAATCATGTGATGGATTATTCTTCACAGATAGGTATGCAATTAATTATTTCTTGTCAAAGCAGCTTACAGAAGTTTAAGGGTCAGAGCTTCTTGGACATCAGGCTGCAATGGATGCAAATTAGGCTCATTTGAAGAAAGGTAGTTCCCTTTTGTTTCCTGAGTTTGTAAGAAATTAGATCTTCTGTATATTTTCTCTGATGGTTAATTTTAGATGTCAACTTGGCTGGATTAAGGAACACATAGAATCCTGGTAAAGTACTATTTTAAAGTGTGTCTGTGAGGGTGTTTCCGAAAGAGATGATTGTGTGAGTCTGAGTGGACTAGGTGGGGAAGATTTGCCCTTAGTGTGGGCAGGCATCATCCAATCTGTTAGAGACCTGTAGAGAACAAAAAATGAGAAAAAGGCAAATGTGTTGATTTATCTGCTGGAGCTGGGATACATTTGTCTCCTGCTTTGGGCAACAGAACTCTGGTCTCCCGGTCTTTGGACTCCAGAACTTACACCAGTGCTCCCTGCCTACCTTCGGTTCTCAGGCTCTGGCCTCAGACTGAGAGTTACACGCCATTGGCTTCCCTGTTTCTGAGGCCTTCAGACTTGGACTGAGCCATACTCTCAGCATCCCAGGGTCTCCAGCTTGCAGATGACCTGTTGTGGGATTTCTCAACCTCTATAATCATGTGTGCCAATTCCCCTAATAAATTCCCTCTCATATATCTATCTATATGTATCCTATTGGTTCTGTCTCTCTGGAGAACTCCGACTAATATACTTTCCTTCCAGAATAGTACTTTTAACATTAGCATTCTTTTTATTATTATTATTATTTTTTAGACAGAGTTTCACTTTTGTTGCCCAGGCTGGAATGCAATGGTGCAATCTTGGCTCACTGCAACCTCTGCCTCCTGGTTCAGTAATTCTCCTGCCTCAGCCTCCAGAGAAGCTGGGATTACAGGCATGCGCCACCATGCCCGGCTAATTTTGTATTTTTAGTAGAGATGGAGTTTCTCCATATTGGTCAGGCTGGTCTCAAACTCCTGACCTCAGGTGATCCACCTGCCTCAGCCTCCCAAAGTGCTGGGATTACAAGCGTGAGCCACCGTGCCCAGCCAACATTAGCATTCTTAGTATTTACCATTAGTATTTTTAATGTTTTTGTTTGACTCAAATCTTGAATTTTTTGGAAAATAGTAAAACGATGGACAGGTTAGGTAGACAGACCATGCTAGTTTAAAACAGAGAAGATGGTAAAGTATAAAAGATAGCTGGGCATAGCAGCATGCACCTGTAGTCCCAGCTACTCAGGAGGCTGGGGTGGGAGGATCACTTGAGACCAGTAGTTTGAGGCCAGCCTGGGCAACATAGTGAGACCCTATCTCTAAGAAAAAAAGTTTCCTCCTTAATCAGTTCAGATCACCTTTTGGATATAAGTCATTAGGTTATTTGTCTGGGTAGAGTAAAGCAGGCTGGCGGGAGTTGAAGCGTCACAGGGAGACTAAAGAAGAGGTACTAAAGAGGCTCTTTAGACGGCTTATTAAAGTTAAGGAGGAGGAGTTAGGCCTCTCAGTCTAGATAGCAAGGAAAGGGATGGACTGGTGTTTTGTTTGTTTGTTTGAGACAGAGTCTTGCTCTGTCGCCCAGGCTAGAGTGTAGTGGCGCCATCTTGGCTCACTGCAACCTCCACCTCCCAGGCTCATGCTATTCTCCTGCCTCAGCCTCCCGAGTAGCTGGGACTACAGGTGTCCACCACCATGCCCAGCTAATTTTTTGTATTTTTAGTGGAGATGGGGTTTCACCGTGTTAGCCAGGATGGTCTCAATCTCCTGACCTCATGATCTGCCCGCCTCGGCCTCCCAAAGTGCTGGGATTACAGGTGTAAGCCACTGCTTCTGGCCATACGCTTATTTTTGGAGAAGTTTTAGATTAACAGCAAAATTGAGCAGAAAGTATAGAGAGTTCCCATATACTTCCTGTCCACACATGCACAATCTCTTTCACTATCAACATCCCACACCACAGTGGTATTTGTCACAATCAATGAGCCATCATTACCACCCAAGGTCTATAGTTTACATTAGGGTTCACTCTTGGTATTATACATTCTATGGGTTTCAACAAATGTTTAGTGACATGTATCTACCATTACAGTATCATACAGAATAGTTTCACTGCCCTAAAAACCCTCAGTGCTCCACCTATTCTTCCCTCTCCTCCCAATCCCTAGAAGCCACTATAGTCATCATGATGTACAATAGATCTCCTGGCCAGGCGCAGTGGCTCACAACCATACTCCCAGCACTTTTGGAGGCTGAGGCTGGTGGATCACTTGAGGTCAGGAGTTTGAGACCAGCCTGGCCAACATGGTGAAACGCCGTCTCTACTAAAAACAGAAAACTTAGCCGGGGACAGTGGCTTGGGTTTGTGATCCCAGCAACTTGAGAGGCTGAGGCAGTAAGATCACTTGTGACCAGGAGTGTGAGGTTGCAATAAGCTATGATTGTGTCACTGTACTCCAGTCTTGGCAACCAGAACAAGACCCTTTCTCTAAAATAAATAAATAATAAAAATAAAGAGGTTAAAATGGTGAATTTTACCTTAATTTAAAACCACTCTTTTGTCTCTCTGTTATTTACAGATAAAACTCTTTAACAAGCCAGGCGTGGTGCTCATGCTTGTAATTCCAGCGCTTTGGGAAGCTGAAGTAGGAGGATTAGTTGAGGCCAGGGGTTGGAGACCAGCCTGGGTGACAGAATGAGACGCTATCTGTACTAAATAAATAATAAATAATAATGCACACCTCTAGTTTTAGTGCCTTGGAAGCTGAGACGGGAGATCACTTGAGCCTAGGAGTTGGAGGTTCCAGTGAGCTATGATTGCGCCACTGTGCTCCAGCCTGTCTCTGAAAAACAAAACAAAACAAAACAAAGCAACTCTTTAACTTGGTATGCAAAGCCCCACCTGTGTCTCTAGTCTCATTATTCACATGTATCTCCTTTCACAAATATTCTAGACATATTGAAAGTAAAACTTCTTTTCTGTATCCCTGTGTCTTTACATATCCTGTTCCTGTGCCTAGAATTACCAGTATTCTACTCACTTGGCAAATTTATAATCACTTTAGAAAATCCTGCTAAAATAACCTAAGTTGGGTTTGGTAACACACCTGTAATCTCAGCTACCCAGGAGGCTGTGGCAGGAGGATCACTTGAGGC
The DNA here is from genome assembly GCF_009764315.1 of Trachypithecus francoisi. NCBI lineage: Eukaryota > Metazoa > Chordata > Mammalia > Primates > Cercopithecidae > Trachypithecus > Trachypithecus francoisi. The sequence continues at coordinate 72,194,613 of NW_022681471.1, forward strand.
CAGGAGTTTAAGACCAGCTTGGCAAGGCAGTGAGACCTTCATCTCTGAAAAAAAAAAAAAAAATTAGCTGGCTGTGGTGGTGCACACCTGTAGTTGCAGCTATTTGAGAGGCTGAGGTAGAGGACCTCTTGAGCCCAGGACTTTGAGGCTGCAGTGAACTATGATTTCACTATATGAAATCGTATGATTTCATATGATATGATTGTGCCACTATACTCCAGCCTGGGCAACAGAGTGAGATCCTGTCTCTAAAAACAAAATTAAATAAATAATAAATAAAATAAAACGTTACCCTCACATGAAGCTTTTCTTAGCTTTTTCTGGGACACTTAGTTGCTTTCTGATCTATATTCGCACAGCACTTTATTCATATTTCTCTTCTGTCACTTAGCTGAATTGTTGTGTAACCTGTCAGTTAACATATCTATTTCCCATTTGATCAGTGGCTTTTAAACTTTTTTAGAGGTCATAGATGATGTACTACAAACTGTGGACTCTGTCTAGAAAAATACACATATATGTATATATTTACACAGTTGTTCGTGAGGTTCATGAACCTCCCAAAGGACATGCACAGACTCTTCACCTGCATTAGAATCACTAGGAATGCTTGTTTATAAAGCAACCTGAGTTACTGAATCAGAATCTTTTGAGGGTAGGCCTCAAATATCTTGAACAATCCCACCAGGTAATTATTTTATTCACTAGGCCTCAAGAACCACTGTCCTAGCTTAAGGACGCCCATGGTAGACAGTGAGTTCTTGAGGGCAGAGAGTAGATATTATTGATCTTTAGATCTTATCGATCCTAAAATCTTATTGATCTTTGGATCTTGTTGATCCTAAGATCTCACCGTGTAATAGAGATCAGGATAAGAAAGAGATCATTTTTAGCCATGGTGATCAGAAAAGGTAGCAACAGGAGATGAGAATCACCTGCCCCACAGAAAACAGGTTTTCAGTAGGTTGAGATGAAGTAGTGGAAAACATTGTAGGCACAGAGATTGGCAGCAGCAAAGCAGAGAGGCTAGAAAATGCTATGTATATCCATCGAACCAGTAGGATAGTAGGAAATAAGGCCAGAGAGGAGGTTTATTTAGTCATTAACTAACCATCCCCTCCCAACACACTATGTGCTAGATACTATACAACACATTGAGAGTAAATATATGAATAAGACATGGCTTTTGCTCTTCAGGAATAAGAGCAATCTAGTAGCAGGGGAAACAAACATGAAATGTGATAAAGTATAACAATGGAGAGTGAGATCTGAGACATCTTCACAGAGAAGATAATTAAATGGAAACAGGGAATGAATACATATTTACCAAATGCACAAAGTTAGGAAGGATATTTCAGGAAGAAGAATTTAAACTACCCAGTTATGCTGGGGTGAAACAGTATGGCCCATTCTTATATCTGAAAATAGACTGGTATAATTGAACTATAGGTATCGAATAAAGAATTGGAGCCGGGCGCGGTGGCTCAAGCCTGTAATCCCAGCTCTTTGGGAGGCCGAGACGGGCGGATCACGAGGTCAGGAGATTGAGACCATTCTGGCGAACACGCTGAAGCCCCGTCTCTACTAAAAAATACAAAAAACTAGCCGGGCGAGGTGGCAGGCGCCTGTAGTCCCAGCTACTCGGGAGGCTGAGGCAGGAGAATGGCGTAAACCCGGAGGCCGAGCTTGCAGTGAGCTGAGATCCAGCCACTGCACTCCAGCTTGGGCGACAGGGCGAGACTCCGTCTCAAAAAAAAAAAAAAAAGAATTGGATAGAAGGTAAAGTTGGATAGGTAGGCAGTGGTCAGAGCACAGAAGAGCCTTGCATGCCAAACTATGTGAATAACTGGTAGCTGCTGAGGCGCTTTCAAGGGGAGAGTAAACTGTGTTTTAGATGGATGGTTACAGTATAAAGAAGACTGGCGGGGAAAGGCCAGAGGTAGGGAGACTAGAAGGACATTAGTATTCTCAAGGGAGAATGAGGGCTGAACAAAAGAGAGCAGGTGATACATTAGGAGACGTTTTCTTGTTTTCTTGTTGGTTTGTTTTTTGAGATGGATTCTTGCTCTATTGCCCAGGCTGGAGTGCAATGGTGTGATCCTGGCTCACTGCAACCTCTGCCTCCTGGGTTCAAGTGATTCTCCTGCCTTGCCTCAGCCTCCCGAGTAGCTGGGATTATAAGCGCATGCCGCCATGCCTGGCTAATTTTTTAAAATTTTTAGTAGAGACAGGGTTTCAACCATTTTGGCCAGGCTGGTCTTGAACTCCTGACCTCAGGTGATCCGCCCACCTCAGCCGCCCAAAGTGCTGGATTGCAGGCGTAAGCCACTGTGCCCAGCCCAGAGAGTTTTTTTTTTTTTTTTTGAGACAGAGTCTCGCTCTGTAGCCCAGGAGGCTGGAGGTATTTTAAAGAAGGATCAATAGGCCTTTGGTGACTAAGAATATGGGGAGTGTGAGAGGAGTTAAGAAGGATTGAAGCCATTAAACGGCATGAAAATAGGTTTAGGAGCCTAGGTCAGTGGCAAGACCATTAACCAAGAATGAGACTACAGGCAATAACAAAAGTTTGGGGAAAAGTGGCAGCGATATAATAATTTCTAACATTTACTGAACACCTGCTATGTGGCAGGCACTATACTAAATGCTTTATATGTACTTACTCATTCAATTCTCACAACAACCTTACATGAGGTAGGTATTAATATAAGCCCACTTTTACAATAGTATTTAAGAAGTGAGCAGAGAATGAGGAGCCAGTGAAGGAGATTGAAATTATGTTCATTAAATAATCGGAATTTTGTTCTTGTTAATTTATATATACATCAGTTTGGGAAAGCACTATTGGGTTCTTTATGCACAGTGCTATGTAGTACTTTGAGAGCTATCTGTAGTTTGAGATACATTGTACTTTCAAGGTTACAATACTTTTTTTGTTTTTTTTTTAAGCATACTGAGAGGTGGGACTTGGGTTGGTGGGCAAAATGGCAAAACCCCACAAAGGTCATAAACAGACATGTTTCAAAAGAAAACCATACATGTGGCCAACAAAAATATGAAAAAACCTCAACGTCACTGATCATTACAAAAATGCAAGTCAAAACCACAATGAGTTACCATCTCACATCAGGCTACTATTAAAAAGCCAAAGACAACCCAGAATTTCATATCCAGCCAAACTAAGTTTCATCAGTGAAGGAGAAATAAAATCCTTTACAGATAAGCAAATGCTTAGAGATTTTGTCACCACAGGCCTGCCTTACAAGAGACCCTGAAGGAAGCCCTAAACATGGAAAGGAACAACCGGTACCAGCCATTGCAAAAACATGCCAAAATGTAAAGACCATCGAGGCTAGGAAGAAACTGCATCAACTAATGAGCAAAATAACCAGTTAATATCATAATGACAGGATCAAGTTCACACATAACATATTAACCTTAAATGTAAATGGACTAAATGCTCCAATTAAAAGACACAGACTGGCAAACTGGATAAAGAGTCAAGACCCATCAGTCTGCTGTATTCAGGAGACCCATCTCACATGCAGAGACATACATAGGCTCAAAATAAAGGGATGGAGGAAGATCTACCAAGCAAATGGAGAACAAAAAAAAGCAGGGGTTGCAATCCTAGTCTCTGATAAAACAGACTTAAACCATCAAAGATCAAAAGAGACAAAGAAGGCCATTACATAATGGTAAAGGGATCAATTCAACAGGAAGAGCTAACTCTCCTAAATATATATGCACCCAATACAGGAGCACCCAGATTCATAAAGCAAGTCCTTAGAGACCTACAAAGAGACTTAGACTCCCATACAATAATAATGGGAGACTTCAACACTCCACTGTCAACATTAGACAGATCAACGAGACAGAAAGTTAACAAGGATATCCAGGAATTGAACTCATCTCTGCACCAAGCGGACCTAATAGACATCTATAGAACTCTCCACCCCAAATCAACAGAATATACATTCTTCTCAGCACCACATCGCACTTATTCCAAAATGACCACATAATTGGAAGTAAAGCACTCCTCAGCAAATGTACAAGAACAGAAATTATAACAAACTGTCTCTCAGACCACAGTGCAATCAAACTAGAACTCAGGACTAAGAAACTCAATCAAAACCGCTCAACTACATGGAAACTGAACAACCTGCTCCTGAATGACTACTGGGTACATAACGAAATGAAAGCAGAAATAAAGATGTTCTTTGAAACCAATGAGAACAAAAAGATACAACATACCAGAATCTCTGGGACACATTTAAAGCAGTGTGTAGAGGGAAATTTATAGCACTAAATGCCCACAAGAGAAAGCAGGAAAGATCTAAAATTGACACTCTAACATCACAATTAAAAGAACTAGAGAGGCAAGAGCAAACACATTCAAAAGCTAGCAGAAGGCAAGAAATAACTAAGATCAGAGCAGAACTGAAGGAGATAGAGACACAAAAAACCCTCCAAAAAATCAATGAATCCAGGAGTTGGTTTTTTGAAAAGATCAACAAAATTGACAGACCGCTAGCAAGACTAATAAAGAAGAAAAGAGAGAGGAATCAAATAGACGCAATAAAAAATGATAAAGGGGATATCACCACCGACCCCACAGAAATACAAACAACCATCAGAGAATACTATAAATGCCTCTACGCAAATCAACTAGAAAATCTAGAAGAAATGGATAATTTCCTGGACACTTACACTCTCCCAAGACTAAACAGGAAGAAGTTGAATCCCTGAATAGACCAATAACAGGCTCTGAAATTGAGGCAACAATTAATAGCCTACCACGAAAAAAAGTCCAGGACCAGATGGATTCACAGCTGAATTCTACCAGAGGTACAAGGAGGAGCTGGTACCATTCCTTCTGAAACTATTCAATCAATAGAAAAAGAGGGAATCCTCCCTAACTCATTTTATGAGGCCAACATCATCCTGATACCAAAGCCTGGCAGAGACACAACAAAAAAAGAGAATTTTAGACCAATATCCCTGATGAACATCGATGCAAAAATTCTCAATAAAATACTGGCAAACCGGATTCAGCAGCACATCAAAAAGCTTATCCACCATGATCAAGTGGGCTTCATCCCTGGGATGCAAGGCTGGTTCAACATTCGCAAATCAATAAACGTAATCCAGCATATAAACAGAACCAAAGACAAGAACCACATGATTATCTCAATAGATGCAGAAAAGGCTTTTGACAAAATTCAACAGCCCTTTATGCTAAAAACGCTCAATAAATTCGGTATTGATGGAACGTACCTCAAAATAATAAGAGCTATTTATGACAAACCCACAGCTAATATCATACTGAATGGGCAAAAACTGGAAAAATTCCCTTTGAAAACTGGCACAAGACAGGGATGCCCTCTCTCACCACTCCTATTCAACATAGTGTTGGAAGTTCTGGCTAGGGCAATCAGGCAAGAGAAAGAAATCAAGGGTATCCAGTTAGGAAAAGAAGAAGTCAAATTGTCCCTGTTTGCAGATGACATGATTGTATATTTAGAAAAACCCATCGTCTCAGCCCAAAATCTCCTTAAGCTGATAAGCAACTTCAGCAAAGTCTCAGGATACAAAATTAATGTGCAAAATCACAAGCATTCTTATACACCAGTAACAGACAAGCAGAGAGCAAATCAGGAATGAACTTCCATTCACAATTGCTTCAAAGAGAATAAAATACCTAGGAATCCAGCTTACAAGGGATGTAAAGGACCTCTTCAAGGAGAACTACAAACCACTGCTCAGTGAAATCAAAGAGGACACAAACAAATGGAAGAACATACCATGCTCATGGATAGGAAGAATCAATATCGTGAAAATGGCCATACTGCCCAAGGTTATTTATAGATTCAATGCCATCCCATCAAGCTACCAATGACTTTCTTCACAGAATTGGAAAAAAACTGCTTTAAAGTTCATATGGAACCAAAAAAGAGCCCGCATTGCCAAGACAATCCTAAGTCAAAAGGACAAAGCTGGAGGCGTCACGCTACCTGACTTCAAACTATACTACAAGGCTACAGTAACCAAAACAGCATGGTACTGGTACCACAACAGAGATATAGACCAATGGAACAGAACAGAGTCCTCAGAAATAATACCACACATCTACAGCCATCTGATCTTTGACAAACCTGACAAAAACAAGAAATGGGGAAAGGATTCCCTATTTAATAAATGGTGCTGGGAAAATTGGCTAGCCATAAGTAGAAAGCTGAAACTGGATCCTTTCCTTACCCCTATACGAAAATTAATTCAAGATGGATTAGAGACTTAAATGTTAGACCTAATACCATAAAAACCCTAGAAGAAAATCTAGGTAGTACCATTCAGGACATAGGCATGGGCAAGGACTTCATGTCTAAAACACCAAAAGCAACGGCAGCAAAAGCCAAAATTGACAAATGGGATCTAATTAAACTAAAGAGCTTTTGCACAGCAAAAGAAACTACCATCAGAGTGAACAGGCAACCTACAGAATGGGAGAAAATTTTTGCAACCTACTCATCTGACAAAGGGCTAATATCCAGAATCTACAAAGAACTCAAACAAATATACAAGAAAAAACAAACAACCCCATCAAAAAGTGGGGAAAGGATATGAACAGACATTTCTCAAAAGAAGACATCATACAGCCAACAGACACATGAAAAAAATGCTCATCATCACTCGCCATCAGAGAAATGCAAATCAAAACACAATGAGATACCATCTCACACCAGTTAGAATGGCAATCATTAAGAAGTCAGGAAACAACAGGTGTTGGAGAGGATGTGGAGAAATAGGAACACTTTTACACTGTTGGTGGGATTGTAAACTAGTTCAACCATTATGGAAAACAGTATGGCGATTCCTCAAGGATCTAGAACTAGATGTACCATATGACCCAGCCATCCCACTACTGGGTATATACCCAAAGGATTATAAATTACTCTACTACAAAGACACATGCACACGTATGTTTATTGCGGCACTATTCACAATAGCAAAGACTTGGAATCAACCCAAATGTCCATCTGTGACAGACTGGATTAAGAAAATGTGGCACATATACACCATGGAATACTATGCAGCCATCAAAAAGGATGAGTTTGCGTCCTTTGTAGGGACATGGATGCAGCTGGAAACCATCATCTTAGCAAACTATCACAAGAAGAGAAAACCAAAACCGCATGTTCTCACTCATAGGTGGGAACTGAACAATGAGATCACTTGGACTCGGGAAGGGGAACATCACACACTGGGGCCTATCATGGGGAGGGGGGAGGAGGGAGGGATTGCATTGGGGAGTTATACATGATATAAACGTTATGCACATGTACCTAGAACTTAAAGTATAATAAAAAATAAAAAAATAAAAAAATAAAAAAATAAAAAAATAAAAAAATAAAAAAATAAAAAGCCAAAGAATGACAGATGCTGGCAAGGTTGCGGAGAAAAAGGAACACATATACTGCTGGTGGGAGTGTCAATTAGTTCAATCATTGTGGAAGATTGTGTGGCAATTCCTCAAAGACCTAAAAACAGAAATACCATTTGACCCAGCAATCTCATTATTGGGTATATACCCAAAGGAATATAAACCATTCTGTTTTAAAGACATACACACTTATGTTCATTGTAACCAAATCACAGTAGCAAAGACATGGAATCAACCTAAATGCCCATCAATGGTAGACTGGATAAGGAAAATGTGGTGTGTATACACTATGGAATACTATATAGCCACGAAAAAGAATGAGATCATGTCCTTTGTAGGAGCATGGATGGAGCTGTAGACCATTATCCTTAGCAAACTAATGCAGTAACAGAAAACCAAATACCGCGTGTTTTCACTTATAAGCGGGAGCTGAATGATGAGAACACATGGCTCATAGAGGGGAACAACACACACTGAAGATATGGAGGGTGAGAGGAGAGAGAGGATCAGGAAAAATAACTAATGGGTACTAGGCTTAATATCTGGGTGATAAAATAACCTGTACAACAAACTCCCATGAGTTTGCACATGTACCCTGAACTTAAAATACAAGTTAAATAAAAACAAAACAAAAAATACAAAAATTAGCCAGGTGTGGTGGTGCATGCCTGTAGTCTACTTGGGAGGCTGAGCTGGGAGGATCAATTGACCCCGGGAGTTCAAGGCTGCAGTGAGCCATGATCACACCGCTGTACTACAGCCTGAGTGACACAGCAAGACCCTGTCTCTGTAAAAAAAAAATACGTGTAATTTGTCCTGCTTTCTCCCAAGCCCCTGGCAACCACCAATGTGCTTTCTGTCTTTGTGGATGTGTTTATTCTGGACATTTCATGTAAATGAAATCATCCAATATGTGGTCTTTTGTGTCTGACTTCTTTGACTTAGCATGTATTTTCAAGGTTCATCCACATTTGGCATTACTTCAACCATTTTCTGGCTGAAAAATATTCCATTGTGTGGATACACTACATTTTGTTTATCCAGTTAACCATTGATGGACATTTGGGTTGTTTCTACCTTTTCACTACTGTGAATAGTGCTTCTACGAACATATGTTTTCAAGGTTTTGTTTGATTATTTGTTTTCAATCTCTTGGGCATATACCTAGGACTGGAATTGCTGGGTAATTCTATATTTAACATTTTGGGAAACCACCAACTTTAGTTTCCTTTAATCTGGAACATATTCCTTAGCCTTTCTTTGTCATTCATGGCATTAATATTTTTGAAGAACATAGGTCAGGTTTTTTTAGAATGTCCCTCATTTTGGGTTTGTCTGATATTTCTATGCAATTTAATTCAAGTTAAGCATTTTCAGTAGGAATATTACAGAAGTAATTTGTGTCCTTCTCAGTGCATAATATCAGGAGGCACATAATATTTATTAGTGCCATTGCTGGTGATATTAATGTTGATCACGAGTTGGTTAAAGAAAGATCTGCCAGTTTTCTACATTCTCAAGGTACTATTCTTCCCTTTGCAAGTAATAAATACCTTTGAGGAAGATGTTTTAAGAATATCTTGTTTCTCATCAAACTTTCACCCACTAGTTCTAGCATTCATTGATGATACTTGCCTAAAACAAGTATTACTATGCTGTTTGTAAAATATTGCACAATAAGGTGTTTTTCTTTGCAGTATCTGACCTTTATTTCGTGCTTGGATTGAGAATGTTGTGACTAAATTTACCTTTTGGAGAAGACACACATCAATCAGCAGCTAACTACATGCTAGTCTAAGTGACACATAGGCACTTAGAGAGAAACAAAGAAGTGAACATGTAACAATTAGTGTAGGGGGTAGCATATACATAATTTATCTCCTAAGTTCTTTTTGCCCTGAGTTCATTGGCATTAATGTCACATCATCGTTGTATCGAATTCATTTGGAAATTACTCATTAATATATTTTTACCTTAATAAATCCTTAATTGAAACACTCAATATTTTTGCACAGTAAGTTTTTCATGACGTCATACCTACCACACACAGCACATCACACAGATGGACATGACAGCACATGGATTCTTGGTAGTTTTAATGAAAACTCTGAATCCCACTGCACAGTGCTGCATCCCACTAATAGTGTGTAGACCGTTGGTCGAGAGTAAGATTGAAAGTGCTAAGGAGATAGTGGTATCAAAGCTAAGGGAGGTGAAAGTTCTAAGGTAGAAAAAGTTGAATAGGATCAAATGCTGCAGAAGTAAACTAGTTATTTCATTATACTTGAAAATGCTCATGAAATTTGGCTTTTAAGCACAATTGGTGACCTCTTGAGCAGTATAATTGGAATGGTATGGTTCAGAAACCAGTTTATAGTGGCTGGAAGAGTAAGGCAAGCACAACCGTAAAGAAAATTATTGATAACCTTGAAAAATTGTAAGTAGTAAAAAATACCAAAACACCATAAACAAAGTGAAAAAAGTCAAACTCATGAAAAATACTTTTGATTTTCAGACAATTTTCAGATTTCAAAATTGTAGATAAGGGATTGAAGACGTGTACAACCTTCTTGGAAAGCAGCTGGGCATATACAGTTAGTGTTGGTTAGTGACGGGATACCTTCTAAGAAATACATTGTTAGACAATTTGTTCCTTTTGCAAACATCATAGTGTATTTACACAAATCTAGGTGGTATAGCTCACTACACATCTAGGCTATATGGACATAGCCTATTGCTCCTAGGCTACAAACCTGTACAGCATGTTACTACATTTAATACTGTAGACAATTGTAACACATGGTAAGTATCTGTGTAACTATGTTTAGATACATTTATATTTAAACATAAAAAATATACAGTAAAATAATGGTAATATAATTTTATGGGACCATCATTTTATATGTAGTCTGTCGTTGACTAAAATATAGTTATGTGGCTCATTACTATATAGTAAAGTTGAAGATATCTACCTCTCAACTAAGTAATTCCATTCCTAGTACAAAAGGACCCATATAAGAGTGTGCATTGCAATATTGCTTGTAGTAGTGAGAAACTGGAAACACAAATGTCCATTAGTAAGTGAATAAATGAATAAAGAAATGATGGTATATTCATATGAAAGGACTCTTTGTTCAAGTTAGTTTAAAATGAATGAACTATAGCTATAGGTGTAAACATGGAAAGATCTCAATATGAAGAAACAAAAAAACCAAGTTGTGATGTAATATGTATAATATGATATTATGGATATAAAACTAAACCACACCAAAACTTAGTCACTTAAAACAACATTTTATGTATGTACATTTAGAGACAGGATCTTGTTCTGTCACGCAGGCTGGAGTGCAGTGGTATGATCACTGCTCACTGCAGCCTCGACCTCCCGGGCTCAAGCAATCCTCCCACCTCAGCCTCTCGAGTAGCTGAGACCACAGACGTGCGTCACCTTGCCCAGCTAATTTTTTATTTTTTATTTTTTTGTAGAGACGAAGTCTTGCTATGTTGCCCAGGCTGGTCTTGAACTCCTGAGTTCAAGCGATCCTCCCACCTTGGCCTCCCAAAGTGCTGGGATGACAGGAGTGAGCCACTGCACTGGCTTCATTTATTTGATTTGCTCAAAATTCTGTAGATGATTAAATTCTGAGTGTAGACTCAGTTGGGCATTTCTTCTCTTGGTCTTGCCGAGGCTCTCTGTGGCAGTCAGCTGTCAAGTGGTGGGGGCTGGATGACCTAAGATGACCTCACTCACACATCTGGCAGTTGGCAGGCTATTAGCCACAGTGCCCACAGTGGCCTCTCCAGAAGGTTTGGACCTGTTCATGTGGTGGCAGCATTTCAAGAGGGCAAGCCTTAATGTACAAGTGTTTTTCAAGCCTCTGTTTGCATCACATCTGTAGATATCCTGTTGTCCAAAGCAAATCACATGACCAATACCGAAGGTATGCGTTCTGGTAAGAATGATTCATTGGGAATCATTACTCACATCTTGTGTAGTGTGTAGACTGTCAGTCAAGAGAGAGATTCAGAGCACTAAGGAGACAGTGGTGTCGAAACTAAGGGAGGTGAAGTTCTAAGGTAGAAAAAAATGAATAGGATCAAATGCTGCAGAGGTCAACTAGTTATTACATATATGGAAATGAGAAATACCAAAGTCTGAATAGTGACTACCTCTGGGGAAGGAGGAAGAGGGATGGGGATGGGATAGGTACACATAATGCTTACTCTATCAATGTTTTACTTCTTTAAAAAATAAGAAAGAAATTTGACAAAATGTCAGCTGTGTTTTGTTTTGTTTTGTTTTGAGATGGAGTTTCGCTCTTGTTGCTCAGACTGGAGTGCAATGGCACGATCTTGACTCACCACAACCTCTGCCTCCCGGGTTCAAGCAATTCTCCTGCCTCAGCCTCCCGAGTAGCTGGGATTACAGGCATGTGCCACCACACCCGGCTGATTTTGTATTTTAAATAGAGACGGGGTTTCTTCATGTTGGTCAGGCTGGTCTCAAACTCCCGACCTCAGGGGATCCACCCGCCTCGGCCTCCCAAAGTGCTGGGATTACAGGCATAAGCCACCGTGCCCAGCCAAAATGTCAGTTTCTAATGAACTGAGTTGTAGGTACATGGGTTTTTATTATATTATCCTTTACCCTTTTTTGTTTGCTTAAAGTATTTCTAAATTTCAAAGAAGCAAATGGGAGGTGTGGAAATGCAGACTAATCTTTAAAGAAGTTTGGCAAAGGGAAAGAGTAATAGGGAAAGCAGACTATAGCTAGCATGGTTGAAGGAATGTGATTTTTTTAAAGATGGGCAAAGACTTGAGAACACTAAGTTAAAGAGAAGATGTCAGTAGAATAGGCTATGAGAGAAAGTTAATTCAAGAAGTACATTTTAGAGGGAAGCTTATTGATCAATTCCTCTGTTGATCACTTCATATAAATTCACTTAGTATATGAAAGGAAATTTTTATGAAACACTGTCAAAATTGCTAGCATTAGGCAAGGTCGTGGAGAAAAGGCAATGCTTATACACTGCTGGTGGGAGTTAAATTGTGGAAGACAGTGTGGCAATTCCTCAAAGAACTAAAAACTGAAATACCATTTGACCCAGCAATCCCACTACTGGGTATATACCCAAAACAATAAAGGCACATTCATGCGTATGTTCACTGCAGCACATTCACAATAGCAAAGACATGGAATCAACCTAAATGCCCATCAATGGTAGACTTGATAAAGAAAATGTAGTGGCCAGGCACAGTGGCTCACGCTTGTAATCCCAGCACTTTGGGAGGCGGAGGCGGGTGGATCACCTGAGGTCAGGTGTTCGAGATCAGCCTGACCAACATGATGAAACTCTGTCTCTACTAAAATACAAAATTAGCCAGGCATGGTGGCAGGTGCCTGTAATCTCAGCTACTCAGGAGGCTGAGGCAGGAGAATCACTGGAACCTGGAAGGCAGAGGTTGTGGTGAACCGAGATCACGCCATTGCACTCCAGCCTGGGCAACAGAGTAAGACTTCATCTCAAAAAAAAAAAACAAGAAAGAAAGAAAGAAAGAAAATGTGGTACGTATACACCATGGAGTACTACACAGCCATAAAGAAGAACAAGATCATGTCCTTTGCAGGAACATGGATGGAGCTGAAGGCCACTATCCTTTGCAAACTAAGGCAAGAAGAGAAAACCAAACACTACATGTTCTCACTTATACGTAGGAGCTAAACAATGAGAACACATGGACACATAGAGGGAAACAACAGACTCTGGGTTCTACTTGAGGGAAGAGGATGGGAGGATGGAGAGGTTTAGGGAAAAAAAAAAAAAACAACAACTGTTGGGTACTATGCTTAGTACCCGGGTGACGAAATAATCTGTACAACAAACCCTTGAGTCACGAGGTTACCTATATAACAAACCTGTACGTCTACCTCAAACCTAAAATAGAAGTTAAAATATTTAAAAAAGAATTTTTTTTGCTTTAAGATCTGGGATACATGTGCAGAACGTGCAGGTTTTTTTCATAGGTATACAGGTGCCATGGTGGTTTGCTGCACCTATCAACCTGTCATCTAGGTTTTAAGCCCCACGTGCATTGGGTATTTGTCCTAATGCTTTCCCTCTCCCTGCCCCTTAACCCCCGACAGGCCCCAGTGTGTGATGTTCCCCTCCCTGTGTCCATGTGTTCTCATTGTTCACTCCCACTTGTGAGTGAGAACATGCGGTGTTTGGTTTTCTGTTCCTGTGTTAGTTTGCTGAGAATGATGGTTTCCAGCTTCATCCATGTCCCTGCAAAGGACATGAACTCATTCTTTAAAAAAGAAATTTGTACATACATTTAAATAATAATACTTACAAATCTGTTTATTAATAATGTAAGATATTAAAGTTACTATGCAAATAGTAAGGGAGTATAATAAAAAAGCCTGAAACACAATTTTTAAAATTGCCAGCATTTACTGCTCGTAGTTGAACGAATAATGAAAGGACACTGTATTAGTCCGTTCTCATGCTGCTAATAAAGACATACCTGAGACTAGGTAATTTATAAAGGAAAAAAGTTTAATGGACTCACTGTTTAGCATGGCTGGGGAGGCCTCAGGAAACTTACAATCGTGGTGGAGGGGAAAACAAGTATGTCCTTCTTCACATGGTAGCAGCAAGTAGAAGTGCAGAGCAAAGGGTGGGAAAAATCCCCTTATAAAACCATCAGATCTCATGAGAACTCACTCACTATCATGAGAACAGGATGGGGGAAACTGCCCCCATGATTCAATTATCTCCACTTGGTCTCTCCCAGGACACATGGGGATTATGGGAACTACAATTCAAGAAGAGATTTGTGTGGGGACACGGCCAAACCATATTAGACACAGTCAGAAGAAAAAGCAAGGCAACAAACAAAAGGCTACTTACTGCCAGAGAGAGGTTTCAAAATTCATTTATATAGTGAACATTTATTGAGCACTTACAATGTGCTAAACACACTGAGATACAAAGATTGGTTAAGCCTGCCTGCCTGCGTTGGTTCCTTCCTTCCTTCCTTCCTTCCTTCCTTCCTTCCTTCCTTCCTTCCTCTCTTTCCTTCTTTCTTTTGAGACCAATCTCACTCTTATTGCCCAGGCTGGAGTGCAGGGGCACCATCATAGCTCACGACAGACTTGAACTCCTAGGCTCAAGCAGTCCTCCCACCTCAGCCGCCCCAGTAGCTGGGACTACAGGCACACACCACCACGCCCGGCTGCAAGATTTTATCTCTATCACCATGTATCTTATATCTAGTGGGGGATGATATTGTGTAAACAGAAATATTACATTCTAGTGTGGTAACTGCCATTGCAGAGTGGTGAACAGAGTGCTATGGGAACACAGAGAACAGAACAATCAACTATGTATAATACACATTGCCTGTAGCATAGTGGTTAAAAGTTCAGGTTTTGAATACCTATATTTAAATCCCACCATTTAGTAGATGACAATGTTATTTAGCCCCTTTAATCTCAGCTTTTTCATCTGTAAAATGATAATAGTAGTTATCTCACAGAATTGATTGAGGCTTAAAATAAGCTAATGAACATAAATTGCTTAGCAAAACTTCTTGATAAATAATAGCTAGTTTGTCTTTCCCAAGAAGACACATACTAAAGGATGAGTAGGACATTGTCAGGTGAGGAAGAAAGAAAAGGACATTCTAAGAGGACAGGATACAATGTGTGTGAAGACATGGAGACATTATATGGCCTGGTGTGTTTGTGGAATGGTGAGAAGCTTAGCATGCAGGAGTTGGGGGGTGGAGTACAGCGTGAGGCTAACAAGCTGGACTGAATCCTAATATACTAGACCAAGGAGTTGTGTTTTCTCCTGTAGGCACTGAGGAGTCAAAAGAGTGAGTTTTGTTTTGTAAAGATTGTTTTGAAAGTAGTGTGGAAGTTCAACAGGTGTAGAATGGGGAGAGATTGGTGGCAGGACTACTTAGCAGACGTAATAGTCCCAGCTGGACATTATGAGAGTCTGAACCAAGATTGAGGCAGTGCAGGAGAAAGGCTAGGCTTGACAGAATGACATTTATGAGTTAAAATCAATAGGACTGTATGCTGATTGATTAGATTTGCAGCGTTAGGGAGAAGGGATAGTTAAGGCAAAAGCAAAAACTTCTAGCTTAGGAACATGGCTTGCGATTGTGAATGAGAATGTAATTCAAGAATTTAATAAATTGTGGCAGTAGAGAAGATAAGTCTGATTTTAGACTAGTGGAGCTTAGGGTACCTGTTTGTAACCTGTATGTAAAGATGCTTAATTGTAATTTGGAAATACAAATCTGGAGCTTAAGCAAGAGTTCGAGGCAATTATTACAAATTTTGCAATCTATCATTGTATAGATGATAGTTGAAGCTGTGTAAGTAGATAAACTTTGTTCCAGGTGGTGTAAGAAGATAAGAGACTAGGACATAACCCTAGGGAATCCCAATGAATAAGTGTGGAACAGAAGAGGGAAATCTGACACGGAAAGGTAAGAAAAAAAATTAAGAGACAGTAGTGTCATTTCTTCCCATTTCACTCCTTTCTTCCCAGAGGCCAAGAAGAAGAACTTCTGGGAAATAAGAGCAACCAATCACCCTAGGCTGTGTAAATATCGGCCAGTAAGTTCAGCAACTAGGAAGCTTTCCTTTAAAGTTTGTTGGAGTCATGGCAGAAGGCAGACTGCAGCAAATTGAAGAAATGGAAACGGGGAAAAGACCGTGGTTGTAGATTAATTGTTCCAGAAATCTGGCTATGAAAGAAGGAGGTAGAAAGGATGGTAGTTTGTAACGAGATAAGGGAGAAATAGTGTTTTAACTTTGTTTTAGAATGGGGAAACGTTAAGCATGTCTATAGGTGGTAAGAAAATGTGGAAAATAGAAGAGAAAGGGGATGTTTGATGGAATCGGAGTCTAGAGAGACAATTTTCCTGATAGATTCTTTTGGTTACCACCACTTGTAAGTTGATTTAGGATGTTCAGAGTGTGGAACAAAGCCAGAGAAGAATCGAGAGGGGGTGAGACACAACAGAACAAAGCTTGGAGTCCTGTTCATTACTTCCTTTTATGTTCTAGAGAATTCTTATCATAGAGAACAATCAGTCTTTCTCTGGGTCTCCATTTACCCTGTTACTTTGCCCTAGAAGATGTTACTCATTTCCCTGACTGAAACAGATGGTAGAAATGCAACTCAGCTTACTTACTATTAAAACAAACCATCTTTTTGGACTTTTATCATTTGGAATTTTCTTACAATAGTTATATTTATTTTAGAAATTTTAGATAATACAGATAAGCAAAAAATAAAAGAAAACTGGTAGCCCTACTCCCCAGAAATAATCAATATTAACATTTTGGTATATATTCTTTCAGTCTTTTTTCCCCTATCTGTAATAGGAGGAAAATACGCAAATAGCCAACCACCACTGAACCACTTCCATAAGGCTTCTGTCAGATTCCAAATGGTTCCAAGGCTTTTATAGTACTTATGTAACAAGCCACACAGTGGATTGATTACTGTTATGTTATATCCTCTGGGAGTTGCCAAGGAGGCTCACAGTTTCAATTTCTGTACATCCCAGATTTGAAAGCATATCCCTAACTATGTGTCTTAAGGATTTTAATTTTTTTCTTTCTTGCTACTGGATATGAGTGTCTAATAATTCTCACTGGGAATTGATTAGTGAGTAGGTATTGTCAGGTAAAATGATTAATGCTGTAATAGTATATAGGAAACTAAGAACTCAGAAAAAGAATTACTCATTGAAATTTTAATAATAACTGTCATTTAAGAGATGAGATTAACTATCTGGAGAAGTGGTTTACAACTGTGTTGCTAATGAAAACTTATAGGAAATAATCAAGTTATCAAAGTGCAACTTTAGAACTGGGTGGTAACTTAAAAAAGCATTTCTGCCCTCCCTCAGCTGCAGGCATCTCAGCACGGAGAGAGAGAGAAGACTCTGTTTGTTTGGGAAAAAGTAAGGGCAGAGAAAAAGAGTCTGTGTCTGGTAATCCAGAGAATTCTTCCGGATTTGATCCAAGACCACCAAGGCAGTACCTCAATGAGTCTGCAAGAACCACAGCGTTACCGAGCTTGGGGTGCCCCCTAATGTAGATGTGACTACAGTGATCAAAAACTTAGATCACAACACGCAAAGTCCCTTCGAATACCTGGAAAGTTTCCCAAGAAGGACGGGTATGAACAAGCCCAGACTACAAAGACTACTAAACACCTAACTTTTCAATACTTAGACACTGACGAACATGCACAAGCATGAAGACCATTTAGGAAAACATGATCTTCCCGAACGAACTAAATAAGGCACCAAGGACCAAACCTGGAGAGACAGAGATATGTGATCTTTTGGACAGAGAATTCGAAATAGCTGTTTTGAAGAAACTCAAGAAAATTCAAGATAACACAGATAAGGAGTTCAGAATCCTAACAGATAAATTTAACAAAGAGATTTAAATAATTTAAAAGTATCTAGCAGGAATTCTGGTGTTAAAAAATGTAATTGACATGCTGAAGAATGAATCAAAGTTTCTTAATTGCAGAATTGATCAAGCAGAAGAAAGAAATAATGAGCTTGAAGACAGGCCATTTGAAAATACATGGCTTGCCATAGTAGCTCATGTCTGTAATCCCAGCACTTCAGGAGGGTGAAGCAGGAGGATCTCTTGAGCCCAGGAGTTTAAGATCAGCCTGGGCAACATAATAAGGAATCATTTCTATAAAATTTTTTAAAATTAGCTGGGTGTAGTGGCATGCGTGCCTGTAGTCTTAGCTACTGAGGAGGCTGAGGCAGGAGGATCACTTGAATCTAGGAGTTCAAGGCTGCAATGAGCTATGATTGTGCCACTGCACGACAGCCTGGGTGAAAGAGCAAGACCTTAAAAAAAAAACCCCACAGTCAGAGGAGACCAAAGAAAAAATAATAAAAAAGAATGAAGCACACTTACAAGATCTAGAAAATAGCCTCAAAAGGGCAAGTCTAAGAGTTATTGGCCATAAAGAGACGAGAGAGAGAGATAGGGGTAGAAAGTTTGTTTAAAGGGACAATAACAGAGAACTTCCCAAACGTAGAGAAAGTTACCAATATTTGAATACAAGAGAGTTATAGAGCAGCAAGTAGATTGAACTGAAATAAGACTATCATTTAATAATCAAACTTCCAAAGGTCAAGAATAAAGAAAGGATCTAGGCTAGGCACAGTGGCTCATGCCTGTAATCCCAGCACTTTGGGAGGCCAAGGTGGGTGGATCACTTGAGGCCAGGAGTTCGAGACTAGCCTGGCCAACATGGTGAAACCCTGTCTCTACTAAAAATTAAAAAAAAAATAGCCAGGTGTGGTGCCCTGTCCCTGTAGTCCCAGCCATTTAGGAGGCTGAAGCATGAGAATTGCTAGAACCTGGGAAGTGGAGGTTGCAGTGAGCCGAGACTGTGCCACTGCACTCCAGTCTGAGTGACAGAGGGAGACTCTGTCTCAAAAAATAATAATAATAAAATAAAAATATAAGATACCAAAAGCAGCAAGAGAAAAGAAGGAAAAAAAAAATACAATGGAGCTCCAATATATCCAGCAGTAGACTTTTCAGTGGAAACCTTACAGGCCACAAGAGAGTGGCATGACATATTTAAAGTGTTGAAGGAAAAAAACTTTTACCCTAAAATAGTGTATCTGGCAAAAATATCCTTCAAATATGAAGGAGAAATAAAGACTTTTCCAGACAAACAAAAGCTGAGGGATTTCATCAACACCAGACTTATTTTACAAGAAGTGGTAAAGGGAGTTCTTCAGTCTGAAAGAAAAATATACTAATGAGGAATAAGAAATCATCTGAAGGTATATATGAAACTCACAGGTAACAGTAAGTACACAGAAAAACATAAAATATTATAACACTGTAATTGCAATGTATAAATACTCATATCTTGAATAGAAAGACTAAAAGATGAACCAATCAAAAATAATAACTGACAACTTTTCAAGACATAGACGGTACAATAAAATATAAATAGAAACAACAAAGAGTTACACGGCTGGAGGATGAGGTTAAAGTGTAGAGTTTTTATTAGTTTTCTCTTTGCTTTTTTGTTAGTTACCTTGTTTGTTCCTGCAATTAGTGTTAAGTTGCCATCAGTTTAATAATAACATTGAATGTAAATGGACTCAACTCTCCAATCAAAAGTCGCAGAGTGACTGAATGGATAAAAAAAGCAAGACCCAATGATCCGTTGCCTACAAGAAGCACATTCACCTATAAAGACACACATAGACTGAAAATAAAGGGATGGAAAAAGATATCCCATGCCAATGGAAATCAAAAAGGAGGAGTAGCTATACTTCTGTCAGACAAAATAGATTTCAAGACAAAAACTATAAAGAGACAAAGGTCATTATATATAATATAAATATAAATATTATACGTAAATATAAATATATGTAAAGAGACAAAGAAGGTCATTCTATATAAAGAGACAAAGAAAGTCATTATATAGTGATAAATTCAGCAAGAGGATATAACAATTTTAAATATATATGCACCCAACACCAGAGCACCCTGATATACAAAAGAAATATTATTAGAGCTAAAAAAAGAGACAGAACCCAATACAATAATAGCTGTAGACTTCAACATCCCACTTTCAGCATTGGACAGATCATCCAGACAGAAAACCGACAAAGAAACATTGAACTTAATCTGTACTATAGACCAAATTGACCTAAAAGATATTTATAGAACATTTCATCCAATGGTTGCAGAATACACATCTTCTCATCAGCACATGGATCATCCTCAAGGACAGACTATATGTTAGGCCACAAAACAAGTCTTAAAACATTAAAAAAAATTATTTCAAATACCTTCTCTGACCACAATGGAATAAAACTAGAAATCAATAACAAGAGGAATTTTGGAAACTATACAAACACATGGAAATTAAGCATCATGCACCTAAATGACAAGTAGGCCAATAAGAAAAATGAGAAGAAAACTGAACAATTTCTTGAAACAAATGATAATGGAAGCACAACATACCCAAACCTATGGGACACAGTGAAAGCAGTACTAAGAGGGACTTTATAGCTATAAGCACCTACGTCCAAAAAGTATTAGGTTGATGCAAAAGTAATTGCGATTTTTGCCATTGAACATAATGCCAAAAAGTAATGGTTTTTGCTTTCGGTGGCAAAAACCGCAATTACTTTTGCATCAACCTAGAAAAAACTTCATCCTAGTTCTAGTTGAAGAGATAAATGAACTTTTCTAGTTCTTTAACATGCATCAGTAGGTTGTTTATTTGAAGAATAGAACCTAATGATGCATGATAGAGAACTAGAAAAACAAGAAAAAAACCCAAAATTAGTAGAAGAAAATAAATAGTAATGATGAGAGCAGAAATAAATGAAGTTGAAACAAATAAAACAAAACAAAAGACCAATGAAGTGAAAAGTTGTGTATTTTTTGGAAAAGATAAACAAGATTGACAAACCTTTAGCCAGACTAAGAACGGAAGAGAGATTATCAAATAAATAAAATCACAGATGAAAAGGGAGATTTTACAATTGATACTGCAGAAATTCAAAGGATCATTAGAGGCCACTATGAGCAACTATATGCCAATAAGTTAGAAAACCTAGAAGAAATGAATAAATTCCTAGACATATACACCCTCCCAAGATTGAACCATGAAGAAATCCAAAACCTGAACACACCAATAACAAGTAATGAGATCGAAGTTATAATAATAAGTCTCCCAGCAAAGATAACCCTGGGGCCCAATGGCTTCACTGTTGAGTTTTACCAAACATTTTAAGAAGAACTAATACCAATCCTATTCAAACTATTCCAAGTAATAGAGGAGGGAATATTTTCAAACTCAGTCTACAAGGCCAGTATTACCGTGATACCAAAACCAGACAAAGACACATCAGAAAAAGAAAACTACAGGCCAGTATCCCTGATGAACATTAACATAAAAATTCTCAAGAAGGCCAGGCACAGTGGCTCAGGCCTGTAATTCCAGCACTTTGGGAGGATGAGGTGGGTGGATTACGTGAGGCCAGGAGTTTGAGACCAGCCTGGCCAACATGGTGAAACCCCATCTCTACTAAAAATACAAAAGTTAGCTGGGTGTGTTGCTGCTCATCTGTAACCCCAGCTACTCAGGAGGCTGAGCCATGAGAATTGCTTGAACCTGGGGAGCAGAGGTTGCAGTGAGTTGAGATCGTGCCACTGCACTCCAGCCTGGGCAAGAGGGTGAGGCTTTATCTAAAAAAAAAAAAAAATCCTCAAGAAAATACTAACAACCAGTCAGATGCAATGCCTCATGCCTGTCAATCCCAGTGCTTTGGGAGGCCAATGTGGGAGGATTACTTGAAGCCAGGAGTTTGAGACCAGACTGGGCAACATAGTGAGACTCTGTCTCTACTAAAAAAAAAAAAAAAGGCCGGGCGCGGTGGCTCAAGCCTGTAATCCCAGCACTTTGGGAGGCCGAGGCGGCGGATCACGAGGTCAGGAGATCGAGACCATCCTGGCTAACACGGTGAAACCCCGTCTCTACTAAAAATACAAAAAACTAGCCGGGCGAGGTGGCGGGCGCCTGTAGTCCCAGCTACTCGGGAGGCTGAGGCAGGAGAATGGCGTAAACCCGGGAGGCGGAGCTTGCAGTGAGCTGAGATCCGGCCACTGCACTCCAGCCGGGGCGACAGAGCGAGACTCCGTCTCAAAAAAAAAAAAAAAAAAAAAAGACAAAAAATACTAGCAAATGGAATTCAACAACACATTAAAAAGATCATTCATCATGGCCAAGTGGGATTTATCTCTGGATGGAAGGATGGTTTAATGTATGCAAATCAATCAATGAGATATGTCATACCAATAGAACAAAGGACAGAAACCATATGATCATTTCAACTGATGCTGAAAAAATATTTAATAAAATTCAACATCCCTTCATGATAAAAATCCTCAAGAAATTGGGTATAGAAGAAACATACCTCAACACAACACAAGCCATATATGACAGACCACAGCTAGTATCATACTGAATGAGGAAAACCTCAAGGCCTTTACTCTAAGATCTAGAACACAAGAAGGATGACCACTGTAAACACTGTTATTCAACATAGTACTGGAAGTCCTAGCTAGAGCAATCAGACAAGAGAAAGAAATAAAAGGTATCCAAATGGAAAATAAATCAAATTAACCTTGTTTGTAAATGATATGATCTTATATTTGGAAAAACCTAAAGACTTCACCAAAAAACTATTAGAACTGATAACAAATTCATAAAGTTGCAGGATATAAAATGAACATACAAAAATCAGTAGTATTTCTACATGCCAGCAGTGAATAATCTGAAAAAGAAATTAAGACGGTAACTCCATTTACAATAGCTACACATAAAATTAAATACCTAGGAATTAACTTTTTTTAAATTTTTATTTATTTTTTTTTGAGACGGAGTCTCGCTCTGTCGCCCAGGCTGGAGTGCAGTGGCCGGATCTCAGCTCACTGTAAGCTCCGCCTCCCAGGTTTAGGCCATTCTCCTGCCTCAGCCTCCTGAGTAGCTGGGACTACAAGTGCCCACCACCTTGCCCAGCTAGTATTTTGTATTTTTTAGTAGAGACGGGGTTTCACTGTGTTAGCCAGGATGGTCTTGATCTCCTGACCTCGTGATCCGCCTGTCTCAGCCTCCCAAAGTGCTGGGATTACAGGCTTGAGCCACCACGCCCAGCAGAATTAGCTTATAAAAGGAAGTGAAAGATCTCTACCATAAAAACTATAAAACATTGGTGAAATAAATTTAACAGGATACAAAATATAGAAAGATATTCCATGTTCATGGACTGAAAGAATCAACATTGTTAAAATGGCCATACTACCAAAAGCAATCGGAAGATTCAGTGTAATCCCTATCAAAGTACCAATGACATTCTTTACAGAAATAGAAAAAACAATCCTAAAATTTATGTGGAACCACAAAAGACCCTGAATAGTCAAAACTATCCTAAGCAAAAAGAACAAAACTGGAGGAATCACATTACCTGACTTCAAATTATATTACAGGCCAGGCATAGTGGCTCACACCTGTAATCCCAGAACTTTGGGAGGCCAAGGCAGGAGGATCACGTGAAGTCAGGAGTTCGAGACCAGCTGGCCAACGTGATGAAACCCGTCTCTACTAAAAATACAAAAATTAGCTGGGTGTGGTGGCGGGCACCTGTAATCCCAGCTATGGGGGAGTCTGAGGCAGGAAAATAACTTGAACCCGGGAGGTGGAGGTTGCAGTGAGTTGAGATTGTACCACTGCATTCCAGCCTGGGCAACAGTGGCAGACTTTGTCTCAATAAAAGAAAGAAAAAGAAACAAATTATACTACAGAGCTATAGTAACCAGAACAGCATGGTACTGGCATAAAAACAGACATAGACCAATGGAACAGAATAGAGAACCCAGAAACAAATCCATACAACTATAGTGAACTAATCTTCAACAAAGGTGTCAAGAACATACAAAGGGGAAAGGACAGTCTCTTCAATAAATACTGCTGGGAAAACTGGCTATCCATATGCAGAAGAATGAAACTAGACCCCTTTATCTTGCCATATACAAAAACCAAATAAAAATGGATTAAAGACATAAATCTAAGACCTCAAACTATGAAACTACTAAAAGAAAATATTGGGGATTTATATGGCTTGGCTGTGTCCCCACTCAAATCTCATCTTGAATTGTAGCTCCCATAATTCCCACGTGTTGTGGGAGGGACACAGTGGGAGATAACTGAATCATGGGGCGGTTTCCCCCATACTATTCTTGTGGCAGTGAACAAGTCTCATAAGATCTGATGGTTTTATAAGGGAAAACCCCTTTCACTTGGTTCTCATTCTCTCTTGTCTGCCACCATGTAAGACATGTCTTTCACCTTCTGCCATGATTGTGAGGCCTCCCCAGCCACGTGAAACTGTGAGTCCATTGAACCTCTTTTTCTTTATAAATTACCCAGTCTCAGGTGTGTCTTTATCAGCAGTGTGAAAAATAACTAATACAGGAACTCTCCAGGACATTGGACTGGGCAAAGATTTCTTGAGGAATACCCCACAAGCACAGTCAACCAAAGCAAAAATGGACTAATGGGATCACATCAAGTTAAAAAGCTTCTGTACAGCAAAGAAAACAATCAACAAAATGAAGAGAGAGAATGGGAGAAAATATTTGCAAACTGTCTGACAAGGAATTATTAATCAGAATATATAAGAAGCTCAAACAACTCTATAGAAAAAATCTAACAATCTGATTTAAAATGAGCAAAAGATCTGAATAGACATTTCTCAAAAGAAGACATATAAATGGCAAACAGGTATATGAAAAGATGCTCAACCTCGTTAATCATCAGAGAAGTACAAATTAAAACTACAACGAGATATCATCTCACCCCAGTTAAAATGGTTTTTACCCGAAAGACAGACAATAATAAATTCTAGCAAGGATATGGAGAAAAAGGGACACTTGTACACTGTTGGTGGGAATGTCAATTAGTGCAACCACTATAGAGAACAGTTTGGATGTTCCTCAAAAAACTAAAAATAGAGCTAACTACCATATGACCCAACAACCTGACTGCTGTGTATGTACGCCAAGGTAAGGAAATCAGTATACTGAAGAGATATCTGCACTCCTATGTTTGTTGCATCATTATTTACAATAGCCAAGATTTTGAAGCAACCTAAGTGTCCGTCAACAGATGAGTGGATAAAGAAAATGCTACATATACACAGTGGAGTACTGTTCAGCCATAAAAAAGAATGAGATCCTGTCATTTGCAACAATATGGATGGAACTGGAGGACATTATGTTAAGTGAAATAAGCCAGGCACAGAAAGACAACTAGATGTGTTTTCACTTGAGGGGGCCAAAAATGAAAGCAATTGACCCTGGAGATAGAGAATAGAAGGGATAGTTATCAGAGGCTAGGGAGGGTAGTGGTGGGGGCAGTGGGAATGATTAATGGGTAAAACATACGGTTGGATAGAATGAATAAGATCTAGTATTTGATAGCACAACAGGGTGACTACAGTCACAATAACTTATCATATATTTAAAGTAACTAAAAGAGTATAATTGGATTGTTTGTAACACAAAACAGGATAAATGTTTGAGGTGATGGATATTCCATTTACAGTGGTATGATTATTTTTCATTATATGACTGTATGAAAATACCTCACTCATCCCGTAAATATATAGTGTACCCACAAGATTAAAAATTAAAAATAAAACCAAATAACTTTAAATAAAGAACAAAAAATGTTTTAAATAAAATTCATAAAAAAGAGGAAATGAGTTCTGTAGTCAGCCTGAGATACAAGTTTATGGTGAAGGTTCTCACTCCATAGAACAGAGAAGATAGCTTTCCCAGTATAAATGGTACTAGATAGCATTTGAGATAATCTCCTGAAATACTACTCTATACAAACAACACTAACCTTGTAATTATATTTCTTAAGTGACCCACACCCTGAATAATGTCTTTAGAGGCCAAACATCTACAGACTAAAAGCACTTTCAGAAGGCCCATTCATTTCAGGTAGATTGTTTTATAAAAGGATTATTCTTATTGACTTTTAATGTGTCTTCCAACTCTGAAATTCATTCAGGAATGTAATAAATGGAAAGGGGATTGGGAACCACTTATTTCTAAATTTGGTATTCACTGTTCCTAAAGTTGCAGTCACTAACATTGTAACTTACAGATAAATTAGGTGCCACCAGGCTGCATTAGACTGAGCCTTAAAGATGCCACAGTATCTCTGTGGCATTTCCTAGACTAGGGCCTGATCTGTTGTTTTGTAGGTCCAGAAACTCAATTTTGTCAGTTCATCCAAAGATGATCAGATTCAGAACTAACTTGAATTCTGTGGCCAATAGACCAGAAAGAAATGTATTAATTAATGTTTCTTAAATGTGTGTAGCATTTTAAATCTTTCCTTATTAGTAACTTTTTTTTTCTATTTAAAGTAACACATCTGGGGAAAATGCAAGTTGAGAAACAAAATATAAAATATGATTAAGATGACAAACAGCAATTCTACTTCTGAGTATATGCCCATAAGAATTAAAGCAGGGACTTGAACAGGTATCTGTACAACCATGTTCACAGCAGCATCATTCAGAATAGCTGAAAGGTAGAAACAACCCAAAAGTCCATCAATGGACGAATGGATAAATGAAATGTGGTACACAATGGAATATTATTCAGCCTTAGAAAGGAAGGAAATTCTGACATATGCTACATGAATAAACTTTGAGGACATTATGCTAAATGAAATAAACCATACCATTCTAATCTGCTCTGTTCCTATTCCTGAAACCTTTATGACTTTGGCCTTTGTGTTCTTTTCTAGGTGACCGGGGTGACATCTAAAAGAAGAAAGGAAGCATTAGTCACATGAAAAACAGATCTGCCTTTAGGGAATGTGCTCCTTGGCTCTAGATTCCAAACTTTGATCTTTTCATTCAACTTAGAATTTATGAGTACTTACTTATGCCAGGTATTTTGTGAGACTTTGAACTAAGAAGTTGTGAAAGATTTAGCCCCTGTACAGGAAGAGTTTATAATTCTGTGGGGGAAACAAACATATGAACAAATAATTGCCATATTACAAAGCATAAGAGCAAGAATGGAGGTGCTATGGGAACACAATATGGGAGCCTAACAGTGTTAGAAAAAAATCCTCGGCCGGGCACGGTGGCTCACACTTGTAATCCCAGCACTTTGGGAGGCTGAGGCAGGTGTATCACCTGAGGTCAGGAATTTGAGACTAACCTGGCCAACATGGTGAAATCTTGTCTCTACTAAAAATACAAAATTAACTGGGCATGGTGGCACATGCCTGTAATCCCAGCTACTTAGAAGACTGAGGCAGTAGAATCGCTTGAACCTGGGAGGCAGAAGTTGCAGCGAGCCAAGATCGCACCATTGCACTCCAGCTTGGGCAACAAGAGAGAAACTCCGTCTCGATAAAAAGAAAAATCCTCATGGAAGAGGTAGTTAAGTTGAGTATTGAAGCATAAGGAGAAATGTACTAGGCAGACATTAGACAGAACAGCATGAGGAAAGGCAGAGAGAGATGAAAGAACATGGAATGTTTGGGGACCATCAGAAAGTTCCCTCTAAGGGCTCACCAAAAATTCATAACTATACTGAGGTGGGAGACTGGCAGTACTTGTTTTCTGGTCACAACCCTGCTGACCAAAACAGGATATGGTCCAGATAGGACAAAATGAAGAAACCTGCAGGAAACAGCAGATGGCAACAAAAGTGATCCCTAGCTGCTTTTTTTTTTTTTTTTTTCCAAGACGGAGTCTTGCTCTGTTGCCCAGGCTGGAGTGCAGTGGCATGATCTTGGCTCACTGCAATCTCCACCTCCCGGGTTCAAGTAATTCTCCTGCCTCAGTCTCCCGAGTAGCTGGGATTACAGGCATGCCCCACCATGCCCGGCTAATTTTTGTATTCTTAGGAGAGATGGGATTTTACTATGTTGGCTAGGTTGGTCTCGAACTCTTGATCTCATGATCCACCCACTTCAGCCTCCCAAAATGCTGGGATTACAGTCATGAGCCACTGCGCCCACCCCACTAGCTGCTTTCATTGCTTACTGAGATATGGCACTCCCACCAGGCCATGACAGTTTACAAATGTCGTGGCAACAACCTAGAAGTTACCACCCTTTCCATAGCAATAACCTGGAACTTATTGCCTGTTTCCTAGAAAATTCTAAATAACCCACTCAGTCATTTGCATTCACCCATCCCTTAATTTGCATGTAATTGAAAATGGGTCTGAGTATAAATACAGTTGCCAAGAACCCAGACCTTGCCAACCCTGGTGCGCTGCCTGTGAGGTAGCTGTGCTCCACAAGGAGCAGTACACTTCAATCAAAGATTACTGTCTCACACTACTGGCTTGCTCTTGACCTTTTTTTTTTTTTTTTTTTTTTTTTTTTTGAGGCAGAGTCTAGCTCTGTCGCCCAGGCTGGAGTGCAGTGGCACGATCTCAGCTCACTGCAACCTCCGCCTCCTGGGTTCAAACGATTCTCCTGCCTCAGCCTCCCAAGTAGCTGGGATTATAGGCACACACTATCACACCTGGCTAATTTTTTTATTTTTAGTAGAGATGAGGTTTCACCATGTTGGCCAGGCTGGTCTCAAACTCCTGATCTCAGGCAATCTACCTGCCTCGGCCTCTCAAAGTGCAGGGATTACAGGCTTAAAAATTGTAGCAATTTTGTAATGTTCTGCAATATCAAATATTCAGTCAGTGTGCAAATAATCTCATAGTCTACAGATTGAATCGAAATTCCAAAATGTCTATACATTGCAATTGGTTCATATGTCTCATAAATTTCTTTATTCAGTAGTCTTACTTTTTTCCTCACAACTTGTTGCTAATAAATGATGAATTTGTCTTGTAAAAAAAGAAAAAAGAAAGTTCCTTCTAATTAGAATGGTACATTTATGATGAAAAAAATTAGAAATATAGGATGAGACCTTTCCTTATGGAATTTGTTTTTTGTTTCTTTTTTGAAGACAGAGCCTCGCTCTATCCCCCAGGCTGGAGTGCAGTGGCATGATCTCAGCTGACTGCAACCTCCGCCTCCTGGGTTCAAGCGATTCTTATGCCTCAGCCTCCTGAGCAGCTGGGACTATAGGCGTGTGCCACCACGCCTGACTAATTTTTGTATTTTTAGTAGAGATGGGGTTTCACCATGTTGGCCAGGCTGGTCTCAAACTCCTGACCTCAGGTGATCTGCCCGCCTCAGCCTCCCAAAGTGTTGGGATTACAGGCTTGAGCCACCATTCCTGGACCCTTATGGAATTAAAGCTTTATCATGTAGGCCAATGTTTCCCAAGCTTCACTTATTCATATTCTACCTTCACCATTTTAACTTCTTAAATTTAGACAATAATATAATAATATGCTTGAAGTTGTGATTTTGTTATATTTTCTTTTTTTGTTGTTTTTTTGAGACAGAGTCTCACTCTGTCACCCAGTCTGGAGTGCAGTGGCGTGATCGCACACTGCAGCCTCAACCTCCTGGGCTCAAGCGATCCTCTCTCAGCCTCCCGAGTAGCTGGGACAACAGGCATGAGCCACCACAGTCAGCTAATTTTTAAGTTATTTGTAGGGACAGGGTCTCACTTTGTTGCCCAGGCTGGTCTCAATCTCCCGCACTCAAGCAATCCTCCTACCACGGCCTCCCAAAGTGCTGGGATTACACAGATGAGCCACCACACTCAGCCTAGTATTTTTGCATATACTACTTTATACACTTTTCTCGGTGGTTGCTCTAGGTATTACAATATAAATATGTATCTTATCACAGTGTACTGGTATCAGTGTTTGAGTGCACTTTGAGTGAAGTATAGAAACCTTATATTTAGATCCCCTTTCTCCACTTTAAAAATATATAATTATCTTACTTATTTGCTCTATACACATTGAGCACCACATTAAGTTGTGTTACAATTTTTGCTTTAGGCATTAAATATACTTTTAAAAACTCATAAAGAGGATAGTATACCCCTACTTTTGCCCAATCCAATATTCTTCTTTCCTTTCTGAAGTTCCAGGTCTCCTTCTTTTATCACTTCCTTCCTGTTTAGAGAACTTCTTTTAGCCATTCTTATTTTTTTCTTTGAGACAGAGTCTTGCTCTGTTGCCCAGGCTGGAGTGCAATAGCACGATCTCGGCCCACTGCAACCTCTGCCTCCCAGGGTTCAAGCGATTCTCCTGCTTCAGCCTCCTGAGTAGCTGGGATTACAGGTGCACGCCACCACATGCAGCTAATTTTTTGTATTTTTAGTACAGACGAGGTTTCGCCATGTTGGCTAGGCTGGTCTTGAACTCCTGACCTCAGGTGATCCACCTGCCTCTGCTTCCAAAGTGCTGGGATTACAAGAGTGAGCCACCTGGCCCAGCCTTTTAGCCATTCTTTTTTTTTTTTTTTTTTTTTTTTTTTTTGAGACACAGTCCCGCTCTGTTGCTCAGGTTGGAGTGCAGTGGCCCAATCTCGGCTCACTGCAACTCCACCTCCCGGATTCAAGCAATTCTCCTGCCTCAGCCTCCTGAGTAGCTGGGATTACAGGTGCGCACCACCATGCCTGGCTAATTTTTGTATTTTTAGTAGAGACGGGGTTTCACCATATTGGTCAGGCTGATCTCAAACTCCTGACCTCGTGATCCACCCGCCTCAGCCTCCCAAAGTGCTGGGATTACAGGCGTGAGCCACCGCGCCCGGCCTTTTTAGCCATTCTTTAAGGGTAGGTTTGTTAACAACAAATTCACTTAATTTTCCTTTATCTGAAGGTATTTCTTTGTTAGAACAGTTTTAGATTTATAGAAACATTGCAAAGATAGTACAGAGTTTCCATATACCCTACATCCAGTTTCTCCTATTATTAACCACTTATATTAATATAGTACATTTGCTGCAATTAATGAAGCAGTATTAACACATTATTATTAAGTCCTTACTTTATTCAGAGTTCCTTAGTTTTTACCTAATGTACTTTAAAAAGTTATGTTTAGCAGCAAGGTCTTGCTCTGTTGCCTAGGCTGGAATGCAGTGGTGTGATCATAGCTCACTGCAGCCTTGAACTCCTGGGCCCAAGTGATCCTCTTGTCCTAGTCTCCTGAGTTGCTGGGACTTCAGGTACATGCCACCATGCCCGGATAATTTTTTAAAAATTTCTGGAAGAGATGTGGTCTAGCTATGCTGCCTGGGCTGGACTGGAACTCCTGGCCTCAAGTGATCCTCCCACCTTGGCCTCCCAAAGTGCTGAGATTACAGGCATGAACCACCATGCCTGGCCACCTAATGTCCTTTATCTGCTCCAGAATATCATCTGGGACACTGCATTACATTTAGTCATCATGTCTCCTTAGGCTCCCCTTGGCTATGACAATTTCTCAGGTGTTTATTGTTTTTGATGACCTTGATAGTTTGAGAAGTACTCGTCAGTAATTTTATAAAATATTCAAATTTGTCTGATGTCTGTTGATATGGTTTGGCTCTGATATGGTTTGGATGGCTCCCATCCAAATCTCACCTTGAGCTGTAATCCCCATAATCCCCATGTGTCAATGGTGGGACCAAGTGGAGGTAATTGGATCATGGGGGCAGTTTCCCCCATGCTGTTCTTGTGATAGTGAATGAGTCTCATGAGATCTGATGGTTTTATAAGCATCTGGCATTTCCCTTCCTTGCACTCACTCCGTCCTGCACCCTGTGCAGAAAGTGCTTGCTTCTCCTTTCCTTCAACCAGGATTGCAAGTTTCCTGAGGCCTTCCCAGCCATGTGGAACTATGAGTCAATTAAGCCTCTTTCCTTTATAAATTACCCAGTCTCGGGTATTTCTTCATAGCAGTGTGAGATTGAACTAATACACTTGTCTCATTATTAAACTGAGGTTATGGATTTTAGGGAGGAAGACCACAGAAGTGCCATTTTCATCACATCATATCATGGATACATACTATTGATGTTGATCTTGATCACCTGACTGAAGTAGTGTTTGTCAGGTTTCTCCATAGCAAAGTTATTCTTTTTCTCCTTTTCCATACTATACCTTTGAGATGGAGTTTCGCTCTCGTTGCCCAGGCTAGAGTGCGGTGGCACAATCTTGGCTCACCACAACCTCTGCCTCAGCCTCTCGAGTAGCTGTGATTACAGGCACACGCCACCATGCCTGGCTAATTTTGTATTTTTAGTAGAGACTGGGTTTCTTCATGTTGGTCAGGCTGGTCTCAAACTCCCAATCTCAGGTGATCCACGTGCCTTGGCCTCCCAGAGTGCTGGGATTACAGGCATGAGCCACCGCACCCGGCCATACTATACTCTTAGAAGTCACTATGTGCATTCAAATTGAAGGACTAGAGCTATGCTCCATCTCCTTGATGGGCAGAGTATCTACATAAACTATTCAGAATTGTACGTGGGAGATTTGTCTCTATCTACCTATATCTATCTATTTATCTATCTATCTATCTATCTATCTATGTATCTATCTATCTATCTGCTATAGTTCGAATGCGTCCCCAAAAGTTCATGATTGGAAACATAGTTAAAGAAGTGAGGTCCTTAAGAGGTAATTAGACCATGAAGGCTTTGCTCTCCTGAAAAGATTAATGCTGTTATCTCAGGAGTGGGCTCCTGATAAGTTCAGACCTCTTCCTCTCTGTCTCACATGTTTATTTGCCCTTCCATCATAAGATGATCCTTGCTACATGGCACCAACAGCCTCCAGAATCACAGCCTCCAGAATCATGAGCCAAATAAACGTCTGTTCTTATTAAACCACCCAGTGTATGGTATTCTGTTATAGTAGCAGAAAATGGACTAAGACACTATCTGTGTATCCATTCAGCCATCCAGCAATCCATCTGATCAAGTCATTTGTTTACAACAGTATGAACTCATGGATTATGTTTGGGTTTTTCTTTCTTTTCTTTTCTTTTTTTTTTTTTTTTTGAGACAGAGTTTTGTTTTGCTGCCAAGGCTGGAGTGCAGTGGTGTGATCACAGCTCACTGCCACCTCTGCCTCCTGGGCTCAAGTGATTCTCCCATCTCAGCTTCCCAAGTAGCTAGGAATACAGGCAGACACCCCTGCACCCAGCTAATTTTTGTAATTTTTGTAGAGATGGGGTTTCACCATGTTTCCCAAGCTGGTCTTGAACTCCTGAGCTCAAGTGATCCACCTGCTTTGGCCTCCCAAAGTGCTGGGATTACAGGTATGAGCCACCATGCCCAGGAAGATATATATTTTATACTTTAGGTTATAATACAATACTATATTTTATTGTTCATATTGTTCTAACTTTGGACATTAGGAGCTCTTTTAGTTGCCTCCTGTGCCCTTTTACATCCTATCATTGTCTTTTTTTTTTTTCTTTTGAGCACTTCCTTACTTTCTGTCACTATGAGATGTTCCAGCCTTATCTTGTATACTTCCTGCCCTAATCTGACAATTCTTTTCTTTCTGCTCTAAAGCAAATGTTGTGCCACTTAATTCTGGCCCACATGGTTTCATTTGCGAAATCTGCTCTCATTGCAATTGGTGTTCTGCTGTAAGTGATGCATCTTTTCTCTTACCTGACTTCAAGGTTTTTTCTTTTGTTTTCTTTCTTTCCTTTCCTTCCTTCCTTCTCCTTCCTTCCTTCCTTCTTCCTTCCTTCCTTCCTCCTTCCTTCCTTCCTTCCTTCCTTCCTTCCTTCCTCTCTCTTTCTCTTTCTCTCTTTCTTTCTTTCTTTCAATGGAATTTCACTCTTGTCGCCCAGGCTGGAGTGCAGTGGCACGATCTCGGCTCACTGCAACCTCCACCTCCTGGGTTCAAGCGATTCTCCTGCCTCAGCCTCCCAAGTAGCTGTGATTACAGGTGTATGCCACCATGCCTGGCTAAGTTTTGTAATTTTTGTAGAGACGGGGTTTCACCATGTTGATCAGGCTGGTCTCGAACCCCTGACCTCAGGTGCTTCACCTGCCTCCACCTCCCAAAGTGCTGGGATTACAGGCATATGCCACCGTGCCTGGCCTGTTTCCTTATGTTTAATTATGATGTGTCTTGGCATGGATTTCTTTGTAACTCATTCTGCATACTATCCCATATGTGGAGATACCAGAAGTTAAAAATATCTTCTGTAGAAATATAATCACCAATATAAAGACATCCATGTAGAGGATATTTACTGTGGCATTATTGTTGATGGCAAAAAAATGGAACAAACTATAGGGTCAAAAAGAATATGTTATTAATTTGGGGAGTTCCTCAGTGATGCAGGTTAAGTTAATCATATTCCTCAGTTTATAGCATATTATCATTATTGATCTGTGTTAGGTTCCTCCCTTATATATTCTCTTTTATAAGACTTATTAGGAGTAGAAAAAATATGTATATATTATCTTTAATTCTCATTCCCCATCCCCGTGCCCTCTCCACCTCATAGACAACCATTCTTTAATGTATATCCTTTCGTTTGAATGTATTCTTTTGGTTTTTTTTTGTTTTTTTGTTTTTTGTTTTTTTTGGAGAAAGGGTCTCATCTGTCACCCAAGTTGGAGTGCAGTGGAGTGATCATGGCTCACTGCAGCCTCAACCTTCCAGGTTCAGGTGATTTTCCCACCTCAGCCTCCCAAGTAGCTGGAACTACAGGCATGTGCCACCACATCCGGCTCATTTTTGATTTTTTAAAATAGAGCTGGTGTTTCGCCACGTTGCCCAGGCTGTTCTTGAATACATGAGTTCAAGTGAGCTGCCTGCCTTGACTTCCTAAAGTGCTGAAATTACAGGCATGAGCCACTGTATGGAGCCTGAATGTATTCCTAAAAGTGCAATTTATTTTATGTGTGTATTTTTTAATTTTTTATTTTTTTTGAGATGGAGTCTCACTCTCTCACCCAGACTGGAGTGCAGTGGCATGATCTTAGTTCACTGCAGCCTCTGCCTCCCAGGTTTAAGTGATTCTCCTGCCTCAGCCTCCCAAGTAGCTGGGATTAAAGGTGTGTGCCACCACGCCCGGCTAATTTTTGTATTAGTAGAGACAGGGTTTTGCCATGTTGGCCATGCTGGTCTCGAACTCCTGACCTCAACTGGTCTGCTCACCTCAGCCTCCCAACGTGCTGGGATTATAGGTGTGAGCCACTGGCACCTGGCCTATGTGTGTATTTTAATTTACATAAATTGTATTGTGTTAGACATGTCAATGTTTCCTTTTTCACTCAGCATTCTTTTGTAAAAGCCATTCCTGTTGCTAGGTATATATCTAATGCATTCCTTCTAACTGCCGCACAGTACTCTAAGATATATCTGCCACATTTTCCCTATTCATTTATCCAGTGATGGACAATCAGATTACCTCCAACTTCCTGTTATCACAAACAACGATCTGACGAGCATCCTCATACAAGCACCTTAATGGACTTGTGTGGTTATTTCCTTGGTATAAGAGGAATATATATGTATTTTATGTTTTAATAGGTATTTTTAGATTACTTTCCTAAAAGGATACAGCAAGTCATCCTTCTGCCAGCAGTGTACAAGGGTGCCTGTTTCCCTTAATCTTCACCAACACCGGATGCCATTATTCTCATTAATTTTGCCCAGTCTTTGTCAGAAATACTGTATGCATTACTTTAATTTGCATTTCCTTGACTATAAGGTGAGGTTGAGTAGCTTTTCATATGTTTTTGGCACCTTGAATTTCTTCCCTAAATTGCCTTGCTTAGAATTTAATTTTGAGTGTGTTCAGTTGGAGACACCTAGGAACATCTAGATGGACCCATCTAGTAGGCAATTCAAAATATGAGCCTGCAGGAGTTCGAGAACAGCTTGGGCAACATGGCGAAAACCCGTCTCTACAAAAAAGCAAGAATTAGCCTGGCGTGATGGTATGCACATGTAGTCCCAGCCTCTCAGGAGAGTGCGGCGGGAGGATCACTTGAACTCAGGAAGTGGAGGTTGTGGTAAGCCAAGATTATGCCACTGCAATCCATCCTGGGTGACACAGTGAGACTCTATCTCAAAAACAAAAACAAACAGACAAACAAACAAAAACAAAATATGAGCCTGTAGTTCCAAACAGAATAAAAGTCTGAAGACAGCAATTTGGGAGTTGACAGTTTATAGATGACAGCCAAAATCGTCTAAATGGGATTTGGAAGGTAAGATTATCTTTGAAAAAAACTATAAAGTAATAAAAGAGCTGAAAAGAAGCCCTGCAATTCAATATTTAAGCAGCAAATAGATGAGGAACCACGAAGAATGTCAGAAGGAAAAGTCATAGAGGAGAAAGAGAAGCAGGAAAGAATGATACCAGAGACGCCAAGAGAGGAGAAATTTCCAAAGAGGATATGATTAGCTATTTCCAAGGCTACAGAGAGGCCTTGTGAGATTGGTACTGAAAAGTAATTGTTAGATTTGTCAATTATGGCATTATTTGTGGTGAGGGTAGTGATGGTAGTTCCAATAATATGGTAGGGGCAGAAACCAGGAGTCAAGTACAGACTCAGAAGCGAGGAAGTAGATATACTGAGAAATAGATGATCTGTTTTTGTTG
Organism: Trachypithecus francoisi; assembly: GCF_009764315.1. NCBI lineage: Eukaryota > Metazoa > Chordata > Mammalia > Primates > Cercopithecidae > Trachypithecus > Trachypithecus francoisi. The sequence goes on from NW_022681471.1 coordinate 72,231,194, forward strand.
TTCTTTTTGTTGTTGTTGTTGTTGTTGTTGTTGAGACGGAGTCTTGCTCTGTCGCCCAGGCTGGAGTACAGTGGCGCAATCTTGGTTCACCACAATCTCTGCCTTCTGGGTTCTAGAGATTCTCCTGCCTCAGCCTCCCGAGTACCTGGGACTACAGGCGTGCACCACCATGCCTGGTTAATTTTTGTATTTTGGGTAGAGACGGGGTTTCACCATGTTGCCCAGGCTGGTCTTGAACTCCTGGCCTCAAGTGATCCTACTGCCTCGGCCTCCTAAAGTTCTGGGATTACAGGCATGAGCCACTACACCCAGCTAAGGTGATCCTTTAAAGAAGTTTGGATACAAAGGAAAGGAAAGAGGGTAATAGTTAGAGGGATTATAAGGTTGGGAAAGGCTTCATTTGTTTTAAGAAACAAGAGACTTGACCATTTGTACAGGCTGACAGAAGGAGAGATTAGAGACATAAGAGGAAGAGTTTTTTATAATTAATTTATTTTCTTTGAGACAGGGTCTGGTTCTGTCGCCCAGGCTGCAGTGCAGTAGTGCCATCACAGCTTATTGCAGCCTCCTGGGCTCAAGCAATCCTCCTGCCTCAGCTCACCATGTAGTTGGGACCACAGGTGTATGGACCATGCCTGGCTAATGTTTTGATTTTTTTGTAAAAATGGTGTCTCACTTTGTTGCCATGCTGGTCTTGAACTCCTGGGCTCAATTAATCCTCCCACCTTGGCCTCCTAAAGTGGTAAGATTAAAGCCTGAGCCACCATATCTGGCCAGGAGATTTTTTTTTTTTAATATATTTTTGTTTTTAGACGGAGTTTCACTCTTGTTGCCTAGGTTGGAGTGCAATGGCTCGATCTCGGCTCACTGCAACGTCCGCCTCCCAGGTTCAAGCAATTCTCCTGCCTCAGCCTCTGGGGTAGCTGGGATCACAGGCATACGCCACCACGCCTGACTAATTTTTGTATTTTTAGTAGAAACGGGGTTTCACCATGTTAGTCAGGTTGATCTTGAACTCCTGACCTCAGGTGATCCACCCACCTCAGCCTTCCGAAGTACTGGGATTGCAGGTGTGAGCCACCATGCCCGGCCAGGAGATTTTTTTTTTTTAATGTCCAAAATAGAATTCCTGATTTCCCTTCCAAACTTATTTCTCCCTGAGACTTTCCAATCTCAGTAAAAGGCACTCTCTCACTTAGTTGCTCAATCCTAAAACCTGAATATGACTCTTGAGTCTTCTTTTTCCCCTCTTTCTCTCATTCCATTTCACGAGCAAGTGGGAATGTTGGAAGAGCACCTAAATATTCTAGTAATCTAAGAAGCTTCCCTTGCTTCTTGAAGTCTTCCCAGAGCAGAATTTTAGGAGCCATGTAGGTCAAGGTCAGAGAAAGGGTGAGCTTGCTTTTTATTTCCTGACCATGTTCATAGATAATAGTCAATTTTGAGAAGACAGCAGATGCCAACCGTAAACAGCTTACTGAACTTCTTTTGATTACTAAGGACAATACATTGGCTTCAGTGCTATGTTTGGAATGGATGAGAAGCATCATCAAAATAGTACAAACTGGTAATGGGAATACATGTAGCTATTCTTCATAATAGGTATTCATTCTGATCTTCCTTTCAGTTCTCTGGCAAGGAAGAAAGAGTATTAGGCCTCTGTCTAACAATGAAGGGGGAGGGTATGGGTGAGGGGTGTGTGTGAAAGAAATTAGCCTTTGAAAATATGCCTTAAAACTCATTAGACTTAAAACCTTAATAGCAAAGACTGTGTCTGTACTCTCAATACCTGGTATATAGTGTAGCTACTCAATAAATGTTTGAATCTAAACTGTTAAATTACCTCATCTAATTCTTGCAACAATTCTGTGATTGTAAATATTTTTATCCATATTTTACAGGTTAGGATACTAAAGCTTAGAGAGTTTGGTAGCTTTTGCCCAAGTTCACGACCTCCCTTTTCCAGACTCATGGGAATGTGCATGCATAAGAGAGTCAGTGGTTTGGGTTAAGGGGTGAGACTGGGGGAAGAGAGTAACTCTTCCTCTGCACCAATCAGCTTTCTTACTTGCTTTCTTTCTCTCTCTGTCCTTCTCTCTCTCTTCCTCTTTCTCTCTCTCTCTCTCTCTCTGTCTCTTTCTTTTTTGTTTTTCCCCAGCCTGGAGTGCAATGGCGTGATCTCGGCTCACTGCAACCTCTGCCTCCTGGGTTCAAGCGATTCTCTTGCCTCAGCCTCCCAAGTAGCTGGGACTACAGGCGTGCACCACCATACCCGGCTAATTTTTGTATTTTTGGTAGAGATGGGGTTTTGCCATGTTGGCCAGGCTGATCTCGAACTCCTGACCTCAGGTGATCTGCCCGCCTCGGCCTCCAAAAGTGCTGGGATTACAGGGGTGAGCCACCACGCCTGTCCCCAGTCTGCTTTAGAACAGAGTTTCTCAACTTTGGAACTTGACATTTGCTGCTGGCTAATTCTTTGTTGTGTATTGGCAGGTGCTGTCCTGTGCTTTGTATGATGTAGCAGTATCTGGCCTCTACCCACTAAATGTCAGTAGCATGTTCCTCTCCCAGCAATGTTTTGACAACTAAAAGTCTTTGGACATTGCTAGAAGTTAAAATCACTCCTGAATGAAAACCACTGCTTCAGAGGCTCACGGGACAAAGCCAGTACTGCCCAGGAAGTTCTTCATTTCAAAGACAGAAAAGACTGGGGTCTTCCCCAGTCTTTTCTCGCTACAAAGTCAATGGTAGACAGCCTGATGTGAACACAAATTGACATTGACCAGTTCTAAGTCATTGCCCTTTTCCTGCGCCCTTTATACTCTTCCCTCCCTATGGAGATTTCTGTTTTCCCTTCCCTTGCATACCCCACCCCTACCCCAGCCCTTTCAACCATATTGGCCAACGTTGTGCTTGGTGTGAAAGTAGCACCCTATAGGCAGTAGAATGGTAGTCACTTAGAGTGTGTTTGAATTTTCTGGTGAAATCCAGGCCCTTTCTGCTACCAAACTTTACTCTAGGCCCTGAGGCTGGTTGACTCTCCACTCTCATCTCTGCTTCTCTGCCACGGTCTCCTTTATCGTGGGGAAATGCCAGTCATATTTGTGCAATTCCATCCATAGTTTTCAAAAAGTGGTGGAATCAGGTCTATCTGAATCCAATGCATTTGTCTTGTCTCTACCCCAGTTGTTCTCAAACTTGAGTGTGCATCAGAAGTTCTCAAAGCTCAGGTTACCAGATTGAGAAAAGCAAACAAAAACTAGCATTCCCAGTTAAATTTGAATTTGAATGTGTCTCAAATATTGCAAACATTTATACTAAAAATTTACTCACTGTTCATCTGAAATTCAAACTCAGTGAGTGTCCTGTATTTTATCTAGCAACTCTTTAGAGAGTTTATTAAAACACAGATTGCTGGGCCCCACCCCTAGAGATTCTGATTCAGTAGGTTTGGATGGGGCCTGAGAATCTGCATATGCTGGTTCAGGGACTACACTTCTGAGAACCACTGGCATATAGGTTAAATGGTGAAAGACAAGAGGTTGTATCTGTGAAGTCTTCCCCTCAAAGTAGCAAAGCAGAAGGGGGAAAATGGCTAAAAAGAAGGTAACTGCCTGATCAGAAATCCATGTGTGAAGATATATGAATTTTTATTGATAACAATGGCGTGCTAGCTATTCAAAACTATGGATTTTGAGCAGTAATGCAAAACAATCTAAAATTCAGTTTGGGAAACTTATTCTTACCATTTACCAAAACACAGTGTTAGTCATTGCACAATTTTAATTAGGTCAACGAGAATGCCTCCTTTCATAAACTAAAGGATTCTTGACATGTATGAGGCATTTCTGACCCTTGATAATTATGAGATGATCACAGTTCTTTTTTCTTAAATTTTCTTTAATGGTTGTTTTCATTAATTATAAAAGTATTATGTGATGCTGGGTGGGGTGGCTCACGCTGGTAATCCTAGCATTTTGGGAGGCTGAGATGGGTGGATCACTTGAGGTCAGGAGTTCGAGACCAGCCTGGCCAACGTGGTGAAACCCCGTCTCTACTAAAAATACAAAAATTAACTGGGCATGGTGGCACACGCCTGGGATCCCAGCTACTCAGGAGGTTGAGGCATGAGAATTATTTGAACTCAAGAGGAGGAGGTTGCAGTGAGCCGAGTGCATGCCATTGCATTCCAGCCTAGGCAACAGAGTGAGACTCCGTCTCAAAAAAAAAAAAAAAAAAAAAAAGTAGTATCTGCTCATTAAATTTCTTTCTTTCTTTCTTTCTTCTTTCTTTCTTTCTTTCTATTTATTATTATTTTTTTTGAGACGAAGTTTCGACCCTGTTGCCCAGGCTGGAGTGCAATGGCATGATCTCTGCTCACTACAACCTCTGCCTCTGGGTTCAAGCGATTCTCCTGCCTCAGCCTCCCGAGTAGGTGGGATTACAGGTGCCCAACACCACGCCTGGCTAAGTTTTTGTATTTTTAGTAGAGATGGGGTTTCACCATCTTGGCCAGGTTGGTCTCGAACTCCTGACCTCAGGTAATCCACCTGCCTCGGCCTCCCAAAGTGCTGGGATTATAGGCATGAGCCACTGCTCCTGGCCTGCTTATTAAATTTCAAGCAAACGTTATAGAAAGTTGTGATCTTGAAAGAAAAATTCTCTATAATCACAGTCCCAAGAGATAAGCTCGGTTGACTATTTGCTGTAAGTTTATATAAAAGCTTTTTGCATAGTGTTAATATGTACACTTTTGTTTTTTTTAAACAAAATTGGATTATACTAAAATACTATTATGCAACTTTTTGAAATTTGACCATATAGTTTGGACATTTTCCCATACCAGTGCACATAGATAATTCCTTTTAAATTAAAATATGTTTTTAAAATCAAAGTAATACATCACGAAAAAGCACATAACAGAAAAGGATTTTTAAGAAAAATGAAAAGATATTCCATGTTCATGAATTGGAAGAATTAATATTATTAAAATGACTGTATTACCCAAAAACAACATACAGATTCAATGCAGTCTCTATCAAAATACCAATGACATTTTTTTACAGAAATAGAAAAAACAATTTTAAAATTAATATGGAACCACAAAAGACCCTAAATAGCCAAAGCAAAACTAAGCAAATAGAACAAACCTGGAGGCATCACACTGACTACAAAATACACCCGACTTCAAAATATACCAGAAAGCTATAGTAACCTAAACAGCATGGTGTTGGAATAACAACAGACACATAGACCAATGAAACAGAATACAAAACCCAGAAATAAACCCATGTATTTACAGCCAAAGAATTTTTGACAAAGGCGCCAAGAGTGTTGGCAGAAAGGATATTCTCTTCAATAAATGGTGCTGGGAAAACTAGACATGATATCCATATGCAAAATAGTGATATTAGACCTGTGTCTCTCACCATATACAAAAATCAACTTCAAATGGATTAAACACTTAATCATAAGACCCCCAAACTATAAAACTACTAGAAGAAATCTTAGGGGAAATGCTTCAGGACATTGGTCTATGCAAAGATTTTATGGGTAAGACTTCAAAAGCACAGGCAACAAAAACAAAAATAGGCCAGGCGCAGTGGCTCACACCTGTAATCCCAGCACTTTGGGAGGCCGAGGCAGGCAGATCCCCTGAGGTCAGGAATTCAAGACTAGTCTGGCCAACATGGTGAAACTCTATCTCTACTAAAAATTAAAAAATTAGGCAGGTGTGATGGTGTGTGCCTATAATCCCAGCTACTGAGGAGGCTGAGGCAGCAGAATTGCTTGAGCCCAGGAGATGGAGGTTGCAGTGAGCTGAGATCACACCACTGCACTCCGGCCTGGGTGACAGAGTGAGATTCTGTCTCAAAAACAAACAAACAAACAAACAGAAAACCCAAAAAACAAAAACCAAAAAATCCCCAAAATAGACAACTGGGACTATATCAAAGTAAAAACCTTCGCACAGGAAAGCAAACAATCAACACAGTGAAGAGACAATCTGTAGAATGGGAGAAAATATTTGCAAACTATTCATCCAACAAGGGACTAGCATCCAAACTGTATAAGGAATGTGGCCGGGCACAGTGGCTCATGCTTGTAATCCCAGCACTTTGGTAGGCCGAGGCAGGTTGATCACCTAAGGTCAGTAGTTTGAGACCAGCCTGACCAAGATGGTGAAACTCAGTCTCTACTAAAAATACAAAAATCAGCCAGGGGTGGTGGCATGTGCCTGTAGTCCCAGCTACTCGGGAGGCTGAGACAGGAGAATTGCTTGAACTTGGAAGGTGAAGGTTGCAGTAAGCTGCGATTGTGCCACTGCACTCCAGCCTGGGCAACAGAGCCAGGCTCCATCTCAAAAAAAAAAAAAGTATAAGGAACGCAACAGCAAAAAAACCAATTCAGTTAAAAAATAGGGCCCAGTGGCCGGGCGCGGTGACTCACGCCTGTAATCCCAGCACTTTGGGAGGCCAAGATGTGCGGATCACCTGAGGTCAAGAGATTGAGACCAGCCTGACCAACATGGTGAAACCCCGTCTCTACTAAAAATACAAAAATTAGCTGGGCATGGTCTGGGCGCCTGTAATCCCAGCTACTCAGGAGGCTGAGGCAAGAGAATCGCTTGAACCCAGCAGGTGGAGGTTGCAGTGAGCCGAGAGCGTGCCATTGCACTCCAGCCTGGGCAACAAGAGCGAAACTCCATCTCAAAATAAATAAATAAATACATAAATAAATGGGACCCAGCACAGTGGCTTACACCTGTAATCCCAGCACTCAGGACAGGGAGGCCAGGGCAGCAAGACTGCTTGAGGCCAGGAGTTTGAGACCAGCCTGGGCAACATAACAAGACTCTGTCTCTACAAAAATAAAAATAAAAAAATTAGCCTAGCATGGTGGTGCATGCCTGTAGTCCTAGCTACCTGGGAGGCTGAGGCAGGAGGATCATTTGAGCTCAGGAGTACCGGGCTGCCATGAGGTATGACTGCACCACTGCACTCCAGCCTAGATGACAAAACAAGACACTGTCTCAAAAAAAAAAAAAAAAGGGCAAAATATCTGAATAGAGATTTCTCAAAAGAAGACACAAATGGCCAAGAAGTATATGAAAAAATGCTTAACATCTGTGCTAATCAGGGAAATGCAAATCACAACCACAATGAGATATCTCACCCCAGTTGGAATGGCTGTCATCAAAAAGACCAAAAAAAAAAAAAAAAGCAAATGCTGGCGAAGATGCAGAGAACAGGAAACTCTTGTATACTGTTTATGGGACTGTATATTAGTACAGGCATTATGAAAAACAGTATGGCAGTTTCTTCAAAAACTAAAAATAGAGCTGGTAGATCTAGCTCTCTTATACTAATCCCTGTCTCCACTCCCTAATTCAATTTTCTTTCTTTCTTTTTTTTTTTTTTTTTCAAAGACAGGGTTTCGCCTTGTCTCCCAGGCTGGGGTGCAATGGTGCAATCTCTGCTCACTGCAACCTCTGCCTCCTGGGTTCAAGTGATTCTCCTGTCTCAGCCTCACAAGCACCTGGGATTACAGGCACCCACCACCATGCCCGGCTAATTTTTGTCTTTTTAGTAGAGACAGGATTTCACCATATTGGCCAGGCTGGTCTCCATCTCCTGACTTCAGGTGATCTGCCTGCCTTGGCCTCCCAAAGTGCTGGGATTACAGGCGTGAGCCACCGTGCCCAGTCCCTACTCCAGTTTTCATAATCATATTATTTTTAGTGTTTCTATAGATTAACTTTGTAACATTAAAAAATAAAACTTTAAGCCTGGCGTGGTGGTTGAGTACTCCGTCTCAAAAATTAAAAATAAAATAAAATAAAATAAAGTAAAATTTAATTTATTATTCTGTCAACTCTGATTGTATTTGTTGACTTCCCATTATGTAAGAGGAAGTTATGAATTCCCCACACCTTTTCTCCCAACTTCTCTCCCACCTCCACATTAGCTGTATCTTAACTTCTACCTTGTCAAGGTTGAGAACAGTTACAATTTGTTGGGTAATGGTAATTAATTTTTCCATGCATTTTTTTTGTCTTTTTTTTTTTTTTTTTTCCTTTTTGTGGAGAACGGGGTCTCGCTGTATTACCCAGCAGGTCTCGAACTCCTGGGCTCAAGCTATCCTCCCGCCTCTGCCTCCCTGAGAGCTGGGATTACAGGCGTGAGCCACCGCGCCCGGCCTCCGTGCATTGTTTATAGGTTGATGCTAAAAGTTGTAAAGCAATAAACAATATTTGCATTATTACAACTATACAAATGTTTTTCACTGCAGAGACAGGAAGAGTTTTAGGATTACACTTTCTTTTCTAGTGGCACAATGTCATGATTTCTGTGCTACTTGACAAGGTCAGATAAACTCTCTTCTTACACTCCATCCAAAATCATACCACATTTTAGTTGGCTTCATATTTTTTTCTTGTTATACATGCTTATCAAGATTCTGTCTTTCTAAGCTGGAGAAGATTCTATCTCAGGGTCTGGATTTCTCACTACTCCAACTCAGAAGAGTGCTATACTGCCATTTTCCCTTGGCGGTTGTGTGTGGAAAACAGTAAATACCGGAGGGTGTATAAATGTAACAGTTTAAAGGAAAAAAGAAATTGTCAAGTGTCCCTCCCTGATTATACACATCTCTTTCTACTCCCCACCCCCTCTGCCAGGTAACTACAGTCATGAATTTCGTGATAACTATTTCCACAAATAAAAAATAATAATTTTGCCATCGGAGAATGTATCCCTAAATAATATAGTTTAGTTTTGCCCGATTTTGAACTGTATATAAATGGAATCATACTACATATGTTCTTTTGTGATTTTCTTCTTTTATTCATATTTGAACTTTTGCTCAAATCTATGCTTATTGTTTTCTGCTTGTTCTGTTAATTACTGAAACAGCTGTCTTAAATTTACTATGATTGTAGTTTTTTTCTGTTTCTTCTTCTTCTGTGTCAAAATTTTCTTTGCATTTTATAGCCATATTATTACATACATATTATCCATTTTAAAGTACACAAGCAAACATTCTCTAATAGTATTACTTCCAACTGGGCACAGTGGCACATGCCTATAGTCCTAGCTACTCAAGAAACTGAGGTGGGAAGATTGCATGAGCTCAGGAGTCTAGTCCAGAATTTTGTCCTAATATGATATATTTTATGCTTGAAAGTCTTTTTTATTGCCCACCATACTTCTCTGCCTCAAAAATATATGTATTTTGTAATTTTTTTTTTTTTTTGAGATGTAGTCTCACTTTGTCACCCAGGTTGGAGTGCAGTGGCACGATCTCGGCTCACTACAACCTCTGATTCCCAGGTTCAAGCAATTCTCCTGCCTCAGACTCCCAAGTAACTGGGATTACAGGTGTGTGCCACCACACCCGGCTAATTTTTGTGTTTTTAGTAGAGACGGGGTTTCACCAGGTTGGCCAGCCTGGTCTCCAACTTCTGACCTCAGGTGATCCGCCCACCTTGGCCTCCCAAAGTGCTGGGATTACAGGCATGTGCCACCACACCCAACTAATTTTTATATTTTTAGTAGGGATGGAGTTTCACCATGTTGACCAGGCCTGTCTTGAACTCCTGACCTCAGGTGATCCACTCGCCTTGGCCTCCCAAAGTGCTGGGATTACAGGCGTGAGCCACTGTGCCCAGCTATAAAACGGTGATATTCTAATTCCATTATTAATCATTATTTGCTGGAATAAAGAGAAACATCCTCTCCTCTATTATTTGGTTGCCCAATAGTCTAGTTTTTAAGGAAAAGCAGGATAAATGCTTGATTTTTCCCTTTAACATTTTCAAAAACATTGAGTTGGTTTTCTATCACTCTAAAATTTTCAGTGATTTTAAAAAACAGAATCATTATGAACTTGTGGATTTAAATATAGTTGGTATTTCGGGCTTATCTTGTAAATTTTCTGTCCCAGACCTGGAATCAGCCATTCTCCAAAAAGCCCTGGTTTCTTTTTAGTGAAAAATGGTATTTCAAGGCCACAGTCTGGATGGTAGCAATGCTCATAGCTACTGGGCTAGTCATTGTTTCTAAACTTTTTAAAGAAGAAAATGCCTCATGAATTCACATTGATTTTTATTTTATTTTATTTATTTTGAGACAAGAGTTTTGCTCTTGTTACCCAGGCTGCAGTGCAATGGCACAGTCTCGGCTCACTGCAACCTCCACCTCCCGGGTTCAAGCGATTCTCCTGTCTTAGCCTCCCAAGTAGCTGGGATTATAGGCGTGCGCCACCACGCCCAGCTAATTTTTGTGATTTTAGTAGGGACGGGATTTCACCACTTTGGCCAGGCTGGTCTTAAGCTCCTGACCTGAAGTGATCCACTCACCTTAGCCTCCCCAAGTGTTGGGATTACAGGCATGAGCCACCGCACCAGGCCAGCACATTGATAATTTTTTTTTTTTTTTTTTTTTAGGAGCAAAACTGCAAGTTTATTTTGGTCACCTAAGGTGTGGGGAAGAGGTCTGTCGGCCTCCGGCAAAGAAGGCCGACAGAGTCCCCCGGTGGGGCTCTCGGATGGAGTTCCTGCAGTCCCGACATCCCGACAGGAGTGGAGGACTGAGGAAGGCCACCGCACATTGATAATTTTAATTCAGATTCAGGTCTATGGGGTTTTCCTTAACTATCTTACATTTGAATCTCCTTTCTTTCACCGTTGAGAATCTTGGTTCCCAAGGACATATGGGATAATATAATTCAAATATCACATAATTACTCATTTGCTTTATCCCCCATAATATACACAACTGTCTCAGAATAGCAATATTAGTACTACCACTACTAATATGATTATAAAAACAATTTGAAATGTTTTTCACATATCTCTTCACTTTTTTCCCATCTTTAGTGATTATATACTGTACTCTTACTGAGAACCTTCACTGAATCTTACCTCTACAAGTATCCATGTGTGTTTATTAAGTTTATTTAATGTTCACCAACAGTCCTTATGTCATTGTATTTCTAGTTATTTTGCCTTTCTGGACTTTGTTCCATAATAGATTCCTCAGAAAAGGTTCACAGGAGCAACATTTCCTACATGATTGCAGATTAGTTTACAAACTACAGCCTCTATCCTGGAAAGCCAGCGTATTAATTTGCTGAGGTTGACACGACAAAATTACAGATTGAATGACAAACAACAGAAATGTATTTTCTCACAGTTGTGGAGAATAGAAGTCCAAAATTGGGGTATTTGGAAGGTTTGGTTTCTGTGAGGCTTCTGCCCTTGGCTTGCAGATGGCTGCCTCTTGCTGTGTCCCCACATGGTCTTTTCCCTGGTGTCTTTGTGAGTCTACATTTCTTCTTTCTATATTTATTTTTATTTTATTTTATTTTATTTTTTGAGACAGGACCTTGCTGAGTCACCCAGGCTAGAGTGCAGTGGCATGATCATGCGTCACTGTAGCCTTGACCTTCCAGACTCAAGCGATTCTCCCACCTTGGCCTCTCAAGGAACTGGGACTACAGACCTGTGCCACCATGCTCGGCTAACTTTAAAAAACATGTTTGTAGAGATAGTGTCTCCCTACGTTGCCCAGCCTGGTCTCAAACTCCTGGGCTCAAGTAATCCTCTGGCCTTGGCCTCCCAAAGCGCTGGGATTACAAGTGTGAGCCACCCTGCCTGGCCTCCTCTTTTTATAAAGACACTAGTGAGTTTGGATTAGTGCCCACCTAATGGCTTCATTTTAATCACCTCTTCTGGGCTGGCACAGTGGCTCACACCTGTAATCCCAGCAGTTTGGGAGGTTGAGATAGGTGGATCACTTGAGGCCAGGAGTTCAAGACCAGCCTAAGCAACATGGCAAAACCCCATCTCTACTAAAAAGTACAAAAATCAGCCGGGTGTGGTGGCATACGCCTGTAGTCCCAGGTACTTGGGAGGCTGATTGCACCACTGCACTCCAGCCTGGGTGACAGAGCTAGGCTCTTCTCAAAAAAAAAAAAAAAAAAAAAAATCACCTCTTTTAAAGTCCCAATCTCCAAATACATCTCATTCTGAGGTATTGGGAGTTAAGGCATCAACATATGAATTTTGGGTGGGATACACAATTTAGCCCATAACAGTCCATTTGGCTGGATATAAAAGTCTTTGGTTCACATTTTTTTCCTTTTTTTTTTTTAACTTTTATTTTCGGTTCCGGGGTAAATGTGCAGGTTTGTTACATAGGGTAAACTCGTGCCACAGGGTTCTGCATATAGATCATTTCATCACCCAGATACTAAGCCTAGTACCCAATAGTTATTTTTTCTGCTCCTCTCTTTCCTCTCACCCTCCACCCTCTAGTAGGCCCCACATAGCACATTTGTTGTTCCCCGCTATGTGTCCATGTGTTCTTATCATTTAGCTCCCACTTATAAGTAAGAGATGTGCTATTTGGTTTTCTATTCCTGCGTTAGTTTGCTAGGGCTAATAGCCTCCAGCTCCATCCACGTTCCTGTAAAGGACATAGTCTTGTTCCTTTTTATGGCTGTGCAATATTCCATAGTGTATACGTACCACATTTTCTTTATCTACTCTACCATTGATGAGCATTTAGGTTGATTCCATGTCTTTGCTATTGTGAATAGTGCTGTGATGAACATATGTCTGCATGTGTCTTTATGGTAGAGCTATTTATATTCTTTTGGGTATATACCCAATAATGGGATTGCTGAGTCGAATGGTAATTTTGTTTTAAGTTCTTTGAGAAATCACCACACTACTTTCCACAATGGCTGAACTAATTTACACCCCTACCAGCAGTGTATAAGCATTCCCTTTTCTCTGCGACCTCACCAGCATCTGTTATTTCTTTGACTTTTTAATAATTGACTCACATTTTCTTTTCTGAAATGTATCTTGGATATGCTACTTTATTTTCTTATGGCATAAAGCATTGCTGTTAATATATCTGATGACTGGTTTATTTTCTTTCCATTGTTCTCTTTGCCTGGATGCATTTTTTTTTCTTTAAAGTCCAATAATTTTACTAGAATACATCTCAATGTTGGTCATTTTGGGATGATTTTCTCAGGCACACAAATTATCTTTTTAATATATTATTTTAGGCTGGGCGCAGTGGCTCACGCCTGTAATCCCAGCACTTTGGGTTGCCGAGGCAAGTGGATCACCTGAGGTCAGGAGTTTGAGACCAGCCTGGCCAACATGATGAAACTCCGTCTCTACTAAAAATATAAAAAATTAGCCAGTCGTGGTGGTGGGTGCCTGTAATCCCAGCTACTCAGGAGGCTGAGACAGGAGAATTGTGTGAACCTGGGAGGCGGAGGTTGCAGTTAGCTGAGATCATGCCATTGCACCCCAGTCTGGGCGACAGAGCAAGACTCTGTCTCAAAAAAAAAAAAAAAAAAATCTACATATAGTTTCAAGCCTTTGTTAAAAGTTGTTTCATTGTGACATAGAGCTGATAAAAACAATTTAAAAAAAATTTAAAATAAAGTTGTTTCAGGAAAACTTTCTTATAGTCTTTATTATTTGTTATTTTCCCTTGCTTTGGTTTTCTTCTATGTATGTTGGATTTTCTTTAACTGTCTGTTAAATGTATCACTTTCTCTCAAATCCTTTTATCTCTTTTTTTCTATTCTTATTGGTTTTAAATTTTTTGTTTCTTTTCATCTGTTTCTCTTAAGGCGTTATGTTTTGTGTTTATTTGCTCTTGAGCCCCTGGTTTAGAATTCATTTCTGATTGCTTTGTTTTCAATTATTTCTTTAGTCCTATTACTCATTTTTTGAATTTTTCTAATTCTGATTTATTTTTTCATATCTTGTATCATTTTTAATGTCTTTTTACTTGTTTTGAAATTGTAGATTATAGTTTTGATGTTTTGTAGTCATATATTCCTGCCATGTTCTCATTGCCAAAGGATGTTATTCTCCTTACTCTCTTTTTTCTTGTAATAAATGCAACTTTGATCCTTTCTGTTGACCGTTTTTATAGGAGTTTTTTTCCTTTTAGAAGGCTGGATTCAGAATAGATTTTCTAATTTCACAGCTTTTAGCTCCCTCTTCTGTTGCTTTTGTGTAGTTTTTAAAAATGTAGCAATTTTCTCAGATATCTTGGTGCTGTTTTACTCCTCCACTTTCATCTGAACCTTCTTTTGCTGTGCTGCTACCTTTGGATTCTGTTTCCAGCAGTTTCTTTTCAATGTGGGGATTTGTCCTGGAATGGAGATTTAGCTGCTTAGTTTTGAGAGTACATGGGGATCACACTGTTCCAGACCCGTGAAACTGACTTTGCAAAAATTCTAACACTGAGAAAATTACGGCAGTGAAGGAGATCTGAGCTCGCTAACCCCATCTTACCTTTAGCCTTAAAGCTGCCCTTCATGATTCCTGGGCTTAGACCAAACTAACTTTGGGAGACATTTAGTTTATCGTTTAAATGATAATAGCCCTTCCCCAAAACTCAAGCACCTTTGTAAAGCTAATGAGAGACCACCAGGCTGAGAGGATAGAGGAGCCTGAGTTCTGCCAAGGTGCAAACATAAATGATTTCCAGCCGTTATTTTGGAGGTCACATGATATGCATCTTCCTCAATTACTCTTGCAGATAATATCACTATTGTAGAACCTAAGATTGGTCTTTTGAGGTCTCTTTTCAGGTTTTTTGCATGTCTGATACCAATGGCGCCACCTGGACTCTTGTCAGCCACTCTTAAGGCCCCACCCAGAAGCGACTCAGAGATCAGGAAAACCGTACCCCTATGAATGAGCACCCAAACAATCAGCAGCAAGCACCCATTGCCTAGCCACCCCCACCCCTTCCTCCAAACTACCCTTGAAAAACCCTAGCTCCCAAATTCTCTGGGAGATTGACTTGAGTCATAATAAAACTCTGGTCTTCAGTTCAGCCCGCTCTATGTGAATTGAACTCTTTCTCTATTGCAATTCACTTACCTTGATAAATCAGCTCTATTTGGGCAGCAGGCAAGAAGAACCTATTGGGCGGTCACGCCCAAATTGTTCCAATCTCTTTAGGTCTTACCTGCAGTTGGAATATGCATAGCCTCTTCCAGTTTCAGCTGTTGTCCTCAAATTGCCCCCCTAGGCTTCCCAGTGAGTAACTTTGGCTCTTTGGGGATTTTTGGTTTTGCTATCCCATTTTCTCTGTTTTTATGGCAGGGAGGGTTGAGGGGTATTCTTTTCTTTCTGACTGTTATTTTTAAAACCTACGCCATCTCCACCAACTCCCAAGAATCCTCTTGTCCATTTTAAAAAATTATTATTTTAGAGACAGGCTCTTGCTGTGTCACCATAGCTCACTGCAGACTTGAATTCCTGGGCTCAAGCAATCCTCCTGCCTCAGCCTCCTAAGTAGCTGGGACTACAGGTTTGTGCCACCAGACCTGGCTAATTTTTATTTATTTATTTTTAGAGATGGCATCTGGCTGTGTTGCTTAGGTATGTCTCGAACTCCTGGCCTCAAGAGATCTTTCCGCCTCAGCCTCCCGAGTAGCTGGGATTACAGGCACAAGCCACCTCACCCAGCTTCTGCTGCCCATTAAGTTTTCATTACAATTATTATATTTCTCAATTTTACACATTTTAAAATCCATTTAAATCAACTTTTAAAGTGTTATTTATAGACAATAAAATGTACCTATATTACATGTACACTTTTACGAGTTTTGACAAATGAATACTCCTGTGTAATCATCATCACTGGCAAGACAGAACGTTTCTAGCATTCCAGAAAATTCACTTGTGCCCCTTTTCAGTCAATCCTCCCCAACCATGGTCCAAGGCAACCATTATCTGCTTCCTGTTACTACAGATTTGTCTCTTCTAGAATATCATGTAAGTGGAATTGAACAGTATGTACTTTTCTGTGTCTGGGTTCTTTTGCTCAGAATAATGTTTTAGAGATTCATTCATGTTGTTACCTATATCAATAGTTTGTTCTTTTTTAATGCTAGTATTTCTTCTTATGGATACGCCACCATTAATTCTATTGATGGGCATTTGGGTACTTTTTAATGTTTGGCTATTGTGAATAAAGCTGAATATTCTTGTGCATATCTTGTGATGGCTATATGCACTCATTGCTGTTTAGTGTTTGCCTTGGAGTGGAATTTCTGGGTCACAGGGTTTCCAAAGTGGTTGTATCAATTTACTTTCCTGCTAGTAATTATGAGAGTTCAGGTTGCTCCACATCCTTACCAAAAATTGGCATTTTAAGGTTTTTTTTTTTTTTTTTTTAAGACATGGTGCAATTTTGGCTTGCCGCAACCTCTGCCTCCTGGGCTCAAATGATCCTTCCACCTCAACCTTCCAAATAGCTAGAACTACAGGTGTGGGCTACCACACTCCGCTAATATTTGTATTTTTTGGTGGAGATGGGGTTTCACCATGTTGCCCAGGCTAGTTTCAAACTCTTGGCTCAAGCAATCCTCCCGCCTCGGCCTCCTAAAGTGTTGGGATTACAGATGTGAGCCCCATGCCTGGCCAGTATTTTTAAAAATAATTTAAACTTTCTGGTGAGAGAGAAGTGAGCTTTAGTAATTTGTGACAGTGAGCTGCTCATCTGCTGATTTTTCTTGGAAAATTATTTGTCGGAATATTTTGAGGCATAGGGTAAAAGAGCATTTTTTCAGAAAGTTGTGTTTGCTTCTGCTAGGTACTTATGGGCAATGCTAGTCTCTGACTGTAAACTAATTTAAGATTTTTAGACCACCAGTGGTGTATATTTTAACTGTAAACTTGTGCAAGGACCAGCTTATTGTTCAATTTCTCAGGGACTTATTTATCGCCTCTACTCTGTTCAGAGCAAAGGCAACTTTTTCTTCAAGCCCTTTGGGTTGGGGAGTAGGGTGGGGTGGGATTACATTCTAATCTACCCTTACTTAAGGTTGTAGCCCTTTCTGAATCCAGCTAAGACCCAAGGATACAGAAAGAGGATCTCCTTTTAGTCGCCCCACCTTGGACGGACCTAAGGGTCTATGAGGAATTTAGCTGAAGGTTACTAGGTTTTGTAAATACTCTCATGCCAAAAGCAGCTTCAGTATACCACGTCTGTATGAATTCCCTTTTATCTCGATAATTCTTTATCATCTTATTAGTCCTTTGATATTTTTAAATAAGATATTTTATGCTTTATCCAGTCTCTTAAGTGATTTTCTGTGAGAGGGTTGGTGCAGATCCTAATCCATCATATTATCAAGAATGGAAATTATGTTTCATATTTCTGTCATTATTTTCTCGTATAGTTTTTATTTATTTGTTTTTCCCGGAGTTTCTAATTGCTTTTTGTATTTTCTTTTTGAGAAAAGAGACATGACTTCTTCTTCTTCTTTTTTTTTGTTTGATACAGGGTCTCACTCTGTCACCCAGGATGGAATGCAGTTGCACGATCATGGCTCACTACAGCCTCCACCTGTCGGGCTCAAGTGATCCTCCCACCTCAGCCTCCTGATTAGCTGGGACTACAGGCACATGCCACAGTAGTCAGCCAATTTCTTTCTTTCTTTTTTTTTTTGGTAGAGACAGGGTCTCACTATGTTGCCTAGACTTGTCTTGAACTCCTGGCTCAAGTGATCCTCTCACCTCGGCCTCCCAAAGTACTGAGATTACAGGCATGAGCTACCATGTCCAGCTGACTTCTTCAGACCATTAATATTTTCCAGCTCCTTACTCAGTCTACTCATTGGTTGGAATCTATTTCATTCTTCTTCTTTTTTTTTTTAATTGAAAGAGGGTCTTACTATATTGCCTAGGCTGGTCTTGAACTCCTGAGCTCAAGTGATCCTCCTGCCTCAGCCTCCCAAAGTGCTGGGATTACAGGCATGAGCCACTGCACCTGGCTTATTTCATTCTTCTTGAAGACATTCTTTCTATAGCACTGGTTTCTTTTTTAATTGATACATAATATTTGTACATATTTTGGGGGTACATTTGATATTTTGACACATACATACAATGTATAATGATCAAATCAGGATATTCAGGATATCTGTCACCCTGAACATTTATCATTTCTTTGTGTTGGGAACATTTCAAATCTTCTCTTCTAGCTATTTTGAAATATGCAATATATTATTAACCATAGTCACCCTACTATGCTATGGAACACTAGCACTTACTCCTTCTAACAGTGTTTGTACCCATTAACTAGTCTCTCTTCATTCCCCCCATACACTTCCCAGTCTCTGGTAACTATCATTCTACTCTCTATCACCATGACATCAATTTTTCTAGCTCCCAAATATGAATGAGAACATGTGATATTTGTCTTTCTGTGCCTGACTTATATCACTCAATATAATGTATTCCTCCAGTTCCATCCATGTTGCTGCAAATGACAGGATTTCATTCTTTTTTTAAGGATAGATAGTATTCCATTGTGTATACATACATTTTATTTATCCATTCATCTGTTGATAGACACAAGTTGATTCCATATCTTAGTCATTGTGAATAGTGCTGCAATAAATATGGGGGTGCACATATGCATTTGATATATGTGAGTTCCTTTCCTTTTGATGCCCAGTAGTGGGATTGCAGGGTTGTATGATAGTTTTATTCCCGTTTTTTTGAGAAACTTCCATACTGTTTTCCATAATGGCTATACTAGTTAGCATTCCCACTGCAAAGATAAGAGTTACCTTTCTTTGCATTTTCACCAGTATTTGCTATTTTTTGTCTTTTTGGTGATAGTCATTCTAGCTGAGATGATATCTCACTGTGACTTTGATTTGCATTTCTCTGATGAATAGTGATGTTGAAGATTTTTTCATATACCTGTTGGCCATTTGTATGTCTTCTTTTGAGAAATGTCTATTCAGATCTGTAGCATTGGTTTCTTATTCTAAATTGGACTGATTGCTTTTCAGACCTAGTTTATAATTTTGTTTTTTTGAGACGGAGTCTCACTCTGTCGCCCAGGCTGGAGTGCAGTGGCCAGATCTCAGCTCACTGCAAGCTCTGCCTCCCGGGTTCACGCCATTCTCCTGCCTCAGCCTCCCGTGTAGCTTGGACTACAGGCGCCTGCCACCTCGCCTGGCTAGTGTTTTTTTTTTTTTTTTTTTTGTATCTTTTAGTAGAGATGGGGTTTCACGTGTTAGCCAGGATGGTCTCGATCTCCTGACCTCGTGATCCACCCGTCTCGGCCTCCCCTAGTTTATAATTTTTAAGCTTATAGCTTTTCTCTCATTGGATTTACGAGTTATCTACTATTTCTTGCTTCCCATGTTTTTTTCTTTCTTGCATTTACCCAGGTTTTGTTAGAGTACATGCTTGTGATGATGTGACTGGATTTTTTAGTTTTTATTTGTTTATTTTTTTGAGATGGAGTCTCGCTCTGTTGCCAGGCTGGAGTACAATGGCGCTATCTCTGCTCACTGCAACATCCGCTTCCCAGGTTCAAGTGATTCTCCTGCCTCGGCCTCCCGAGTAGCTGGGACTACAGGCGTGCACCACCATGCCTAGCTAATTTTTGTATTTTTAGTAGAGACGGGGTTTCACCATGTTGGCCAGGATGGTCTTGATCTCTTGACCTTGTGATCCCCCTGCCTCACCCTCCCAAAGTTCTGGGATTACAGGCGTAAGCCACCGTGCCTGGCTTTGGATGGGTTTTTAATTCTAACTTCAGAGTAATTTTCCATCGGAATTGTAAAGTGGTCTCGCATCCGGTGTTGTTAATGAGAAAACTGCTTTTTGTTTCTTTACGAGTAACCTACTTTTCCTTTCTGGGAGCAGTTACGATTTTCTTTTTATTCCTGATAGTGTAAAATGATATAGTGTCTAGGTGTGGACTTTTCCCCCTCCTTTGATCTTAGTAGGTCCTTACAATCTACTCTGAAGTATCTCTGTTCCCTCTAGGTTAATTCTGCTTGTTTATCTTGACGTTTCTTTTTATATGCTATTTTTCTTCATATTTCTGGTAGTCTTTGACTGTTTCTTCATATTTAAAAATGAAACAATAGGTAGTTAATACAGGTTTCTCTACTTTATATATGCAGATCCATTTTTTCACTGAGATTTTCCCCTGGATAGGGAGTCTAACTAAGACATCTGTGTAACGGGTCAGGGCTTGTGTCTAGCGACTTTCTCTTTTAGACTTGGGTTAGGGAAGCTGCCTTTAGGCTGCAGGCCCTCAAATGCCAGAATAGGAAGAATTTTCTTTTGCTCTGTGGCACTAGCACCCTTAGTTTTCTTTAGGCAGCTTATTCTATTTCCATTGAGTCCTCCAGTTTCCTTTTCTTTTCTTCCTTTTCTCTTCTTTCCTTTTCTTTTCTCCCTTCCCTTCCCTTCCCTTCCCTTCCCCTTGCTTTCCCTTCCCCTCCCCTCCCCTCCCCTCCCCTCCCCTCCCCTCCCCTTCCCTTCCCTTCTTTTCCCTTCCCTTCCCTTCCCTCTTTTCTTCTGGCTAGGAGATAAAGATTGGGCTAACTATGCTAAATATGGGGATGATGGCTGGGGGATCATAAGGAGTCAATGGGGGTACTTCTTTCACAAGGTTTCAGTTCACCCCCTAATTTTCAGACTCCCTTCTTATTTTGACCTTGAGCACTTCCTAGCTCTGAAACAGGAGCCTCTCTGGGATTCTGCCAGGCACATTGGCTTGTTCCATTCTGTTTCATCAGTTGACACACTTCCAATCTTCCAGAAATTTGTTAAGCCCATTTTCTTCACTGTTAAGGGCTTATTCTTTTATTACCATTTTAATGGGATGTCAAAAGGGAGGGAGATAAACACATATCTTTAATCAGACATCTTCAATTAGAACTCTCTTATCTTTATAATGGCCTTATAGTAGACCTTTGTGTGGATGTAATATAGTTTATTAAATGCCCAAGTGATGGACATTTGGGTTCTTTCCGGTTTTTCACTATTCAAGCAATGTTATAGTGGACATCTTTTGTACGTAAATCTTTGGGCACCTGTGCAAGTATTTCTATAAGATAAATTCATAGAAGTAAAATTGGTAGATATTGCCAGATCATTCTCTTGAAACATTGATCCCCTTCACACACTCAGAACAGCAATAAATGGAAATTTCTTTCCTATATCTTCACAACACATTATCATTAATCTTTTTCCATCTTTGCCAATCTGATGACCAAAAATTGGCTCACTCATTGTTTCAATTTGTATTTCTTAATTATGAGTGAAGTTGAGTATTTTTTTCAGATATATTGGTCATTAACCAATTTTTTTCCATTGGTTGCCTACTGATGTCCTTTGCCCATATTGTTTGTCTTTTACCAATAGATTTGTGGGAGCTCTTTTTATATTATGTATCACAATTCTGAATCTGGGTTTACATCATTAATAAGTTTGGAATATGTAGGGTGAAACCAAATTAAGCAACCTCCTTTACCACAGGATTTTAAAAAAGGCTTTAATGTGATAATTACATTCTGAAGAAGTGAATTTAGTATGTGACATTTCTCAGATTAATCTGACCATAGAACTATTTTTTCTTGAAGTATCTTGAGGAACTAATTCTGAGGGATCAGTTTGGGAGCCACTGTCCTACCTAGTGATTAAGCTCATGAGAATGAGAGCTATAGAACTATGTATTATTGACCATTTTATGTTTAGCATCCAGTACCTGGTATGTAGTAAATGCTCAATAAATATTTGTTGAATAAATATGTTAATGCCTAGTAAATGAGCACGTTTGCACCTACTAATATGGTACTCTGATAAATACTGTTCAAGATGTAGAATTATTTTATTTCATCTAATCTGAAAATCATTGATTATAAGATGCACCCATATTTTAAGCACCGCTAATAAAAAACAAAATACTGCCAACTAAATTATAACACAAGGCTGGACGTGGTGTTTCCAGCACTTTGGGAGGCTGAGGCAGGAGACTCTCTTGAGGCCAGCAGTTCAAGGCTGCAGTGAGCTATGATTGTGCCAGCTGCCCTCCAGGCTGGGTGACAGAGAGATATACAGTCTCTAAGCAAATAAATAAATTACAGCACAAGATAATTTTAGCATCTAGAATTTATATTTTATAATGATTGAAGGTTTTGTTTAAGTCTTGTTTAGGAGCTGAGCACGGTGGCTCATGCCTGTAATCCCAGCACTTTGGGAGGTTGGGGCGAATAGACTGCTTGGTCCCAGGAGCTTGAGACCAGCCTGGGCAACCTGGCAAAACCCCGTCTCTCTCTCTCTCTTTTTTAAAGACTTATTTAGAAATGGATTTTTATCATATATCACTCTCTTGCATATGTGACAAGGAACATTGAAGGAAATAAATAAAACTGGTTAAAGTATTTCTAAAATATTTTTATATTTGGAGATCTGACTTCGAATTACTGTTTGACTCAGTCAACAAGTTCTGAGTTTTCCATAAAATATTATTCTTTTTGTCATTAAGAACACTGATGATTTCCTGGGGGGAAAAAATGTGTCTTACTATTGTTTTCTTCTAAGTTGCTGACATCCATTATGCAAGTTTTGATGCTGGTGCTTTTTTGATCTTACCAGAAGGTGTCAGGCAATGACAACTACATCACAACTGCTGCTAGCCGACAGCAAACGTGAGATTCCATTAATTGTAAGATGCGTCCCAATTTCAGAAATGTTAAAAACATGAAGAAATGTGCATCTTTGAGTCAATGAAATATGCTATTAGATATTATCATTGTGCTCTTCCTGAATTCTGCATTTCTGTTTAGCTAAATTTCATTTTCTCTTTTCCTTCATAGCCTAGCTTCTCAGAAGAGTAGTGTGCATTTACTCTTTTTTCCCTTCTTTTCCATTCACTCCTTAATTCACTGCATTATGACCCTTCCCATCTCTCCAGTCTGTTTTCAGTACTTATATACGTTCATTCAAAAACCAGTGATTGCTTATTGTCTATTTGGGAAGAGAAATCACAGAATTTTAGAGCTAGACAATCTCCTAATTCTGTCTTGTTTTATATGGCAAACCATCACATATTTGGCTATTATCTATGGCCTTCTTCTCACATGCCTCATTTTATATTCATTTTATTCAAGTTCAATAGTTCTAACTTCTTTAGCCAGTCCCCATGTTACAAGGTTTCCCAAAAACGTTCCATCTTAGTTGCCTTAACTTGAACTTGCACTGTAGTTTGCGGTGGCTCTACTCAGATGGGAAGCATCAAGTGAAATGCATGATCCTCTGCCGCCTTCGAAATACAGTGGAACCACAATGACCTAGCAGACCTTTTACTACAACTAGGCACCTTTTGCTCCCATTCCCCATAGATGCTCTTTCAAACTTCCTTCACCTCTCTTAGGCTGCCTTCTCTATCCTTGTCCCCTCCCACTCTGAAGATGTCCTGTATCCTCCCATCTCTACAGCCACCTGGCTAGATCGATATTATTTTTTCTTCTTTCGTATGTCTTCAACTTTTCCATCTCCATCAGATTCTTAGCCTCAGTCAGTAAATATGCTTTAGTAACCACTGTCTTGTGAGAAGAAATGAGACTTCATTAATTCTTTTTTTTTTTTTTTTTTTTTTTGAGACAGAGTCTGGCTCTGTCGCCCAGGCTGAAATGCAGGGATGTGATCTCAGCTCACTGCAACCTCCGCCTCCCGGGTTCAAGTGATTCTCCTCCTGCCTCAGCCCCCCAAGTAACTGGGACTACAGGCGCGTGCCACCAAGCCCGGTAATTTTTTGTATTTTTAGTAGAGACGGGGATTCACCGTGTTAGCCAGGATGGTCTCGATCTCCTGACTTCGTGATCTGCCCACCTCGGCCTCCCAAAGTGCTGGGATTACAGGCATGAGCCACCGCACCTGGCCTCTGAGACTTCATTAATTCTATATCCACCTTTAGTTAAATCTATTTTATTCCTTTTTCACAGATAAACTTCAATTAAAATTTTTAAATTAATATTTATTTTTGGGGTCAGAATTCATAAGGCATGAAAGGGCATACTAGGAAAAAAATTCCTTCCCATCCTTATTCCAGTGGCAACCAGGATTTTCAGTTACTTTGATATCCTTTTGCAGCCCAGGCCTGATGCCCTCTGGCATCCATTGTGTGTAATGAATAAACTTATCTCCTATGCATCTAGAATGACATTAGTTATGTGCAGTTTTTGAAGGAATTGAGAAAATAGTCACACAAATAATTTTCTTTGGGGCTTTGTTCTTTGAACATTTGTTGAGAAAAGCTGTAGAGATAAACTATTCATATATAAGCAATTGTGCATGTATATAGAATTTTTCTTCCTTTTTAGAGAAATGGTCTTTTTTTTTTTTTTTTTTTTTGAGATGGAGTTTCACTCTTGTTGCCCAGGCTGGATTGCAATGGCGAGATCTCAGGTTACTGCAACCTCTGCCTCCCAGGTTCAAGTGATTCTCCTGCCTCAGCCTGCCAAGTAGCTGGGATTACAAGCTCCTGCCACCATGCCTGGCTAATTTTTGTAGTTTTAGTAGAGACGGGGTTTTGTCATGTTAGCCAGGCTGGTCTCGAACTCCCAACCTCAGGTGATCCACCCGCCTCAGCCTCCCAAAATGCTGGGATTACAGGAGTGAGCCACTGCGATCAGCTTAGAAATGGTACATTTCTCACATGCTGTCTTATATCTCTTTTCACTTAACAGTATGTGTTGGAGATCTACATATCTATATCTGTGTCTTTCTATCGATTGGATATATGTATCTCTAAACCTAAAGAGCTCCCTCGTTTAAAATAATTTCACTCATATCTTTAAAAAAACACAGCTTGTTTGGGAGGCCGAGACGGGCGGATCACGAGGTCAGCAGATCGAGACCACCCTGACTAACACGGTAAAACCCCGTCTCTACTAAAAATACAAAAATTAGCCGGGCGAGGTGGCGGGCGCCTGTAGTCCCAGCTACTCTGGAGGCTGAGGCAGGAGAATGGCGTAAACCCGGGAGGCGGAGCTTGCAGTGAGCTGAGATCCGGCCACAGCACTCCAGCCTGGGCGACAGAGCGAGACTCCGTCTCAAAACAAAAACAAAAACAAAAACAAAACAAAAAAAACAAAAACAAAAACACAGCTTGGCCGGGCGCGGTGGCTCACGCCTGTAATCCCAGCACTTTGGGAGGCTGAGGCGGGCGGATTACCTGAGGTCAGGAGCTCCAGACCAGCCTGGCTAACATGGTGAAACCCCGTTTCTACTAAAAAAAAAAAATGCAAAAATTAGCCGGGCATGGTTGGGTGCACCTGTAATCCCAGCTACTCGGGAAGCTGAGCAGGGAGAATCGCTTGAACCTGGGAGGCAGAGGTTGCAGTACGCCAAGATCATGCCACTGCACTCCAGCCTGGGAGACAGAGCAAGACTCTGTCTCAAAACAAAAACAAAAACAAAAACAAAAACAAAAACAAAAAAAACAAAAAACACAGCTTGATTGTGCTATAATTCACATACCATGCAATTCACCTACTTAAGAGTACAATTTACTAGTTTTTAGTATATTCACAGAGTTGTGCAACCATCACAGCTTTTTATTTTATTTTGTTTTCTTTTTCTGGAGACAGGATCCCTCTATGTTGGCCAGGCTGGCCTCCAGCTCCTGGGCTCAAGCAATCCTCCCACCTCAGCTTCCCAAGTAGTTGGGACTACAGGCCCCTTGCCACTGCACCTGGCACAACAATCAACTTTAGAACGTTTTTGTCACCTCAAAAAGAAACCTATACCCGTGAGCCATCATTCCCCATTTCCTCCCAACCCTCTCAGCCCCTGGCAGCCATTAATCTACTTCCTGTCTCTATATATTTGACTATTATGGACATTTCATATAAATGCAATTGTAGAATACGTGTTTTTTTGTGACTACTTCTTTCACTTAGAATATAGTTTTTAAAGTTCATGTTGTGACATGTGTTAGTATTTTATTAGTTTATAATAAACTAATAAATAATAATATTTGATTGTATGGACATACCACATTTTATTTATCCATTCATCAATTGATGAACATTTGAGTAGTTTCTATTTTGGGCTATTATTAATAATGCTGCCATCCATATTTGTGTACAAATTTTTTGTGAACATACGTTTTTACTTTTATTGAGTATATACCTAGGAGTAGAATTGAGTAGTCCTATGTTTAACCTTTTGAGAAAATGCTAAACTGTTTTCTGCATAGGCTCTACCATTTTACATTCCCACCAGTAGTGTATGAGGGTTTCAATTAACCAAATCTTCATCAATACTTTTTATTATCTGTCTTTTTGATCATAGCAGTCCTAGTGAGTGTGAAGTGGTATCTCACTGTGGCTCTGATTTGTAATTTTCTGATGACTAGTGATATTGACGATCTTTTCCTGTTCTTGTTGGTTATTTGTGTATCTTCTTTGAAGAAATGTCTATTTAGATGCTTTGCCTATTTTAAAATTGCATCATCTTATTTTTATTGTGGTAAAGTATACACAACATAAAATTTACCATTTAAACAATTTTTAAGTATACAGTTCTATGGCATTAAGTACATTCACATTGTTGTGCAACCATCACCACCATCCATTTCCAAAACTTTTTCATCTTCCCAACTGAAACTGTATCCATTAAAAATATTACTTTCCATTCCCCCCTCTCCACAGCTCCTGGCAACTGCCATTCTACCTTCTGTCTCTGTATTTGACTACTCTTAGGAACCTCACATAAGAGGAATCATATGATATTTGTTCTTTTGTTACTGGTTTATTTCCTTTAGCATAATGTCTTTGAGTTTTATCTTCCAGTTGTAGCATGTGTCCATATTTCCTTCCTTTTAAGGGCTGAGTAATATTCCATTGTATGGATACACTACATTTAATTTATCTATTCATCTGTCAATGAGCACTTGAGTTGCTTCCACCTTTTGATTTGCTGATATGAACATGGGTGTACAAATATCTGTTCAAGTCCCAGCTTTCACTTATTTTGGGTATATACACAGAAGTGAGATTGCTGGATAATATGGTAATTCTGTGCTTAATTATTTGAGAAATTGCCATTTTATTTTCCACAGTGGCTGCACAATTTTATATTCCCAGCAGCAATGCACAAAGTTCCCATTTCTTCACATCTTTTCCATCACTTGTTATTTTCTGTTTTTTCATAATAGTCAAAAATATATTCTATATATATATATATATACACTAGATGTCTAGTTTTAAATATATTCTATATATTAAATATATTCTAGATACACATCTCTGATCAGATATATCATTTGCAAATATTTTATCCTTTTCTGTGGATTGTCTTTTCTTGATGATGTTGTTTGAAGAACAAAAGCTTTTAACTTTCAGCCGGGCACAGTGGCTCACGCCTGTAATCCCAGCACTTTGGGAGGCTGAGGTGGGCGGATCATTTGAGGTCAGGAGTTGGAGACCAGCCTGACCAACATGGTGAAACCTCATCTCTACTAAAAATACAAAAAAAACTAGCTGGGGGTGGTGGCACATAACTGTAGTCCCAGCTATTTGGGAGGTTGAGGCAGGAGAATCACTTGAACCCAGGAGGCAGAGGTTGCAGTGAGCCAAGATTGTACCACTGCATTCCAGCCTGGGCAACAGAGTGAGACTCCATGTCAAAAATAAAAATAAAGAAAGTTTTAAATTTTCATGATGTCCAGTTTATCTATTTTTTAAATTCTGTTGCTTGTGGTTTTGGTGTCATATCTAAGAATCTATTGCCAAATCCAAGGTCATGAATTATACCTATGTTTTCTTATAAAAGTTTTATACTTTTAGTGCTTACATTTAGGTCTTTGATCCATTTTGAGTTAACTTCTGTGTACGGTGTGAGGTAAGGGAGTCCAACTTCATTCTTTTTCATGTGGAGATCTGATTGTCCCAGCACCATTTGTTTAAAAGATTACTCTTTCTCCTATTGCACTGTCTTGGCACCCTTGTCAAAAACCAATTGACTCTAAATGAGAGCGTTTATTTCTGGACTCTGAACTCTATTCCATTGATTTGTCTGTCCTTATGGTAGTATCACATTGTATAGATTACTGTAGCTTTGTAGTAAGTTTTGAAATTGGGAAGTGTGAGTCCTCCAACTTTGTTCTTCTTTTTCAAAACTGTTTTGACTTTTCTGGGTCTCTCAAACTTCCAAACAAATTTTAGGATCACTTTATCAGTTTCTGCAAAGAAGCCAGTTGGAATTTTGATGGCTATTGCCCTAAGTCTGTCGATCAATTTAGGGAGTATTGCCATCTTAACAATATCAAGTCTTCTGATCCATGAACATGTCATATCTTTCCATTTATTTAGGTCTTCAATTTCTTTTAACAATGCTTTGTAGTTTTCAGAGTAAGTTTTACGTTTCTTTTATTGGTTTTTAGTGGATTTTTTGGGATTTTCTACATGCAAGATCATGTCATCTGCAAATAGAGATAGTTTACTTCTTCCTTTTCGATCAAGGTGCCTTTTATTAAAAGTAATGGCAAAACCGCAATTACTTTTGCACCAATCTAGTATTTCATTCTCTTGCCTAATTGCCCTGGTTAGAACTTCTAGTACAATGAGGAATAGGAGTGGCATGAGTGGACACCCTTGTCTTGTTCTTGATCTTAGGAAAAGAACATTTAACTTTTCTTTTTTCTTTTTTTTTTTTTTGAGATGGAGCCTCACTCTGCCTCCCAGGCTGGAGTGCAGTGGCGTAATCTCAGCTCACTGCAACCTCTGCCCCACCCCCCTGGGGTTTAAGCAATTCTCCTGCCTCAGCCTCCCGAGTAGCTGGGATTACAGGTGCCTGTCACCACGACTGACTAATTTTTGTATTGTTAGTAGAGACAGGGTTTCACTGTCTTGGCCAGATTGGTCTTGAACTCCTGACCTCGTGATCCACCCACCTCAGCCTTCCAAAGTGCTGGGATTACAGGCATCAGCCACTGCGCCCAGCCAATAAACTTTTGACCATTAAAGTATGTTAGTTGTGTTTTTTGCTTTTTTTTCTTTTTTCTGGGACAAAGTCTTGCTCTGTCACCCAGGCTGTGTGCAGTGGCGTGATCTCGGCTCACTGCAACCTCCACCTCCCAGGTTCAAGCAATTCTCCTGCCTCAGCGTCCCTAGTAGCTGTGATTACAGGTACCCACCACCATGTTCAGCTAATTTTTGTGTTTTTAGTAGAGATGGGGGTTTCACCATGTTGATTAGGCTGGTCTTGAACTCCTGACCTTGTGATCTGCCCACTTTGGCCTCCCAAAGTGCTGGGATTACAGGCATGAGCCACTGAGTGAGGCCAGTTGTGGTTTTTAAAATAGTTCTTGGCCGATTGCAGTGCTTCACACCTGTAATCCTAGCACTTTGGGAGGCAGAGGCGGGTGGATCACCTGATGGCTGGGACAAGGGCCATCAGGGCTGCAGTATTTTTGTCCTGCTGCTGCACCTGAGTAGAGCCTCTGACCTATGAGTGGGGCGTGGGTGGAGGAGGGCAGCCCTCTTGGCCTAAATTGTTAGGAATTTAGCTTCTCCTGCTGGAGCTGGGGTGGTTGGGAAATGCTGGAGGTCTGCCCTTCCTGGGGGGATGTTATAGCCTTTGACCAGGACCAAGCGACAGGGGATGTCTTGTCTTCTTGGTCATATCTGCCTGGAGTGGAGTAGAGTTTCCACCATGCTGAACTGGGGTCAGGTAGGGCGTGGGTCATTTCTCAAGTATCCCAGACTCTTCTTCTTACTGTGATTTAGTAGGTTTTCTTGCATAAATATTTATTCACTTGCTCTATGCCCTTAGGGCAATTTCCAGAGAGTTTAAGTGTGTGTGTGTGTGTGTGTGTGTGAGTGTGTGTAATTTTTACCAACTAGGGAGTTTCACTGGGAAGTGGATCTGTGGAGCTCCTCACACTGCCATTTGGAAGTGGAATCTCCCCCATTTAAAAAATAACTCCACTGTATTACACTGAAAGAACCATACTTTATTTAACTAGTTCCATACTGGTTGACATTTAGGTCATTTAAAATATTTTGCCATTAAAAAGAATGCTGCTATTAATAACCCTTTTTATATTGCTAGTATATCCGTAAGATACATTTCTTTTGCTGGGTCAAATTGTATAAATATAAATAACGTTAATAGATGTTGCCAAATTGCCCTCTTTTGATGGTTTCACCAGTAATATAAGGGAGTATCTATTTCCTCATACTCTGGCCATCAGTTTGTTATATTGAAAAATGGTTTTCTTTTTTTTTTTTTTTTTTTTTGAGATAAGATCTCGCTCCATCACCCAGGCTGGAGTGCAGTGGTGTGATCTTGGCTCACTACAAACTCCACCTCACGAGCTCAAGCAATCTTCCCATTTCACCCTTGCAAGTAGCTGGGACTACAGGCACATGCCACCACACCCAGCTAATTTTTTATTTTTTTGGAAAGATGGGTCTCACTATGTTGCACAGGCTGGTCTTGAACTCCTGGCCTCAAATAATCCTCCTGCTTCAGTCTCCCAAAATGCTGGGATTACATATGTAAGCCACCACACCCAGCTGAAAAATGGTTTTTAAATATAGTATTACTTTGTATTTTTCCTACTATGAGTGAAGTTAAGGATATTTTCATGAGCTTAGGGCCATGCATTTATTTTGCTGTTCGCTATTTCTGTCTTTTGTTCATTTTAAAATTGGAGTGAGGCCGGGCGCGGTGGCTCAAGCCTGTAATCCCAGCACTTTGGGAGGCCGAGACGGGCGGATCACGAGGTCAGGAGATCGAGACCATCCTGGCTAACATGGTGAAACCCCGTCTCTACTAAAAAAATACAAAAAATCTAGCCGGGCGAGGTGGCGGGCGCCTGTAGTCCCAGCTACTCGGGAGGCTGAGGCAGGAGAATGGCGTAAACCCGGGAGGCGGAGCTTGCAGTGAGCTGAGATCTGGCCACTGCACTCCAGCCTGGGCGACAGAGCGAGACTCCGTCTCAAAAAAAAAAAATAAAAATAAAATAAAATAAAATAAAATAAAATTGGAGTGATGATGGTCTTTTTCTTATTGATTTGTAGGAGTTCTTTGTATATTAGGGAAATTAGCCTTTTGCCATATGAATTGTAAATTGTTTCATTCAGCATGTCCTTTGTTTGATTTTTCTTTAAATCTTGCTATCATAGGTTTGCCATTTAGAATTTCTTTTATTTTTATATGGTTAAATTCATCAGTCCTTTCTTCTATGATTTCTGGGTTTGGTTTATGCTTAGAAGGGTATCTGTCCTCCCGGTTTGAGATAATTAACTACAATCTTCCATGATACCTACTAGAGCAATTATGGTTAGTTGTGGTTTCATTTAAAACATTTTAAAATTAATACATAATATTTGTACGTATTTATGGGGTACATGTAATATTTTGTTATGCACATAGAGTGTGCAATGATCAAGTCAGGGTGTGTCCATCACCTCAAGCATTTTTTCATTTGTATGTATTGGGAATGGTTTCATTTTTTTGCTTTTTGTGCTGCTCCTTGCAGAGCAGGGCTAACCCATAGGCAGTGTGCCCAGCGTCAGCTTCATTTTTGTTATTTTATTTTTGTTTGAGACAGGGGCTGGCTCTGTCACCCAGGCTGGAGTGCAGTGGTGTGATCTTGGCTCACTGCAAACTCTGCCTCCTGAGCGTAAGTGATCCTCCCATCTCAGCCTCCTGAGTAGCTGGGACTACAGGCATGTGTCACCATGCCTGGCTCAGTCTTATATATTTTGTAGAGATGGGATTTCAGCGTGTTTGCCAGGCTGGTCTCTAACTCCTGAACTCAAGCAATCCATCTGCCTCGGCCTCCCAAAGTGCTGGGATTACAGGTGTGAGCCACCGTGGCCTGCCGTCAGCTTCATTTTTAGATTTTAATTTTTTATTTTGGTGTATTTTGGTGTAAGATGTGTCTATGGATCCAAGTTACTTATTTCTGGATAGCTACCCATTTGTCCTCAAGGACAGGGATGATGTTTTCTTCTCTGTATCTCCAGTGCCTAACATACTTCCCGGCCCATTGTAGATTGTAAATGCTGTTTGAATGAAAAATATGATACTTTTTTTACTTTATCATATTTAGTACCTGTTTTACTGTGGCAGACATATCCTAAGGTGACCCCCAATGAGTTATATCTTTTTTTTTTTTTTTTTTTTGAGACGGAGTCTTGCTCTGCCGCCCAGGCTGGAGTGCAGTGGCCGGCTCTCAGCTCACTGCAAGCTCCGCCTCCCGGGTTCACGCCATTCTCCTGTCTCAGCCTCCCGAGTAGCTGGGACTACAGGCGCCCGCCTCGTCGCCCGGCTAGTTTTTTGTATTTTTTAGTAGAGACGGGGTTTCACCGTATTAGCCAGGATGGTCTCGATCTCCTGACCTCGTGATCCGCCCGTCTCGGCCTCCCAAAGTGCTGGGATTACAGGCTTGAGCCACCGCGCCCGGCCATGAGTTATATCTTGTATAATCTCCTCCTCTTGAGTGCAGACAGAACTTGTGACTTGCTTCTAATCCATACAATATGGCAAAGGTGATGGGATGTCATTCTGATGATTGCACTAGGTTATATAAAACTCTATGTCAGGCTAGGTGCAGTGGCTTACACCTGTAATGCCAGCACTTTGGGAGGCAGAGGTGGACGGACTGCTTTGAGCTCAGGAGTTCAAGAACAGCCTGGGCAACATGGCGAAACCCTGTTTCTACAAAAAATACAAAAAAATTGGCTGGGCATGGTGGCTCATGCCTGTAGTCTCAGCTACTAGGGAGGCCAAGGCTGGAGAATCACTTGAGTCTGGGAAGCAGAGGTTGCAGTGAGCCGAGATCTCATCACTGCACTCCAGCCTGCGTGACAGAGTGAGACCCTGTGTCAAAAACAACAACAACAGCAACAGCAACAACAACAACAACAACAACAACATCTCTATCTCAGCAGAATGGAGTGAGTGAAATTCTCCTGCTAACCTTGAAGGTGCAAATTGCTATAATATAAACTACCTGTAGAGAGGGCCATTTGGCAGGGAACTGCTACAGCTTTTAGGAGCTGAGGGTCTCAGTCCTACAACCAGAAGAAACTGAATTCTGTCAACAACCACATGAACTTGGAAGAGCATCCCAAGCTCCAGCTCAGACTCCAACTCTGGCCTACATCTTGATTTTAGCCTTGTGGGACCCCGAGCAGAGGACCTAGCTAATCTGTGCTGGGATAATTTTAAACTACCAAATTTGTGGTTTTCTAGACCCTGTCTCAGAAAAACAAAACAAAACAAAAAACAGAAAAGGAAAAGAAAATCAATTTACCTGATCATGTTATTATCTGCTTTAGATGACCAGAAAGTTGGTATCTATGTAAAGAACAGAAGTAATGGAGCCAGAATGAGAATTTGTTAGTATATATCACTAGGGTTGATCTTGAGAGCAGTCAGAAATTTCTCTAGAGTGTAGAAAGGGAGTTAATCTAGCTATTCTTATTTGATGAAAAATATGTCTAAGAATATCCAATTTCCCATTCATTGAAGCATTGCTTATCATAGTGAAAATGTGAGAACAACATAAATTTACAATAATAAGGAATAGTTATTTTAGGATACCACAAAAGGATAACACAGTAGATTTTGAAAAATGTTCAATGGCAAGTATTTTAGTTTGCTAGGGCTGCCATAACAAAATAGCACAGACTGAGTGGCTTAAACAACAGAAATTAACTGCTTCACAGTTCTGGAGACTAGAAGTCCAAGATCAAGTATCAGACATGTTGGTTTCTCCTGAGGCCTTTCTTCTTGGCTTGCAAATGGTCTCCTTCTTGCTGTGTCCTCACACGGTCTATTCTCTGTGTGTATGTGTCTCTGGTGTTTCTTTGTATGTTTAAGGTTCCTCTTATAAGGACACCAGTCAGATTGCATTAGAGCTAACCCTAATGGCCTCTTTTTAGTGAATTTTTCAAATTTTAATGCCCTTCCTCTCTTTTATTAATAATTTAAAAATTGTTTTGAGACAGGGTCTTACCCTGTTGCCCAGGTTGGTGTGCAGTGGTGTGATCATGGTTCACTGCAGCCTCCACCACCCAGGCTCAATCTATCCTTCAGCCTCAGCCTCCTGAGTAGCTGGGACTGCAGGTGCCCACTACCATACTTTTAAATTTTTTTGTAGAGCTAGGGTCTCAGTATATTGCCTAGGCTGGTCTCAAACTCCTGGGCTCAAGTGATCCTCCCACCTCGCCTCCCCAAAGTGCTGGAATTACAAGTGTGAGCTACCATGCCTGGCCCCTACTTCTCTTTTAATTACAAGTTCCAACTTGAATTTTGCCCCCATATCTGATCTGAGGCTGTTAGATGCAGCCATGCCACTTCTTGAACACATTGCTGCTTAGAAATTTCTTCCACCAGGCTGGGCACAGTGGCTCATGCTTGTAATCCCAACACTGGATTGCAGGTTGCAGTGAGCTGAGATCTCGTCTCGCCAAGGCGGGATGATTGCTTGAGCCTAGCCAGGAGTTCAAGACCAGCCTGGAAACATGGCAAGACCCTGTCTCTATAAAAAATGGAAAAAAAAATGTCTGGACGTAGTGGTATGTGCTTGTAGTCACAAGCTACTTAGGAGGCTGAGGCAGGAGAATTGCTTGAGCCCAGGAGTTTGAGGCTACAGTAAGGTATGATCCTGCCACTGTACTTCAGCCTGGACAACAGAGCAATATGCTGGCTCAAAAAAATTTTTTTTTCTTCCACCAGATACCCTAGGTCATCACTCTTAAGTTTAGCCTTCCAGAAAGTCCTAAGGCATGGGCACAATGCAGTCAAATTCTTTGCTAAGGCTTAACATGGTGACCTTTGCTCCAGTTCCCAGTAAGTTTCTCATTTCCATCTGAGACCTCGTTTGCTTGCCTTCACTGCCCATATCACTATCAGCATTTTGGTCACAACCACTTAACCAGTCTCTAAGATGTACCAAACTTTTCTTCATCTTCTTGTCTTTCTCTGAGCCCTCCAAACTCTTCCAATCTCTGCCCATTACCCAATTCCAAAGTCACTTCCACATTTTTAGGTATCTTTATAGCAACACTTTACTCTTGGTACCAAAATCTGTATTAGTCAGAGTTATCCAGAGGGATAGAACCAAAAGGATAGATATAGACAGATATAGATATAGATACATAAAGTTTATCTATTAGTTTATATATATAAGTTTATTAGAAAGAATTGGCTCACATGATTGCAAAGGTGAAGTCCCACGACAGGCCATCAGCAAGCTGGGTAATGAGAAAAGCCGGTAGTGTGGCTTAGCTCAAATCTGAGTGCCTCAAAACCTGGGAAACCAACAGTACAGCCCCGAGTCTGAGGCCAAAGGCCTGACAGCCCTCAGGAGGTACTGGTGCAAGTCCCAGACCAAAGGCTGAAATCCTAGAATCTGATGTGCAAGGGCAGGAGGAATAAAAACATCCTGCTCTCAAAGGGAGAGAAAAAGAGGAAACTAAGCAAGCTGAGTATCTCCTTTCTTCCACTTGCTTTGTTTATGCCCCACCAGCCGCTGACTGGATGGTGCCTGCCCACATTGAGGGTGGGTCTTCCTCTCCTAGTCAGCTGACTCACATGCCAATCTTCTCTGGAAACACCCTCACAGACACACCCCAAAACAATGCTTCACCAGCCATCTGGGCAATCTCTCAGTGCAGTCAAGTTGACACCGAATATTGACCATCACAAGTAGCTGATTGTTGAAAGAGCCTGGCACCTCCCTCCGCTGTCTCTTCCTTCCTCTCTTGCTATGCGATGCCTGCTTCCCTTTGCCTTCCACCATGAGTAAAAGCACCCTGAGGCCCTCACCAGAAACAGATGCTGATGTTACACTTCTTGCAGTTTGCAGAACCATAAGTCAAAGAAAACTTTTTTTCTTTATAACTACCCAGCCTCAGGTATTCCTTTACAGCAATGCAAACGAAGTAAGACACCCCTCCTTTGACATCTAATTGCAAATTCCCATCCTGAGAAGATGTTGAAATTAAAGCATCCATATATTGTACTTTAGACTGCTGTTTTTCTCTTTTTATGGGACCAGACTACATAAGATGTCAAAGCAGGAAACTTGTATTGCGATGGTCTGCCAGGTTCACCCTACTATGGTATTATGTCTCACTACATGAGCACACAGTCACCATGGTGACTGTTTCCAGATAGCTTTAGAATGACCTCCATTTCCTACACAGTATGTTTGTGTCTTCTTATTCCTGTCTTTTAGGGGTTCTTTCTTCCCTCACAGCTCTCAGCTTTAAAACGTACATACGTCTGCCCCTTCTTCAGAAGCAGCTGGTTCATCTAACTCGACCACTCCTCCTCAAGTGCCTTTTCTCTTATCTGCAGGTGCTCAGATCATATTGGCTCCCTTCCATGAGGCAAACTTGTAGAATCTGTAATTAAGGAGACATAATCTAGGTGAAGGGCAACATGGTTTTCACCAGAGGGTTAGCATTCCTAATATTAAGAGTTTATTAAAAGGCTAATAAGTAGGCAGATAGATGAGAAATAAGTGAATGAAATCCAATTAAACTTCTAAAAACTTTTTGAGAAGGTTTTATGTCAAAGGTAATTAAAAAGGAAAGAAAATATCCTTTTTCCCCACATAAAGGCAAGCACTTAGTAAGATACCAGATGCTGGCATTGGAAGAGGAATAAAACGATCTCTACATTTGAGAAGGCTGCCTAGTGGGGGGAAAGTATATATATATATATATATATATATATATATTTTTTTTTTTTTTTTTGAGACGGAGTCTCGCTCTGTCGCCCAGGCTGGAGTGCAGTGGCCGGATCTCAGCTCACTGCAAGCTCCGCCTCCCAGGTTTACGCCATTCTCCTGCCTCAGCCTCCGGAGTAGCTGGGACTACAGGCACCCGACACCTCGCCCAGCTAGTTTTTGTATTTTTTTTTTTTTTAGTAGAGACAGGGTTTCACCGTGTTAGCCAGGATGGTCTCGATCTCCTGACCTCGTGATCTGCCCGTCTCGGCCTCCCAAAGTGCTGGGATTACAGGCTTGAGCCACCGCGCCCGGCCTGGGGGGAAAGTATTTAACACAATTATTCTTTAATCTAAGAAGTGCTGTATTAGCCTTATAAACGGAGGAACAAGAACAAGCAAACTACCTTGGAAATGAGAGGAGTCAGGTATACCTTCACATATTTGAGACGGGACTTTGCAGTGGATATTAATGTTTTCGTTTATTTTATTTTTCTTCATGTCAGATAGGTAATGTGTCAATTTCACAGGTTTGAGGGAAGCAGGATGTTAAGGTTTTCATGTTAAGGATTATGTATATACATACTCCCCCCTTTTCTCCTTCTTAGTTTTGAACCAATTGAGATATAAGTCATAAGAGACAAGTAAATAAAGGTCAAAATGTCAGCGTTCGTCCTGATGAAATTATTGGTGGACATGGCTTTAGATCTGTGGCCAAGCAGGCCTTTTAAACACCTTCTGCCCTGAATTAGAGAGACTGACTGACTTAGGTGGGCAAGCTAGGCCACCCTCACAAATCAGAATGCACCCTCTTTGCAGACCGGATGGCTTCAAAAGTGGGAACCAGGAAAAGCTGAGCCACACATTACCCAGTACCTTCTCTCAAATTCATTAGTTAGGTTAGTCAATTTTTTTTCTCTATAGAGCAGTAGTGAGGAGGCAGAAAGAGAAAAAAGAGGTTCACTCTATAACAGCAGACATTTATCTGCTGTGACCTGTGGAGATCTGCCCCTCTCTGTCATATACAATTCTATTGGGACTGTGCATAAGAGTTCCTTACACTCCACTCCTAAGTGCAGAGGTGGGCCCACGACACCGACTTGACTATTCATGGTATCCCATAACCTTGGGGTGGCCACAGGTCTCATGCAGGGCCAGCCAAGGTCATCATATGAAATGTGATAAATGGACAAAGTCACTGGGGTCTAGATAGTCTTTCTTTTGGATCACAAGCTGTAAGGATATACCACATCTATATCACAAGCTGTGATAAGCAATGAGGAATAGGACCTGGAGGAAGGCAGGCTTGATGACAGTGTTTGAACCTTCTTCCTAAAGTGACATTTTTCCTTACACTTACCAGTTATATAAGCCTTGTCTTAGTCCATTTAGTGTTGCTGTAAAGGACTGCCTGAGGTCGAGTAATTTATAAAGAAAAGAGGTTTATTTGGCTTACAATTCTGAAGCCTGGAAAAGTTCAAGATTGGGCATCTGATGAGGGCCTCAGCTGCTTCCACTCATGGCAGAAGGTGAAGGGGAGCTGACATGTGCAGAGATCACATGGGGAGAGAGGAAGCAAGGGGTGCGCCAGCCTGTTTTTAACAACCAGCTCTTGTAGGAACTAACAGAACTAGAACTCACTCACCCCCAAGGGAGGGGCATTAATTTATTATGAGGGATTTGCCCCATGAGCCAAATACCTCCCAGCAGGCCCCATCTCCAATATTGGAGATCAAATTTCAACATGAGATTTGGAGGACAAACTTCCAAACCATAGTAAGCCCATATAGTTCCTTTTTTTTTTTTTTAAGACAGAGTCTCACTCTGTCTTCCAGGCTGGAGTGCGGTGATGCCATCTTGGCTCACTGCAACCTCTGCCTCCTCAGTTGAAGCAATTCTCCCACCTCAGCTGCCCGAGTAGCTGGGACTACAGGCGTGTGCTGCCACGCATGGCTAATGTTTTGTATTTTAGTAGAGACAGGGTTTCACCATGTTGCCCAGGTTAGCCTCGAACTCCTGAGCATAGGCAATCCACCTGCCTTGGCCTCCCAAAGTGCTGGGATTACAAGCATGAGCCAACGTGCCTGGCCCAGTGTAATATAGTCTTGAAACATGAGTTGGCATTTTTTAGGATAGGAAGGAGAAGACATTTCGGGTAAAAGAAAAAGTATGGGCAAAAGCCTGAAGGTTAGAAAGGTTCAGCTGTGGCTACCATTATACCAAACAAAAGAGAGAGAATTGAAAATGAAAGAAAACATCTTATGTGGAATAGTGTTGCAAACACCCATTTTTAATAAAATAATTTAAAAAATAGAAATAAACATTTTCTTCATGTGGTAAGGAGATTTCCAAACCAACAGTCACACTTACTCCCTTTTAAATTGAAAATAAAATAAGGATGTCTGTTATCGTCATTGTTATTTAATATTGTATTGGGTGTTCTGGCTAGTGCAATAAGATTTGAAACAGAAATAAGAGGAATCATTATTAGAAAAGAAGAGACAAAAATACTTGCAGATGATGCAGTTGTATGCCTAAGTGTTCTCCAAATAAGAAAAATATGCAAAACCCCGTAGCAATCTTGTATGTCATAAATAACCAATTAGAAAATATAATAAAAGAGATCCTATGCATGATACTAAGAAATATATACATAACATTTTAAAATAAACTCAGGATCACCTGAGCCTGGGAGGTAGAGGCTTTGGTGAGCCGTGATCATGCCACTGCACTCCAGCCTGGGTGACAGAGTGAGACCTTGTCTCAGACAGAAAAAAAAAAACAACCCACCAGACCCAAAAGTTATAGCCCCAGATATGGATGGATGTGGCTCATAACACGTGGTGAACTGATGTAGCTGATAGATGTTTGCAGTGTGTGCATGTGCTCACTATGTGCATAACTGCGTGGCTTGGTTTAACTGGACACAGTTTTCTGCATTTGCCTATTTCCTGATGATGAAATTGCACATTGCACATAAGCAAAGGCAAAATTCACATTCTGCTCCAATTGTTGACTAATGTATCCATTGCCTTGGAATAAAAACAATCGTTATAGCAGAACTGACTATAAAATAATTGTTTCACTTTGAAAGATTAAATTGCTTGGAGTACTTTATAAAAGTTAAGTCTTGCCTTAACAAATACTAAAACACAGTAAAGTGCCTATTATTTAAAATGTTAAAGGCCGGGCGCGGTGGCTCAAGCCTGTAATCCCAGCACTTTGGGAGGCCGAGACGGGCGGATCACGAGGTCAGGAGATCGAGACCATCCTGGTCTATACGGTGAAACCCCGTCTCTACTAATAAAATACAAAAATCTAACCGGGCGAAGAGGCGGGCGCCTGTAGTCCCAGCTACTCGGGAGGCTGAGGCAGGAGAATGGCGTAAACCCGGGAGGCGGAGCTTGCAGTTAGCCGAGATCGCGCCACTGCACTCCAGCCTGGGCGACAGAGCTAGACTCCGCCTCAAAAAAAAAAAAAAAAAAAAAAAAAGAGTGAGACGGCCGTTCGCGATGGCTCACGCCTGTAATCCTAACACTTTGGGAGGCCGAGGCAAGTGGATCACTTGAGATCAGGAGTTCAAGACTAGCTTGGTCAATGTGGTGAAACCCCGTCTATACTAAAAATACAAAAGTTAGCCTAGGCGTGGTGGCGGGCACCTGTAATCTCAGCTACTCGGGAGGTGGAGGCAGGAGAATCGCTTGAACCCAGGGGCAGAGGTTGCAGTGAGCCAAGATCTCGTGCCACTGCACTCCAGGCTGGGCAACAGAGCGAGATTCTGTCTCAAAACAACAAAAAAAAGAGTGAGGTGGATCCATGAGTACTGATCTGGAAAGCAGTCCAAAATATACTTTTAAGAAAAAAAAGATAAAGGGCAAAAGAATATGTATGCTATGTCATATTTGTATTTTTAAAAGGATTTATGTCTTTGTATTCCATGTATTTTCTTGTATAGGTACAGAATCTGGAAAAAAGAAAAATAAACTGTTAACAGTAGGGATATCAGCTGAGCGCGGTGGCTCACACCTGTAATCCCAGCACTTTGGGAGGCTGAGGTAGGTGAATCACGAGGTCGGGAGTTCAAGACCAGCCTGGCCAAGATGGTAAACCCCCATCTCTACTAAAAATACAAAAATTAGCCAGGCATGGTGGCGGGCGCCTGTAACCCCAGCTACTCAGGAGGCTGAAGCAGAGAATTGCTTGAACCCAGGAGGTGGAGGTTGCAGTGAGCCGAGATCACACCACTGCACTCCAGCCTGGGCGACAGAGAGAGACTCCGTCTCAAAAACAAACCAAACCAAACCAAACCAAACCAAACCAAACAAACAAACAAAAAAACAGTAGGGATATCACTTTGGGTAGGAGGAGATTTTTACTTTTTATTTTATATTCTCTCGCTCTGTCTCATGAACATGCTTTGCACTTGTAATTTTTTTTTTTTTTTTTTTGAGACTATGTCTTGCTCTGTTGCCCAGGCTGGAGAGCAGTTGTGCAATCATAGCTCACTGCAGCCTTGTACTCCCGGGCTCAAAAGATCCTCCTGCCTCAGCCTCTCCAGTAGCTAGGGCTACAGGCACAAGCCACCATGCCCAGCTACTTTTAAACATTTTTTTGTAGAGGTAGGATTTAGCTATGTTGTTCAGGCTGGTCTTGAACTCCTGGCCTCAAGTGATCCTCCTGCCTCAGCCTCCCAAACTGCTGGAATTACAGGTGTGAGCTGCAGCATCTGGCCTGCTTCTATAATTTTTAAGTTAAAAGCTAATTTTAATATACTAAACCTGGAACTGGGACTAAAATAAATAAATAAATACATAAATACATGAATTTAATATGCTAGCATAAATTTAGTCACAGATCAATGGAAAAATAGAAAATCCAGAAATATATGCTAGTATATTTAAGAATTTAATACATGATAAAGTACA
The DNA here is from genome assembly GCF_009764315.1 of Trachypithecus francoisi. NCBI lineage: Eukaryota > Metazoa > Chordata > Mammalia > Primates > Cercopithecidae > Trachypithecus > Trachypithecus francoisi. The sequence continues at coordinate 72,272,696 of NW_022681471.1, forward strand.
TATCATCAAAGCCAAAGAAGAATGAGTAATGAATTGTGTTAGGCTGACTGAGTTGTATTTTGGCAAAAATTCAGGTTATGTATGTATATATATTTCACGTTTCATATATCAAAGGAAATTCAAAATGTATTAAGAGTTATGTAGAAAAAGTGGGATATCATCTAGGAAAGTGTGATCATTTCTAAACTTTCAATTTCTTTTTCTTTTTTGAGACAGAGTCTTGCTTTGTTGCTGGAGTGCAGTGGAGTGATCTCAGTTCACTGCAGCCTCGACTTCCCAGGCTCAAGTGATTATCTCATTGTAGCTCACTGAGTAGCTGGGACTACAGTCACGCACCACCATGCCTGGCTAATTTTTGTATTTGTAGTAGAGACAGGGTTTTGCAATGTTGCCCAGCCTAGTCTCAAACTCCTGAGCTCAAGAGATCCACCCACCTTGGCCTCCCAAAGTGCTGGAATTACAGGCATGAGCCACCTTGCCTGGACTCAACTTTAAATTAAAAGAAAATCGCCCGGGCACGGTGTCTCAGGCCTGTAATTCCAGCACTTTGGGAGGCCGAGGCGGGTGGACCATGAGGTCAGGAGGTCGAGACCATCCTGGCTAACACGGTGAAACCCTGTCTCTACTAAAAACACAAAAAAATTAGCCGGGCGTAGTGGCGCCTGTAGTCCCAGCTACTCAGGAGGCTGAGGCAGGAGAATGGCATGAACCCGGGAGGCGGAGCTTGCAGTGGGCCGAGATCGCACCACTGCACTCCAGCCTGGGCGACTGAGCGAGACTGTCTCAAAAAAAAAAGAAAAGAAAAGAAAAGAAAAGAAAAGAAAAGAAAATATATGGATAATTTGAGTAGCATAAGCAATACCCATATTGTTCACCTAGATTCACCAATTTTCAACATCAGTCACATTTTCTCTGTCTCTCTCCACACACATGCACACACACATTTTTTTGCTGAGCCGTTTTCAAGTTTAATACACTTCATCCCTAAATATTTAGCACATATCTCCTAAGAACAAGGACATTCTTTCCTACATAACCTCAATATTGTTATGCACAAAATTAATATTGATACAATATCATTATCTAATATACAGGCCACATTCAATTTCTGCTATAATCCCAGTTGTCTCCTTTATAGCTGTTTTTTTAGAATTCCAATCCAAGTTCTAGCTGGGGACCATGCACTTCATAGTGTCATGACTCTCAGTCTCCTTTAGTGCCTTTAGAACAGTTCTCCTACTTAAAAAAACAAAAAAAACTTTCTTTCTTTTCTGTTTTTTTTTTTTTTTTTTTTTTGAGACAAAGTTTTGCTGTTGTTGTCCAGGCTGGAGTGCAGTGGTGCGATCTCGGCTCACCGCAACCTCTGCCTCCCAGGTTCAAGCGATTCTCCTGCCTCAGCCTCCTGAGTAGCTGGGATTACAGGCAAGCATCATCACGGCCAGCTAATTTTTGTATTTTTGTAGAGACAGAGTTTCTCCATGTTGGTCAGGCTGGTCTCGAACTCCTGACCTCAGGTGATCTGCCCGCCTCGGCCTCCCAAAGTGCTGGGATTACAGGCGTGAGCCACCGCACCCGGCAAAAAATCTTTTAAGACATTTGCAGAGCTCTAGCTAGTTGTCTTTTGTCATGTAGAATGTCTTACAATCTGGGCTTTTCTGGTTACATCCTCACAACTAGTTTCAGGGTTAAACGTTTTTGGCAAAAATATGTCATGGATGATATGTACTTCTCATTGCATCACCTCTGCCGGCGTATAATGTCAGTTTGCCCCATTATTTGTGGTGCTAAACTTGATCACTTAGCTAAGGTGTTTTCCACCAGATTTCTCCATTGTAAAGTTACTGTTGTAGGAAGGATTTTGGCCCCCATGACTTCTTCCCTTGGTGCTTGTTACAGCAGTGAATATGTTTCACTGTATGGAAAATGGGCTTTTGCAGAGGTAATTAAGGTTACCAACTGGCCAGTGCAGTGGCTCACACCTGTAATCCCAGCACTTTGGGAGGCTGAGGCGGGCAGATCACTTAAGGTCAGGAGTTCAATGCCAGCCTGGCCAACATGGTGAAACTCCGTTTCTACTAAAAGTACAAAAATTAGCCGGGTATAGTGGCATATGCCTGTAGTCCCAGCTGCTCAGGAGGCTGAGGCAGGAGGATTGCTTGAACCTGGCAGGCGGAGATTGCAGTGAGCCAAGATCGCACCACTGCACTCCAGCCTGGGTGACAGAGTGAGACTCTGTCTCAAAAACAAAACAAAACAAACAAACAAAAAACAACAAAAAAAACCCCTAATACAGGACCTTTCCCTTTATAATTAAACTATAATCTGTGGGGTGGTACTTTGAGGTCATGTGAATATTTTGCTCCCCAACACCCAGGATCATCTATTGATTATCCTTGCCTGAATCAGTTATCACTTTGGTGCAAAATGGAGGTTTTCTTTTTTTTTTCCCTCACCTGAATTACATTTTATTTATTTATTTTATTTTCGGCTTTATTGAAGTATAGTTGTAAATAAAAATTGTATATTTTTAAAAATGTACAACATGATGTTTTGATATATATATAGTGGAATGAGCCTCATAATGAGGCTAATTAACATATCCCTCACCTCACGTAATTACTATTTTTTGATGTGGTGAGAACATTTACGATCTACTCTTAGCAAATTTCAAGTATGTACAGGAATATACAATACTATTAACTGTATCAAGCATAATACAGCGTTATTAACTATAGTGACCATGTTGCACGTTAGATCCCCAGAACTTATTCATCTTGCATAACTGAAATTCTACATCCTTTAACCAACATCTAGGCAAATTTACAGAGATAAAAAGTTGATTTGTGGTTGCCTAGGGATAGGGTGAGGGGATTGGGAGAAAATGGGGAGTGTCTGGGAATGGGTACAGGGTTTCTTTTTGGAACGATGAAATGTTCTAAAACTGATTGTAGTGATGGATACACAACTCTGTGACTGTGTACTAAATCCTATTGAATTGTACTCTTTAAAAGAGTAGATTTTACGGCATTTGGATTTTATCTCTGTGATACTGTGATTTATAATCAATCTCATAATCTAATCAATCACCTAACCTAAGCAACCAGATCATATACACTAATATAACGTTCCAAATATGTATCAAGTTTTTCTTGAGTACTTTCCACGTGCCAGGCAGGAAGACTTGACTTCATAATCTCATCTAAGCATCACAACAACCTTGTGAAATATGTATATTATATCCAGAAACTGAGGCTCAGGGATGTTAGGTAATCCACAGTGGCCGAGCTGTGAGTTTAACCTAGGTACAATTCCAAACACAGCACTCCTAACCTCTATGTAATAATGTTTCAGTTGTATAGTGTGTGTTTTCTTTCCCTAGTTAGATTAAGACTAGGAGGGCAAGGATTTTATTTTGTGTTTCCTTCATGGTCTCGTCATTGCTGTACTTGCTACTATACCTAGTGCTCAATAAATACTTAATGAATGCCAAATGGAGCTGCAGCTAGTTGAAAATACCAATTCTTTCAAAAAGGATTTAGATTTTAGATTCATGGGTAATATATTCATCATGGATCATTAAAAGAAGCAAGGATATTGAGTCCATTCTTAATCCCCAAGATGTCTTGGTGGAGCAGGGACCACACTTTCACAACCTTTGGTGCTTTCTTATGAGTAAGAATTGATTGAGTCAGATGGATTATGGATCTGACCCAATGTGATCATTCTTAGATTCTTCGGGTCCTTTTCTGTTTCCTAGTATCTCCTAGCCTAAACGGGCCTACCTTGCTGCTGGTGCCTCTCCCTGTTTGTCTTTCTTTGCAGCCACATCCCTCTTCTTGTGCATTTGAGTAAGATATGGTGCCTGTGGGAGGCAGGCATTGAAGTCCAACAGGCCAGGTTTTATCAAAGGTGGTCAACAATAATTATGGTGTGGTGTCAAGCAAGTTGTGCCTCTGAGCCTCAGCTTACACATCAGTAAAATGGAACTAAACAAGCTTCCTCCTCCAAGATGTCAGTATTGTCAGAATTTCACATTTAACAGTTTAATATTTATAGGCAGCTGGAGACACATTATAGAGAGATTGGGGTCTATAAATCAATCTAGACGGGATTAATTATCTGTATACAGGTGGCTTGAAATCATCTTTCATTTTTCTACTGCCTGCATTAGAAACACCCACAGTTGAGCGTGAGAGCTGAGGGGTGGGGGTCAGATTTGTAGACAAGCAAGCTAAGGAAGGAAGACTGAGAGTGAGGTGGAGACTCTCCTGCTGTGTTCCGCTTCACTCCTGACACACACATGCACACACGCACCCAACTCCCCCCATCACACCCCATCTACCTTCCTCATTCCTGCCCAGAATCACTGGTCCTAACAAGGCACAGAGGTGGAAAATCCCATGGGTTCTTTGGCCAGGAAGCCTCTTATTGTCCTGTTCTGACGACCAGCGAGGCAAATGGGAAAAGACTGCCCTCCCCCTTTTCTCGCTCCCCGGCACGTCAGGCTTGCTAGTGAGGATGGGACGCAGTCTCAGGCCCCACGCAATCCTTTCGCAAAGCCAAGAAGTGTGTGTGTTTTTTGTGTGTGTGTGTGTGTATTGTGTGTAGGGTGGAGGATTGGGGGTGGGATCCCATGACGTTACCGGCTCCGCCTCCCGGTGTATATAAGGGGCGCTTGGCGCGCAACGACCCCAAGCCGCAGCTTTGAAGCCTGAGCGGCCGAACTCGGCAGCTCCAACCCAACTCAGCTTAACTCCGCCTCACCGAGCCCAATCCAACGCTCTCTGCTCCCTAGGTTTGCAACAGCTCTGTGGTAAGCGTTGGGGACCCACACGTGTGTCGGAGGGGGGACGGCGAGGGTCCGGGCGTACCTGGGATTCTCAGGGAACCATGGCATGCAGTTGCATCAACGGGGCCGTGACCTGTTGCTGGCGAGACCCCCACCCCGGAGTTAGGGCTCCCGTCTCCACCCCAGCTCCAAACCATTCCTAGATGGGTACAGGAAAATCTGGGACCTGAGTCGGGGGGCATCGGGTGGACCCCTTCCTCTCTGCTGAGAGGAGAGTGCAAGCAATCTCGGGCTGCCCTGGGGCCCCTTTCGGGGCGCATCTCCAAATCTTTAGAGGTCGAAGCCCCGCCTCGCTGTTGATGCTTGCCGGTCAGCCTAGCAGGGCTTGGGAGGAAGTAGGGGAACATTTGCTTACTCCCCTGGGCGACGGCTGCGCTAGTTGAGCAGTGTGGGCTTGGTAAGGAGGAATGGAATGAGTCGGTGCTCACTTTTAATCTGCAGCAAGGTTGGTCCCCTCTCCCTCTGGGGGCTGTGTCTGTTTGAAGCCCCATGGGCAAGCCCCTGGGACCTGCTCTGTTTAATTCCCAAATAGCCACAGGCCAAGGAACTGACACATTAGGTTTCAGGATTCCTGGTTGAGATTAGGATAAACCTAACAGTTCCTGGCAAGAGAAAGAGACCTAATATTGATTGAGCACTTACTAGGCGCCAGCCATTCTACTTCAGGGGGCTTTCATGTGCCATTTCTGAAATTAGCCCCTCCAGAAACCTTGTAAGGTATTGTACTTCCTACTTGTATATGAAGAAACTGAGGTCAGAGGTAAAGTGACTTGCCTCTGTCCCTTCCATATCCCCCTCCCCATTTCCCAATAGCTCCTTTGCTTGGTGGAGTGGGTCTTGTAATTCGCTTTCAGAGTTTAGGGATAATGAGCCCTATTGAAGGGCTTTTGTCTTGTTTTTCACCAGATCATCCTCTTCAATTCCTGCTAGAATGCCGTGGCAAGCATTTCGCAGATTTGGTCAAAAGCTGGTACGCAGACGTACACTGGAGTCAGGCATGGCTGAGACTCGCCTTGCCAGATGTCTAAGCACTCTGGATTTAGTGGCCCTGGGTGTGGGCAGCACATTGGGTGCAGGCGTGTATGTCCTGGCTGGCGAGGTGGCCAAAGATAAAGCAGGGCCATCCATTGTGATCTGCTTTTTGGTGGCTGCCCTGTCTTCTGTGTTGGCTGGGCTGTGCTATGCAGAGTTTGGTGCCCGGGTTCCCCGTTCTGGTTCGGCATATCTCTACAGCTATGTCACTGTGGGTGAACTCTGGGCCTTCACCACTGGCTGGAACCTCATCCTCTCCTATGTCATTGGTGAGATATGGTAGGGGAGGGAGGGAACTGCACAGCCAGCAAAGGGGTTTTGGGTCAGGAAATCTGGGTGGAATGGTGAAGCCTAAGTATTCTTTATATTATTCACAGGCCCTCAATCTCCCTAAATGTGTGGGTTTGTTGTGGGTCTGGGAGGGTTGAAGGTGTGGAGAAATTGCTCATTCTACCCATCTCCGTCCTGGTTTCCTTAATTAAGTCAATGGTTTTGGTTCTTAAAAAGTAAGAATAGGCCGGGTGCAGTGGCTCACGACTATAATCCCAACGCTTTGGGAAGCCGAGGCAGACAGATCACCTGAGGTCAGGAGTTCAAGACCAGCCTGACCAACCTGGTGAAACCATGTCTCTACTAAAAATACAAAAGTTAGCTGGGCAGAGTGGCTTACACCTGCAGTCCCAACTACTCAGGAGGCTGAGGCAGGAGAATCTCTTGAACTTAGGAGGCAGAGGTTGCAGGGAGCAGAGACTATGCCACTGCACTCCATCCTGGGTGACAGAGTGAGACTTGGTCTCAAAACAAAACAAAACAAAACAAAAGTAAGAATAGGTGAAAACGGCAAGGACTTGTGTGAGCCTGGGGTCTGGGAAGAAGGGAACTTGACCACATGTTTCTCCCTCTGCTACACCAGGTACAGCAAGTGTGGCCCGGGCCTGGAGCTCTGCTTTTGACAACCTGATTGGGAACCACATCTCTAAGACTCTGCAGGGATCCATTGCACTGCACGTGCCCCATGTCCTTGCAGAATATCCAGATTTCTTTGCTTTGGGCCTCGTGTTGCTGCTCACCGGTGAGGCAAAGAGCAGGGTATAATGGTGGGGGGGGTTGGGCCAGGAGGGGCTAGGCCCTGGGGCCAGGGATAAGGATGGGGGATGGGCCTGATAAAGGCTTAAGGAAGGTGATAATGGTGGGGAAGAAGAAAAGCTGGAAAGGAACCTAGAAGCAGGGCAACAAGGCTTGGACTGAAGTCTTTCTGGGAGTACTGAATGTATTTCTCCCACAGGATTGTTGGCTCTCGGGGCTAGTGAGTCGGCCCTGGTTACCAAAGTGTTCACAGGCGTGAACCTTTTGGTTCTTGGGTTCGTCATCATCTCTGGCTTCATTAAAGGGGACCTGCACAACTGGAAGCTCACAGAAGAGGACTACAAATTGGCCATGGCTGAACTCAATGACACCTATAGGTTAGATGGTCACTCTTAGGAGCTGCAGAGCTGGGAAAATGAAGGGGAAGAGGGAAATCTGTGCTGAAGGATTCTGGATGGGGATGGGAAAAAATGGGAGGCTGGACTTTGAAGACCTAGCTAGGCCGGGCGCGGTGGCTCAAGCCTGTAATCCCAGCACTTTGGGAGGCCGAGACGGGTGGATCACGAGGTCAGGAGATCGAGACCATCCTGGCTAACACGGTGAAACCCCGTCTCTACTAAAAAAATACAAAAAATTAGCCGGGCGATGTGGCGGGCGCCTGTAGTCCCAGCTACTCGGGAGGCTGAGGCGAGAGAATGGCATAAACCCGGGAGGCGGAGCTTGCAGTGAGCTGAGATCCGGCCACTGCACTCCAGCCTGGGAGACAGAGCGAGACTCCGTCTCAAAAAAAAAAAAATAAATAATAAATAAATAAATAAAAAAGACCTAGCTAACTGGTTTGGCATTAGAGAAAAGATACAGAGTTGGCTGAACACACCCTTACATTCTCCACCCCTTCTTCCACTCTAGCTTGGGCCCTCTAGGCTCTGGAGGATTTGTGCCTTTTGGCTTCGAGGGAATTCTCCGCGGAGCAGCGACCTGTTTCTATGCATTTGTTGGTTTCGACTGTATTGCTACCACTGGTAACACAGTCATTCCATTCTGTTTGGGGCTTGGGCAGTGTGTGCCCAGGTTGTATGCAGACTAGGGGTGGTAGAGGAGTGGGCCTGCTTCCCTGATTTAGAAATTTGCAACCCTTCTTGCAGGAGAAGAAGCCCAGAATCCCCAGCATTCCATCCCGATGGGCATTGTGATCTCGCTGTCTGTCTGCTTTTTGGCATATTTTGGTGTCTCTTCTGCACTCACCCTCATGATGCCTTACTACCAGCTTCAGCCTGAGAGCCCTTTGCCTGAGGCATTTCTCTACATTGGATGGGCTCCTGCCCGCTATGTTGTGGCTGTTGGCTCCCTCTGTGCTCTTTCTACCAGGTCAGTGTCAAATGTTTGTTTTCTTCTGCTGTCAGAGTCTCAGGTTATAGCATTCAGTACCAGAGAATACCCCTAAAAAGGCTGTGAGGGGAAGGTGGAGACCCTTAAACATACAGGCTTGGGAAGAGAGATCCCCGTCAACTCATGCCACCCTGGGCATTCTGCTCTCCAGCCTCCTGGGCTCCATGTTCCCCATGCCTCGGGTGATCTACGCGATGGCAGAGGATGGCCTCCTGTTCCGTGTACTTGCTCGGATCCACACCGGCACACGCACCCCAATCATAGCCACTGTGGTCTCTGGCATTATTGCAGGTAACAGACCCTCTTTCCCTTTCCCTTAGTTGTTTCGCCAACTTCTTTAACTTTGCCACTCCTTTCTCTCATTTCTTGTTTCCTGCCTATTAATTTTAGCATTCATGGCATTCCTCTTCAAACTCACCGATCTTGTGGACCTCATGTCAATTGGGACCCTGCTTGCTTACTCCCTGGTGTCAATTTGTGTTCTCATCCTCAGGTGAGACTCTCTTCCTCTGCACACTGTGATTTGGATTTTATTCTTGGATGAGGAATGATGGGGATCTGCTGCTCCTCTTTCCTCCTCCGCCTTCATTATTCCAACTTTCTTTCTTTTTTTTTTTTTTTTTTTGAGACAGAGTCTTGTTCTGTCACCCAGGCTGGAGTGCAGTGGCGCGATCTCAGATCACTGCAAGTTCCGCCTCCCGGGTTCACGCCATTCTCCTGCCTCAGCCTCCTGAATAGCTGGGATTACAGGCGCCCACCACTGCGCTCAGCTAATTTGTTTTTGTATTTTTAGTAGAGACGGGGTTTCACCGTGTTAGCCAGGATGGTCTTGATCTCCTGACCTCGTGATCCACTCGCCTCGGCCTCCCAAAGTGCTGGGATTACAGGCGTGAGCCACCGCGCCCGGCTATTCCAACTTTCTTTGAGGAATCTGGGTATCTCACCCTGCCAAAAAGAACTTCCCTTAACGGTGATGAGAAAGGTTAAGCTGCCTGGGAGAAGATGGTAAAGTGAGAAAGGTTGTTCTTAATACTGCCATCTTACTTTTGCCTCAGGTATCAGCCTGATCAGGAGACAAAGACTGGGAAGAAGTGGAGTTGCAGGAGGAGCCGATAACTACTGAATCAGAGAAGCTGACCCTATGGGGACTATTTTGCCCATTCAACTCCATCCCCACTTCACTCTCTGGCCAAGTTGTCTATGTTTGTTCCTCATTGCTTGGTGAGCAGTGGAATTTTTCTGGGGTGGCTCTGAGGTCAGCGTTATTGGGTGGAAGCGTGTGGCATTTCGTGGCTGAGGAAGAACTAGAGAGACAGCGACTCTCCTTGGAATGGGGTTTCTAATGTCTTAGCATGTTGGTCTTAAGAGTTGGTTTTGATGTCTTTCAACTTGACCTTTGAAGCTGTCCTGCTGACCGCTGTTTGCCTGGTGCTGGCCCAGTGGTCAGTTCCATTGCTTTCTGGAGACCTGGTGTGGATTGCAGTGGTTGTGCTGCTCCTGCTGCTCATTATTGGGATCACTGTGGTCATCTGGAGACAGCCACAGAGCTCCACTCCCCTTCACTTTAAGGTAAATAAACTCTCTCTTTTTCCCTTGCCAGCCCATCTTGGGAGAATAGTCCAGATATCTTGAGGTCTAATAAAGTTTATAGATATTCTTTAATTGAACATGAAAGGGAAGATATAGGAGGTACCTAGGCCAAAGACTTCTTCTCTGACCCTCTTTAGTTCCTTTCCAGTTCCATTTACCAAACTGCATATTCTTGAAGTCTCATGAGGTATGCTAAATGAGCAGCCACTGAAATGCAGAGGATAAGTAAGAGTTGGATTCGCCCTTTTCTGGCCTACATAGGATAGGGATCTCTTTCTAGGTCACCCTGTGGTATGTACAAAGAAGATTTTACTTTGCTTTCAGGTGCCTGCTTTGCCTCTCCTCCCACTAATGAGCATCTTTGTGAATATTTACCTTATGATGCAGATGACAGCTGGTACCTGGGCCCGATTTGGGGTCTGGATGCTGATTGGTAGGTATCCACTTGGGAAGAGTAGGCTTCTTTGGTGTCCTAGCCCAACTCCTTTCCCTCTTGGTCTCAAGTAGGAGACCTATGAAGCCTTTACACCCCCACCTCACAGCTACCTTTCCCCACTAGGTTTTGCTATCTACTTCGGCTATGGGATCCAGCACAGCATGGAAGAGATTAAGAGTAACCAACCCTCACGCAAGTCTAGAGCCAAAACTGTAGACCTTGATCCCGGCACTCTCTGTGTTCACTCAGTTTGACATCGTCACACCTAAATGCTGTCTGGTCCCCTGCACAATAATGGAGAGTACTCCTGACTCCAGTGACAGCTAGCCCTCCCCTGTGATGTGGTGGTGGATACTAATACAGTTCTGTATGATGTGAAGGATGTGTCTTTGCTATTTCTTGTCTGTTTTAACCCATCTGCTTCTAAATGATGTCTAGCTGCTTACCAACTTTAAAAAATAATATTAAAAGAAAGTAGAAAAATAAACTGTGTCCTGTTTTTTGCTTGCTAAAGATGTAGAGCCTGACTTTTAAGAGTGAAGAGCTCAGAGAAGTGTCCTTTGTGTTTCCTCCAGTTACCACAAAGGCATCTGCTGTGCCGCTGCGGGTGCTTCTTGTTGAATCAGGGTTTGAGGAGGGTGGTGTAAGTAGGTAGCCATCCAGTCCAGTCACACTTAAAGGAATGGTCTTGAGATATGTTTTCCCCTCATTACACTAAAGGTTAGGCTCTGGATAAGTAGATAGCAACACTTGTCTTTGGGATTTGGGTGGACTCTGATAGCGACACTGACATTGGTCAGGGCCTGCACTGAAGCTATTGGCTTCTGTTCCACCTCTTCTAGTTGGACCAGTCCCACACTCCTGTGACTGCCTGAGCATCAGAAATTTTGGCTGGGGTGTTTGGCTGCTGGGAGGGGTGGATAGTCAGGGGATTTGGTAAGGGACCACATATATTAATATATGGGTACTGATTGCTGCAGAAGTAGTAGGAAAATAGAGGCCAGAGCTCTGCTCAGACCAAGAACTATTCACTCATCCATTTATTCAACAAACATAGGTGAAGCTCCTATAAAACGTTAGGTCCTGTGCTGGGTGCTGGGGATACAAATGTGAGTAAAACATAATCCCCGCCCTCAAGGAACTCACAATCTTGTGGAGGAGACAAGCAGGTAAACATGACTACAAAACAATGTGATTTGTACCAGGACAGTGCAGAGAGCTGTGGAAGCACAAAGAAGGACATGCTTGACCTGAGTCTGCAGTAGATGCTTAAGAAGTGGACTGAGGGAAGGGCTTGACTGTCAGTGTACAGTGTGCAAGAAACCACAGAAGTATGAAAAAACAGATTCAAATTGTGTTTGGGGTGTAGCTACAGTTTAATGTGGCTGGAGGGTAGCATATATGCAGCTGTGGTAAAAGATAAAAGGCTGTATACATGGCCTTGTATACTAAGGAATTTAGATGTTATAAGTGTGTGTGCGGAGAAAAAGAGGTGGGAAGGCTAGGTGTGGTGGCTCATGCCTGTAATCCCAACATTTTGGGAGGCTGAGGTGGTTGGATCGCTTGAGCCCAGGAGTTCCAGGTCGGCCTGGGCAATATAGTGAGACCCTGTTCCTACAAAAAATATAAAAAATTAGCTAGACATGGTTGTGCACATATGTAGTCCCATACTCAGAGGCTGAGGTGGGAGGGATCCCTTGAGCCTGGGAAGTTGAGTCTGTAGCAAACTGTGATAGTGCCACTGTACTTCTGCCTGGGTGACAGAGTGAGACTCTGTTTCAAAAAAAAAAAAGGTGGGGAGCCACTGGACAACTCTAAGCAGGGGAATGGTTGGATTTGTGAGTGTGAGTCTGGCAGCAGTAAGGAAGATGGCTTGGAAGTGAGTGGGACAAGCTAGAGCAGGAAGATAACAGCTACCATTTATTGAGCATTTATTATATTCCATTACTCTGCATACAATCTCATTAAGTCTTTTCTTTTTTTTTTTTTTTTTTTTTGAGACGGAGTCTCGCTCTGTCGCCCAGGCTGGAGTGCAGTGGCCGGATCTCAGCTCACTGCAAGCTCCACCTCCCGGGTTCACGCCATTCTCCTGCCTCAGCCTCCCAAGTAGCTGGGACTACAGGCGCCCGCCACCTCGCCCAGCTAGTTTTTTTTTGTATTTTTTAGTAGAGACGGGGTTTCACCGTGTTAGCCAGGATGGTCTCGATCTCCGACCTCATGATCCCCGTCTCGGCCTCCCAAAGTGCTGGGATTACAGGCTTGAGCCACCGCGCCCGGCCCTCATTAAGTCTTTTCAATAACCCTATGAAATAGATGTCAAGGTAGTTATTTTTTGCAAATGAGGAAACAGGCTTTAGGTGAGAAATATGCTTTAGGTCACATAATGTAGAAAGGTCAGAGCCAGGAAAGAAGCCCAGTTTTGTTTGACTCTGCAGCTTATACTCTAACCACTATGCAACATTGCTAGTACTAATTGGCTATGTCATTTGGGCAAAATATTTCAGAGTTTTGATCAGTTGAATGCATAGAGTAAAAAAGAAGTGAGTGACCTGGGTAAAGTTTCTAGGTGAATGACCAAACCATTAACTAATATAAGGGCCATAAAGGAAAAGAATATTTGGAAAATAATAATTTAGTTCCAGGTATGATGAGTTTATATAACATACATGTGCTTTTAGCTTCATATGTAGGTGAAGATATACAGTCCTACAATTGAAATTTGGAGCTAGGATAGAGGTCTGGGCTAAAGTTATAGATTTAGGAGTCAACAACTCAGAGGACAAATATAATGTGATAGAGGCTGTGTGGGCCACAAGATGACCTTTGGGCAAATAAACTAAATCAAAAGAAGAAAAGTATTTTGCAGCACAAATTGTATATTTCCTTTATACACAAACAGCTCTTACATATCAATAGGAAAGAAATGAACAACCTGATAGAAAAATTAGCAAAGGTTGAAAATAGTTTTCAGAAAAGAATATAAAACACCAAAAAATAGAAGAGGGATGCTCAACTTCACTATTAAAGAAGTACAAATGAAAACAAACATGAGGTGTTAGTTCTTACCTTACAGACTGACAAACAAATTTAAATGACTAGGCAAAAGTGAGGCAATAAAGAAAGTGAGGCAAAAGTGAGGGTAAACAGGCAGTCTCATGCATGATGGTGCTATACATTCTTGTAACTTTTGTGGCAGGCAATTTAATAATAAGAATTAAAAACACATTGCTTTTCTTCTGACAATTCCACCTCACCACCTGAATTTTAAAATTTACATATGTATAGGAAAAAATTTACATACGTATAAGGATGTTTGCTTTTCTTTTTCTTTTTTTTTTTTTGAGACCAGGTCTCATTTTATTACCCAGGCTGGAGTGCAGTGGTGCAATCACAGTTCAATGCAGCCTGGAACTCCTGAGATCCAAGAGATCTTCCCACCTCAGCCTCTCCAGTAGCTGGGAAGGATGTTTACTTTTATAGGAATTTAAAAAATTATAGGAATTTTTAAAATTTACATATGTATAAACATTATAAAAATTTACATGTGTATAAGGATGTTTACTGTGGCATTGTTAATAACCGCATAAAACTCGGAAGCTACCTAATGTGCATCAGCAAGAAACTAGTTAAATAAGTTATAATACATTGATTCGGGGAATACTTACGCAGCCATTAAAAGAACAAGAGAATCGTGTGTGCCAATAGGTGACACAAAAGACCTTCAAGACACTGTTAAGTAAAAATGAAAAAAAAAACTCAAGGCCGGGCGCAGTGGCTCACGCCTGTAATCTCAGCACTTTGGGAGGCCGAGGCAGGTGGATCACAAGGTCAGGAGTTCAAAACCAACCAGGCCAAGATGGTGAAACTCTGTCTCTACTAAAAATACAAAAATTAGCTAGGCGCAGTGGCAGGCGCCTGTAATCCCAGCTACTTGGGAGGCTGAGGCAGGAGAATTGCTTGAAACCAGGTGGCAGAGGCTGCAGTGAGCCAAGACTGTGCCACTGCAATCCAGCCTGGGTGACAGAGTGAGACTCCATCTCAAAAACAAAACAAAACAAAACTCAAGTCACAAGGTGCAGAATATTTGTGAAAGAACAAAAGAGAATGTACTTATACATCATATTTTTTTCTGGAAAAATATATAAGAAACTGTTAACCTCTGGTTTTCTCTTCTGTACTTTTTTTTTTTTAACTGAGTACAAACAATACTATTTTCATTCTTTTATAATGATCATAATAGTAAAAGATTAGGGGAACTCTAACATTTAAGGGATAGACAAAGGAGGGGGACTCAATAAAGGAGTTGAAGAAGGGATGACTGAAAAGACAGGAGAGTGTGTGGAAGTCTAGGGAGGAAAGAACTTTTCAGGAACAATGAATAGCCAATGCCCCAAGTGCACAATGCCAATGCTGCCTAGAGAGCCGAGTTAAATAAGACAAGGACAGAACAGAGTTCACTGGTTTTTGTTGGTTAGGAGATAGTTGCTCATTTCAAGTGTCAGGTGCTGGGGGTGGAAGCTGTGTTGCAGTGGGTTGAGTGAATAGAGGGTGAAGAAGTGGACACAAGGGGCTATAGGTTAGCATTTCAGGCAGTAGCTGGAGGGAATTGAAGGAGAGATTTTTTTTTTAAAGATGAGTGACTCTTGCATTTATATACTTAAAGAAGATTGTCAATAGGGAACATTGATACATCCTGGTACTGCTGTTTAAATAACTCTCATGTGAAGGAGGAAGTGGTTCTGTGATTTGGTTCTCTAGTCAGTTTTCATTCAGTGCAGTGTTTCTTAGACTTCAGACATCTGAGTATAACCTTCATGAATTTTTCTCTACCTGTGTAATCCTGTACTGAGTACTAAAAAAAATATTTTAAAGCCTAGATGTACTTATTTTAAAAGGAAAATATTTTACCATGATAAGTAGAAAAAAAGTATTTAATATTTTTCTAATATGCATTTAAAGAAATATCTCACTATTAAAAAATGTTTGGCTGTGTAAAATAATCACACATACTACACTTTGGAAACATTCATACAGTTGGACACTATGCTTGAAGATGGAATTGAAAATTGCTTTAGGCATGGTCTAATCTTAATCTCCACAAGAAGACAGAGATCACATTGAATCAAATAAGTACAAAGACACAAAATAGGAAATAATAAATGCCTTAAGAGAGGTATGCATGAAGTACCATGAGAATTCATGTGATGAAGTTATCACAAGGAGTTCTGGGAAGTCTTCACAGAAGTCAAGGCTTTTAAGCTAAAGCTTAAAGAATAGGTAAAATGTGTAATTTAGTGAATTGGAGTGACAGCATCCAGGAGGATGGAATTTTGTGTACAAAGGCAAAAAGATGGGAAGCTTATAATTCAACTTGCCCAGAGCCTAGGATTTTGAAGGGATGAAGTGGAAAAATAAGGCAGAAAAGGTAGGTTCCAGTGAGACTCTTTTTTTTTTTTTTTTAGATGGAGTCTCGATCTCTCGCCCAGGCTGGAGTGCAGTGGTGCAATCTCGGCTCACTGCAACCTCTGCCTTCCAGGCTCAAGTGATTCTCCTGTCTCAGCCTCCTGAGTAGCTGGGATTACAGGTGTGTGCCACCACGCCAGGCTAATTTTTGTATTTTTAGTAGAGACGGGGTTTTGCCATGTTGGCCAGGCTGGTCTCGAACTCCTGACCTCAAGGGATTTGTCCTCCTCAGCCTCCCAAAATGCTGGGATTACAGGCGTGAGCCACTGCACCTGGCCTTCCAGTGAGATTCTTAAAGATCACTAATTCGAGGGCCTGCAACTGAATGGTAATAAGTGTTCAGATGAGTGTTAAGATATGTGAAGGAGGCAGTGGTTCTGTGATTTGATCAAATAATTCCTTCCACCTCTGCTACCTTGTTATGTACTCATAGCCTAGATCTTGCAAGAACACAGGCCTCTGAAATTACTAGTTCAAAAGTTAAATTCTCCCCAAAAGATCCTGAGTAGTCGAAGTAAACTTTTTACCAAAAAGAACAAAGCTGGAGGCATCACTCTACTGCATTTCAAAATATATTACAAAGCTATAGTAATTGTCTTGCTTGGAAAAGTTCAAGATGTGGCATCTGGTAGGAACCTCGGGCTGCTTCCACTCATGGCTGAAGGGGAACCTACACGTGCAGAGATTACATGGTGAAAGGAAGCAAGAGGAGTGAGGGGGTGCTAAGTTGTCTTTAGCAACCAGCTATCCTGGAAAGTAATAAAGAACTCATTTCCCCACACCCCGAGGGCGGTAATCTATTCATGAGGATGTGCCCTCATTACCCAGACACCTCCCATTAGGACTCACCTCCAACACCGGGGATCAAATTTCAACATTAGATTTGGAGGAGAGGCTGAGCGCGGTGGCTCAAGCCTGTAATCCCAGCATTTTGGGAGGCCGAGACAAGAGGATCACCTGAGGTCAGAAGTTCGAGACCTGCCTGGCCAACATGGTGAAACCCTGTCTCTACTAAAAATACAAAATTAGCCGGGTGTGATGACGCACATCTGTAATTCCAGCTACTCAGGAGGCTGAGGCAAGAAAATCGCTTGAACCCAGGAGACCAGAGGTTGCAGTAAGCTGAGATCACAGCATTGCACCCCAGCCTGGGCGACAGAGCAAAACTTTGTCTCAAAAAAAAAGGAGGGGATTTGGAAGAGAAAAGCATCCAAACTATAGCAGTAATCAAGCAGCATGGTATTAGGATAAAAACAGACACATCGACCAGTGGAATTGGATACAGAACCCAGAAATAAACCCACAAATCTATGGTGAATTAATTTTCAACAGGTGCCAAGAACACGCAAAGGGGAAGGGCAGTCTCTTTAATAAATTGAATTGAGAAAACTGGATATCTACATACAGAAGAGTAAAAATGGACCCTTACCTCATCCATTATACAAGAATCAACTCATAATGGATTAAAGACTTAAATGTAAGGCTTAAAATTATAAAACTGGCTGGGCCCGGTGGCTCATGCCTGTAATCTCAGCATTTTGGGAGGCTGAGGCAGACAGATTACCTGAGGTCAGGAGTTTGAGACCAGCCTGGCCAACATGGTGAAACCTCATCACTACTAAAAATACAAAAATTAGCCAGGCATGGTGGTGCATACCTCTAATCCCAGCTACTTGAGAGGATGAGGCATGAGAATCACTTGAATCCAGGATGCAGAGGTTGCAGTGAGCCAAGATTGCACTGCTGCACTCCAGCTTGGGTGACAGAGCAAGACTCTGTCTTAAAAAAAAAAAAAAGAAAAGAAAAGAAAAAAAAAGAAACAAAATTAAAACTACCAGAAGAAAACAGAGGAAAATCTCCATGACATTAGTCTGGGCAGAGATTTTTTTGATATGACCTCAAAAGCACAGACAACAAAAGCAAATGGGGGCTGGGCACAGTGGCTCATGTCTGTAATCCCAGCACTTTGGGAGGCTGAGGCTGGCAGATCAGGAAGTCAGGAGTTTGAGACCAGCCTGACCAACATGGTGAAACCCCGTCTCTATTAAAAATACAAAAAAAAAAAAAATCAGCCGGGCATGGTGGGGCATGCCTGTAATCCCAGCTACTCAGGAGGCTGAGGCAGGAGAATCGCTTGAACCCGGGAGGCTGAGCCTGCAGTGAGCGAAATCGCACCACTGCACTCCAGCCTGGGCGACAGAGCAAGACTCCATCTCAAAAAAAAAAAAAAAAAAAAAAAAAAAAGCAATAGGATTGCCTCAAACTGAAAAAACTGTGCTAGAGTGGAGACAACCCATGAACTGGAAAAAATATTTGCAAATTATACATCAGGTAAGGGGCTAATATCTAAAATATACAAGGAGCTCCAACTGCTTAATAATAAGAAAACAAACAACCCTATTAAAAATGGGCAAAGGATATTTCTCAGAAGAAGTCATACAGGCTGAGTGTGATGGTGCGCATCTGTAATCCTAGCAGGTTGGGAGTGCGAGGCCAGAGGATCTCTTCAGCCCAGGGGTTCCAGACCAGCCTGAGCAACATAGGGAGACTCTGTCTCCACCAAAAAAAAAAAAAAGAAAAATAAAAAAAAGAAAAACAAATTAGCTGGGCATGGTGGCACATGCCTGTGGTCCCAGTTACTTGGGAGGCTGAGGTGGGAAGATTGCTTGAGCCCAGGAGGCCAAGGCTGTATGATTGCGCCACTGCACTCCAGCCTGGGTGACAGAGTGAGACCCTGCCTCCAGCAACAACACAAAAACCCCAAACAAAACAAAACCAAACAAACAAAAGAGATAACATACATACGGTCAATAGATACCACTCGTCAATGAAAAAGTGCTCAACATGTGTACCCATGATCTTAGCCAAAAGGCCAAGAAGCGATTCAACATCTCTAATCATTAGAGAAATGCAAATTAAAACCACAAGGAGATATTTTACCTCACTCCTGTTAGATTGTCTATTATTAAAAAGGTGAAAGATAAATACTGGCGAGGAAGTAGAGAAAAGGTAACCCTTATAAACTGTTGGTGGTATTGTAAATTAGTATGGCCATTTTGGAAGACAGTATGAAAGTTCCTCAAAAAACTAAGAATAGAATTACCATATAATCCAGTAATTCCACAACCAGGGATATTCCCAAAGGAATTGAAATCAGTATGCCGAAGAGATGTTTGCACTCCCTTGTTCATTGCAGCATTATTCACAACAGCCAAGATGTGGAAACAACCTATGTATCCATCAAGGGATGAATGGATGAAGAAATGTGGTATAAAGTGCGGTGGCTTATGCCTGTAATCCCAGCACTTTGGGAGGCCGTGGTGAGTGGATCATGAGGTCAGGAGTTCAAGACCGCTTGACCAACATGGTGAAACCCTGTCTCTACTAAAAATACAAAAAATTTAGCTGGGCGTGGTGACAGGTGCCTGTAATAGCAGCTACTTGGGAGGCTGAGGAAGTAGAATCACTTGCACCTGGGAGGCAGAGGTTGCAGTGAGCCGAGACTGCACCACTGCACTCCAGCCTGGGTAACAGAGTGAGACGCCATCAAAAAAAAAAAAAAAAAAAAAAAAAAAAAATATATATATATATATATTTGTCATTTGTGGCTGGGTGCAGTGGCTCACATCTGTAATCCCAGCACTTGGGAGACTGCGGTGGGTGGATCATTGAGGTCAGGAGTTTGAGAAAATTCTGTCATTTGTGACAACATGGATGAACCTAGATGATATTATGTTAAGTTAGGTGAAATAAGCCAGGCACAGAAAGACAAATACCATATTATTTCACTTATATGTGGAATCCAAAAAAGTCAAACTCATGGAAGTAGAGGGTAGAATGGTGGTTACCAGAGGCTGGAGGGAGTGGAGAGGTGAATGGTAAAAGGGGAGATATTGCCCAACAGGTACAAAGTTATAGCTAGGTAGCGGAAATAAGTTATGGTGTTCCATTGCACAGCAAGATGACTATCATCAATTATAATGTATTGTGGGCCAGGTGTAGTGGCTCATGCCTGTAATTCCAGCACTTTGGGAGGCGAAGTGGGGAGAATCATTTGAGCCCAGGAGTTTGAGACCACCTGGGCAACATAGTGAGACCCTGTCTCTAGAAAAAAAAAAAATTAGTCGAGTGTGGTGGTGCACATCTGTGATCACACCTACTTGGGAGCCCGAGGCAGGAGGGTCACCAGAGCCTGGGAGATGGAGGCTGTAGTGAGCTGTAATTGTGCCACTGCACTCCAGCCTGGGCAATAGAGTGAGACCCCGTCTCAAACAAACAAACAAACAAAAAACTAATGTATATTTCAAAATAGCTAAAAGAGGATTTTAAATGTTCTTACTGTGAAGAAATGATAAATATTTGAGGCGATAGATATGCTAATTACCCTGATTGGATCATTCCACAGCATATACATGTATTGAAACATCACATTATATCCTATAAATATATACAATTATTATTTTTCAATTAAAAATAAGCCAAAAAACCCCACATCAAGTTCTCTTTCTAAAACTTCCCAAGCTTTTCTAGCTCACTGGCTCAAGTAAACCCACTACAATTCTTTGGCCTCATGAAGTCTCCAATTCACTGCCCCTCCTACCACACACACTTTCTCTCTTTTCATCACTCTTCCAATCTTTTTTTCTTTTTGAGACATGATCTCACTCTGTCACTCAGGCTGGAGTGCAGTGGCATGATCACAGCTCACTGCAGCCTCGACCTCCTGGGCTCAAGTGATGCTTCCACTGCAGCCTTCCAAGCAGTTGGGACTACAGGCACCGCCACTATGTCTGGATAATTTCTCTTCATGAGACGAGCCTGTTGCCCAGGCTGGTCTGGAACTCCTGGGCTCAGGTGATCCTCCCACCTCGGCCTCCCAAAGTGTTGGGATTATAGGCATGAGCCACTATACCCGGTCTCCTCCAAACTTTGCTTGCTCCCTTTTTCACTTAAATTCCTGAATTTATTATTATTATGACTCTTGCAAATACCTTCAGCTGCCTACACAATACTCCATAGTTCCCCTCCCCCACCTCCTGGAGGAATCCACACATTCATCTTCTTTATACTTTAACCTGTATAGTTGAGGATTGGTGGAGGCAATCACACAATGGGCAGGTTAGTGACAATCAACCTTAATCAACGAGGTCTTCAACATAGCTAAAAATCCCCCTTTACTCTTAATTCTCCCACTCTCTAAAACCACTCATTCTTACCTTACTCACATTCTTCAAATCTCTCCCTCCTACTCTCTGCTGTTGACTTTGCCTCATACTTTATTGAGAAAATGCATGCCCATCAGATAAGAACGCCTTCATTTTCCTGTGGATTTTTAAAAATGAAAATAGTGTCTCTTTTTCTCCCTAATGATAAAATATGTGTTCATTGTAGAAAACTTAAAAACACTGAAAAATGGGGCCGGATGCGGTGGCTCATGTCTGTAATCCCAGCACTTTGGGAGACCGAGGCGGGTGGATCCCCTGAGGTCAGGAGTGCAAGACCAGCCTGGCCAACATGGTGAAACTCCATCTCTACCAAAAATACAAAAATGAGCTGGGTGTGGTGGTGCATGCTTGTAGTCCCAGCTACTTGGGAGACTGAGGCAGGAGAATCACTTGAACCAGAGGTGGAGGTTGCAGTGAGCTGAGATCATGCCACTGCACTCCAGCCTGGGCAAGAGAGTGAGACCCTATCTCAAAAACAAAACAAAAAAACAGCTGGGCACGGTGGCTCACGCCTGTAATCCCAGCACTTTAGAAGACCAAGGCAGGCAGATCACAAGGTCAAGAGACTGAGACCATCCTGGCCAACATGGCGAAATTCCGTCTCTACTAAAAGTTAAAAAAAAAAAAAAAAAAAAAAAAAAGAAGGCCGGGCGCGGTGGCTCAAGCCTGTAATCCCAGCACTTTGGGAGGCCGAGACGGGTGGATCACGAGGTCAGGAGATCGAGACCATCCTGGCTAACACGGTGAAACCCCGTCTCTACTAAAAAATACAAAAAATTAGCCGGGCGAGATGGCGGGCGCCTGTAGTCCCAACTACCCGGGAGGCTGAGGCACGAGAATGGCGTAAACCCGGGAGGCGGAGCTTGCAGTGAGCCGAGATCGCGCCACTGCACTCCAGCCTGGGCGACAGAGCGAGACTCCGTCTCAAAAAAAAAAAAAAAGAAAAGAAAGAAAAAAAATTAGCTGGGCATGGTGGAGTGCGCCTGTAGTCCCAGCTACTCGGGAAGCTGAGGCAGGAAAGTCGCTTGAACCCGGAGGCAGAGGATGCAGTGAGCCGAGATTATGCCATTGCACTCCAGCCTAGCGACAGAGCAAGATTTTGCAAAAAAACAAAACAAAACAAAACAAAACCCAAAAAACTGAAAGAAAGTAAAATTCTCCCAAATCTCACCACTCAGAGATAAACATTGTTAACATTTTGGTAAATACTCTTCCAGACATTTTTGTTTAAGTATGCATTCGGTTTTACATAAATACATACCTTTTCTGAAAACATTTTTCTTCTAAAATCTCAACAGTAGAATGTAGACATTTCCCTAATTTTATAACTATGAAATTGTTATAAATTGTTGTCCAGGCTAGTCAAACTCCTGGTCTCAAGTGGTCCTCTTATCTTGGTCTCCCAAAGTGCTGGGGTTGTAGATGTGAGGCATTAAGCCCGGTTGTTTTTGCAATCTTTCTTTTTTTTACTTTTATTTTTATTTTTTTTATGAGGGGGCACCCTGATTTAAACCATCACAACAGTTTTCCTTTTCCTTTTCCTTTTTTTTTTTTTTTTTGAGATGGAGTCTCTCTTTGTCACCCAGGCTGGAGTGTGTATCACCGTCTTGGCTCCCTGCAATCTCCACCTCCCGGGTTCAAGCCATTCTCCTGCCTTAGCCTCCCTCATAGCTGGGAATACAGGGACCCACCACCATGCCCAGCTAATTTTTGTATTTTTAGTAGAGACGGGGTTTCACCATGTTGGCCAGACTGGTCTGGAACTCCTGACCCCAGGTGATCCACCTGCCTCAGCCTCCCAAAATGCTGGGATTGCAGGCATGAGCCACTGTGCCCAGCCCATCACAACAGTTTTTAAAGGTTGTATGTGTATTCCAAACCATAATATATGTTCCATATACAACTAATGTAGTTGTATAACTTCACCAGTAGTCTGCTGGTGAACATTTACGTGGTTTACAACGTTTCGGTGAATGTTTCCGTTAATCTGTCTTTGCAAATTTTTCCAATTTCTTCTTTTGGAAAATTCCTAAAAGGGTAATTGTTGGGTGACAGGGTACACACATTTAAGATTTTGATACATATTGCCAAACTGCCTTTCTTCCAGAAAGTTCCATTAATTTAATTTGCATTCCTGCCAACAGTGCCCAAGAGTGCCTGTTTTGTATATTTTGCCAAATTTAAGGTTTTCCTAATATTTTTAACCTTTGCCAATCTGATAGATTAAAAATTTACCTTGCTTTGATTTGAATATCTACGATTACTAGTGAGGTTGAGTATCTTTTTTATTTTATTTTTTAAAAAGTTTTAATTAATTAATCAATATTTGAGCCAGAGGTCATCTGTCGCCCAGGCTGGAGTGCAATAAATAGTGTGATCTCAGCTCACTGCAACCTTCACCTCCTCGGCTCAAGCAATCCTCTCACCTTAACCTCCAGAGTAGTTGAGACTACAAGTGTGCGTCACCAGGCCTGGCTAATTTTGTGTAGAGACGAAGTCTCACAACATTCCCCAGGTTGGTCTCAAGCTCCTGGACTCAAGCAATCCTCCCGCCTCGGCCTGCCAAAGTGCTGGGATTACAGGCATGTGCCTTCTGGCCCAATCGAGTATCTTTTTATGTGTTTGTTGGTTATATTTCTTCCTGCGTAGTTTGTCTGATCATGTCCTTTGAGCTTTTATTCACTAGAGTATTTGTCTTTTTCTTTTTAATTTGAAGAGTTCTTTTTATGTTAGAGATGTTAAGTCTCTGTTACATGTGTTGAAAAAATCTTTTTTTAGTCTATGGTTTGTCTTTCAACCTTGCTTATAGTGCCACTCAGAAGAGTTATTATTTTTTTAAATTTTATTTATTTATTTATTTTTATTATACTTTAAGTTCTAGGGTACATGTGCACAACGTGCAGGTTTGTTACATATGTACACTTGTGCCATGTTGGTGTGCTGCACCCATCAACTTGTCAGCACCCATCAACTCGTCATTTATATGAGGTATAACTCCCAATGCCATCCCTCCCCCCTTCCCCCTCCCCATAATAGGCCCCGGTGTGTGTGATGTTCCCCTTCCAGAGTCCAAGTGATCTCATTGTTCCATTCCCACCTATGAGTGAGAACATGCGGTGTTTGGTTTTCTGTTCTTGTGATAGTTTGCTGAGGATGGTGGTTTCCAGCTGCATCCATGTCCCTACAAAGGACATGAACTCATCCTTTTTTATGGCTGCATAGTATTCCATGGTGTATATGTGCCACATTTTCTTAATCCAGTCTGTCACTGATGGACATTTGGGTTGATTCCAAGTCTTTGCTATTGTGAATAGTGCCGCAATAAACATACGTGTGCATGTGTCTTATAGCAGGATGATTTATAATCCTTTGGGTATATAGCCAGTAATGGGATGGCTGGGTTATATGGTACTTCTAGTTCTAGATCTTTGAGGAATCGCCATACTGTTTTCCACAATGGTTGAACCAGTTTACAATCCTACCAACAGTGTAAAAGTGTTCCTATTTCTCCACATCATCTCCAGCACCTGTTGTTTCCTGACTTTTTTTTTTTTTTTTTTTCTGTCACCCAGGCTGGAGTGCAGTGGCCGGATCTCAGCTCACTGCAAGCCCCGCCTCCCGGGTTCCCGCCATTCTCCTGCCTCAGCCTCCAGAGTAGCTGGGACTACAGGTGCCCGCCACCTCGCCCGGCTAGATTTTTGTATTTTTTAGTAGAGACGGGGTTTCACCGGGTTAGCCAGGAGGGTCTCGATCTCCTGACCTCGTGATCCGCCTGTCTCGGCCTCCCAAAGTGCTGGGATTACAGGCTTGAGCCACCACGCCTGGGCTTCCTGACTTTTTAATGATTGCCATTCTAACTGGTGTGAGATGGTATCTCATTGTGGTTTTGATTTGCATTTCTCTGATGGCCAGTGATGACGAGCATTTTTTCATGTGCCTGTTGACTGTATGCATGTCTTCTTTTGAGAAATGTCTATTCATATCCCTTGCCCACTTTTTGATGGGGTTGTTTGTTTTTTTCTTGTAAATTTGTTTGAGTTCTTTGTAGGTTCTGGATATTAGCCCTTTGTCAGATGAGTAGATTGCAAAAATTTTCTCCCATTCTGTAGGTTGCCTGTTCACTCTGATGGTAGTTTCTTTTGCTGTGCAGAAGCTCTTTAGTTTAATTAGATCCCATTTGTCAATTATGGCTTTTGTTGCCGTCGCACTGCCAAGACAATCCTAAGTCAAAAGAACAAAGCTGGAGGCATCACGCTACCTGACTTCAAACTGTACTACAAGGCTACAGTAACCAAAACAGCATGGTACTGGTACCAAAACAGAGATATAGACCAATGGAACAGAACAGAGCCCTCAGAAATAGTACCACACATCTACAGCCATCTGATCTTTGACAAACCTGAGAAAAACAAGAAATGGGGAAAGGATTCCCTATTTAATAAATGGTGCTGGGAAAATTGGTTAGCCATAAGTAGAAAGCTGAAACTGGATCCTTTCCTTACTTCTTATACAAAAATTAATTCAAGATGGATTAGAGACTTAAATGTTAGACCAAAACCATAAAAACCCTAGAAGAAAACCTAGGGAATACCATTCAGGACATAGGCATGGGCAAGGACTTTATGTCTAAAACACCAGAAGAGTTATTTTTTATGTAGTAAAACTTACTGTTTTCCCTTTTTGATTTGGGTTTCCAGATCATATTTAGATCTTGCCGACTAGGTAAAATTAAAAAAAAAAACTACTACATCTTAGTATATTAATAAAACTATAAGATATTCACACTTATTTTTAATAGAAATTTTATGATTGAATTTAATTTTTGATTAATGTAGAATTTATTTTGGTATATGAAATGAGAGGTAAGGATCTAGTTTTTTTTTTTTTTTTAACAAATGGCTCTCCAGTCATTTCAATACTTTTTCTTGAATAATTCTTTGCCCCACTTATTTCAATAATTTCTCTATATATTTGGGTCTGTTTCTGGACTCTATTCTGTTCATCTATCTGTCTACACTATTGTCACACAATTTTATTTGCAATAGTTTTAATATCTGGAAGAACAAGCTCTTCTTCCTCCCTCCATTAATGATTTTGTTTTTAGAATTTTCCTGACGTAATTGCATATTTATTCTGGAAGTCTTTCTCTTCTTTTAACAGGGCGTAATGCTACTTTATTAACTAATTTATGTTCTCGGTTGCTTACTGTCTTTTAATCCACTCTATTGATGAGAATTTTAATAGGCTCTCATTAGAGTCCAAGCTGTTCAGCCATCTTATGTACCATGTATTTCACCACTTCTGTAACATTTTGTTAAAGGGTAGGACAGAAAACTTATAGCTTATGTTAGGAGGGTAAAGGAAGATAATCCACAGCATGTTGAGTGCTACTTAATGGCATTTTACTGCTCGCTCTTGCATATCCATCTCAATATGTACCTGCTTCTTTTATCTGCTCTCCTTGTCTCTTTTTCTCTTTTACTTTTTTCTTCTGTTTCTTTTAATTTTCATTTACTTGTAACATCTAAGAAGGCCATCTGGATTAAAAAAAAAAACAAAAAATTTGAAGATATCCATGCATTATCAGAGTTTTCGCCCTTTCCATATATTTTCCTTTATTCACTGGCCCTTTCAGTGCACTGGTGTCAGCTCAGTGGCCCTAACTTTGGAGTCATATTTACAACTGATATTCGTCAATAGAGTCATGTGATTCCTATATGCCTTATATAATCTTGAATAGTATAATATCCATTCTACTACAGACATTATTAGTCATTAAGAACTCTAAGATGCATGTGAAAGGGCTGCTTATAGTCTTGAGAGCTGAGGTCTAATTATCACCTTGCTTGTTCATCTGTTCATCCATGAACAAAGAAGCTATGGTGGAACCAGGGGCTTAGGTGGGATAATGGAAGTAGGAAGTTTGTCAACCAGGAAATGGGAAATGATAATGGGAACTAACATTTGTTAAGTGACTGCTACTATATGCCAGCCACCCATTATTCTAGATGCTTTATGTGCATTATTCTATTGAACCAGAGGCCTAGAATTACTTTTATTCTCATTGTACATGTGAGGAAATCGAGGTGCTAAGATTTTTTTAATATATATGTATTTTTAAAAATAGAGGCTGGGCGACGTGGCTCACACCTGTAATCCCAGCATTTTGGGAGGTCAAGGCAGGTGGATCTCCTGAGGTCAGGAGTTCAAAATCAGCCTGACTAACATGGTGAAACCCCATCTCTACTAAAAATACCATAATTAGCTGGGCTTTGTGGCAAGTGCCTGTAATCCCAGCTATTTGGGAGGCTGAGGCAGGATAATCTCTTGAACCCGGGAAGCAAAGGTTGCAGTGAGCTGAGATTGCGCCATTGCACTCCAGCCTGGGTGACAGAGTGAGACTCCGTCTCGAAAAAAACAAAAAAAAAACAAAAAAAAAAAAAGAAAAAGAAACAAAAAAAATTAGAGAGGTGGTCTCATTGTCCAGACTGGTCTCAAACTCCTGGGCTGAAGTCATCCTCCCACCCTGGCGTCCCAAAGTGCTGGGATTACAGGCATGAGCCACTGCACTCAGGTTTTTTTAAAAATTTTAATTGTTATTATTATTATTATTTTTTGTATAGAGACAAGATCTCACTATGTTGCCCAGGCTGGTCTTGAACTCCTGGGCTCAAGGATTCCTTCTGTCTCAGCTTCCCAAAGTGTTGGGATTACAGGTGTGAATCACCATGCCCAATTTAGATGCCAAGATTCTTAAAACTGGCTCAAGGCCACACAGTATATGGTGCATGGAGAGTCAGTCAACTGTGTCATACTCCACTGCTCCTTTTCATCAGAATTCTTTCCCTAATATGGCAATTGAGGATTATGAAATAAAGACATACCAAATTGCAGGATGCAAAAGAAGAGGAATTAATAGCAGTACTTTCTGTTTTCCCATTTTTCTTCATTGTACTATGTAATCTAGATACAATTTTGAAGAGGGAAAATAAATTACTTTTAGAAATCTCATCTTGTCCATGAGATCTAATGACGATTCTGAGACTTTCAGGATCAGGAAGGAACTCTGTTAATGTTCCCAGAAACTGGAGCCACAATCTCTCTTCTTTATCCTGTTAGCCAGCTCCATATCTGGCCGGAGGTGCATAAGGCTTAAAAGAGGGGTGTATAGGAGGAAGTGGGAGGCTTATTAATGTTTTGATTTTGTGTTTTTCTACAAATCTGGAGGCATCATGTTTTCACACTCCAAGTGGAGATTAGCATCATGCTTAGATTTAGCTGGAATCAAATTTTTACTTACATATTCCATCCCTCAAGCCATTTGGTTTGGAGATGGATGGGACATAGGAGCTTGCTGTGAGATTGCAGGGGAGTCTCCTAGTTTCTTAATGACTGGACAAAGGCATGGCAACAGAAACGTCTCGGAACTAAAAGGTTTATTTTTATTTTATTTTATTTTTTTGAGACGGAGTTTCTCTCTTGTTGCCCAGGCTGAAGTGCAAGGGTGCCATCTTGGTTCACCTCAACCTCCGCCTCCCGTGTTCAAGCGATTCTCCTGCCTCAGCCTCCCGAGTAACTGGTTACAGGCATGCACCATCACGCCTGGCTAATTTTGTAATTTTTTAGTAGAGATAGAGTTTCTTCATGTTTATCAGGCTGGTCTCGAACTCCTGACTTCAGGTGATTCGCCCGCCTTGGCCTCCCAAAGTGCTGGGATTATAGGCGTGAGCCACCATGCTCGGCTTATTTATTTATTTATTTATTGAGACGGAGTTTTGCTTTTGTTGCCCAGGCTGGAGTGCAATGTCTCGGCTCACTGCAACCTCTGCCTCTCGGGTTCAAGAGATTCTCCTGCCTCAGCCTCCCAAGTAGCTGGGATTACAGGCATGCACCACCATGCGCGGCTAATTTTGTATTTTTAGTAGAGACGGGGTTTCTCCGTGTTGGTCAGGCTGGTCTGGAACACCCAGTGTCAGGTGATCCGCCTGCCTTGGCCTCCCAAAGTGTTGGGATTACAGGGGTGAGCCACCGCCCCGACTTATTTTTTATTTTTAAGAGACATGGTCTTGCTGTCGCCCAGGCTGGAGTGCAGTGGCGGGATCATGGCTTACTGGACCTAAACGCTCAGGCTCAAAAGATCCTTCCACCTCAGTCTCCCAAGTAGCTGGAACTACAGGCCTGCGCCTCCACATCTGGATTTTTTTTTTTTTTTTTTTTTTGAGACAGAGTCTCGCTCTGTCGCCCAGGCTGGAGCGCAGTGACCGGATCTTGGCTCACTGCAAGCTCCGCCTCCCGGTTTACGCCATTCTCCTGCCTCAGCCTCCCGAGTAGCTGGGACTACAGGCGCCCGCCACTTCACCTGGCTAGTTTTTGTATTTTTAGTAGAGATGGGTTTTCACCGTGTTAGCCAGGATGGTCTCGATCTCCTGACCTCGTGATCCGCCCGTCTCGGCCTCCCAAAGTGCTGGGATTACAGGCTTGAGCCACCGCGCCCGGCCTTTTTTTTTTTTTTTTTTTGGTTCAGGTGCAGTCTGGCTTGTTGCTCAGGCTGGCCTCGACTAGTCTCTTCAGCTTCTAATATTTCTGCTATTTCTGACCTTTGTCACTCTTGCATAACCAGTGATCAACAGTGTCTACTTGCTTTATTTCTTTTCCTGTTCTTTTTTGTGTGTGAAGTCCTGCTCTCCTTTCGGCGGTAATCCTGGCCATCTGCACTTTTCCTTCAATTCATTGTCGTATGCTTTCAGTATTACATCATATTTGCTTACTCTCAGTGATTCTCACCCTGAACTCACCCAGTGACTGACTCTCTGAACTGCATCCCCAGGATCTAAGGTCTAGTTTGGGTCACAAGGCTCCGTGACACAGGGTAAAGGCCAAGTGGGAGTGGCTTTAGTGGCCTAGCGTGACGCCGCTAACGACGCTAGGGGGCGGAGCTTTCTGAACGTCCTCGTGCGCTGTGGACGGAGGTTGTGGAGAGAGCAGGGCGGCATTGGTGGCTGCGGCTGAGGTGAGTGATTTAGTGGGCAGGAAGGGGTAGAATAGGCTTCAAGCATAAGTTAGTTGGGTAGCTTATAACTAGCAGGAATATATTATAGCCATTAGGCCAAAACTTTTTAGTTTTGCCCTAAGGCAGTGACTTTGTACTACCGAACTGCTCGTGGCTCTCAAGGCGAACGAAGATGGGCAAACGTAATGTTTTTTGACGAGGATGGAGGAGTATGGGAGCGGTAGTGGGCCACTGAAAACCGGAGATAGTAGTTACTGTAGTTTAGATGCTAAAGGACCTAAAATACGTTGAAGCGGGACTGTTGATAACCGCTGGGGACAACATAATGTTTTTTGATGAGGATAGAGGAGTATGGGGAGCAACGATGGGCCACCGAAAACCGGAGATAGTAGTTATCGTTGTTTAGATGCTGAAGGACCTAAATTACACTGAAGTCGGACTGTTGATGACCGTTGGGGGCAGTATGCTGAAGGTGCTAGTTTTCTCATAGAGCGGGAAAAAGGACCATGAGTGATTGGATGCTTTGAATGTGCGGTTGGTAGCGGTTGTGGATTTTGAACCAATTAGGAAGAAGCAGCGAGACCCAGCCAGACCAATCACAGGGTACCACTCAGCTCCACTTCCCCCGTTGCCAGGCAGACTTATGGTAAGAAAAAGGTCCCTTTGATGTAACTTGGCAGCCTGGCCCTGCCTCTCACAAAAGCCCTTTCATGGGCTTTTAACTTTACTCGACCTTTTTTTCTCCCTTTGGATAACAAGTAACGGGAAACATTTCACTGGAAAGAAATTTGTTGAGAAACTAGAGGATAAAACAGAGTATTAAAAATATGTTGTTATTTCATAGGCTTGAGCCAGAGATTTAAAAATGGACAAAGATGATTTTCTTTCCATGGACTTTAAAGGTACGTAGCTTTACGTGGTAGTACAAAATAATGTCAAACTGCTGCTTTATTTAAGATCTAAATATTGCCGGGCGTGGTGGCTCACGCCTGTAATCGCAGCGCTTTGGGAGGCCAAGGCGGGTGGATCACACGGTCAGGGGCTCGAGACCAGCCTGACCCAACATGGTGAAACCCCGTCTCTACTAAAAATACAAAAATTAACCGGGCGTGGTAATCCCAGCTACTCAGGAGGCTGAAGCAGGAGAATCGCTTGAACCTGGGAGGTGGAGTTTGCAGTGAGCAGAGATCACGCCACTGCACTCCAGCCTGGGCAAAGGAGTGAGACTCTGTCTCAAAAAAAAAAAAAAAAATCTAAATATTTTGTTCTGAGTTTTGTCTTTTTGCAGTGTCCGTAGCTCCAGGTTTTCCCATTTATGTACCAGAAACAATGTCGATTTTTAACACACTGGAACCTTTTCATGAACTAGTGTGGGGAGACGGAATTCACAATTCATAACTTGTTTTTTTTCAGGATTTTTATGACATGCAAAATAAAGCATTTAATCTGAAAGATAAATCTATTGCAATAAAAATAAGCTTAAAAAATTACTGCAAGATCTTGGAGTGCCTTTCCATAATCATCTGTGAAAAATAAATTATATCCTGTGTAGTTTTAGATTTAAGTGCATTTTATTGTGTCTTAATTCTTTGGAAAATTGGTAATCCATCTTTGCTATTTATGGGAACTCAATAAACAAAAGCAATTTGATTGACCAGAACACCAGATTCCTCAACTATGCTAGATATAGGAGAGTTTATAGTACTTTCTTTGTTTCTGGGGAATAATGAGACCCGTGGTACCTTCACATTCATATAATAATGAAATAAGTGGTAAGAAATGTGGCTACAAATCTATGATTTTAAAAAGTTCAGGTCAATATTTTGTTAAACTTGGTTTTTGTTTGGTTTGTGTTTTGAGACAGAGTTTGCTCTTGTCACCCAGGCTGGAGTGCAGTAGTGCCATCTCGGCTCACTGCAACCCTGCCTCCTGGTTCAAGCGATTCTCCTGCCTCAGCCTCCTGAGTAGCTGAAATTACAGGCACGCACCACCATGCCCACCTAATTTTTTGTATTTTAGTAGAAACGGATTTCACCGTATTGGCCAGGCTGGTCTCGACTCCTGACCTCAGGTGATCCGCCTGCCTCGGCCTCCCAAAATGCTAGGATTACAGGAGTGAGCCACTGTGCCAGGCTGTGTTTTCATATTTACCCATATGAATACTTTTAGTTCATTTATTTTCACTGCTGATGAGTAGTTATTTCATTGAACGCATTGAATGTAAATGTACCACAATTTATTCATTTAGTCTCCTTTGTTGGACACAAACATTGTTTCAAATATTTGCTATTACACAAACAATGCTACAATGAACACTGTGTTTCTGAGAGTTTAGCAGAAATTAAAAAAAAAAAAAAAAAAGCTAGGTGTGGTGTTGCATGCCTGTACCAGTCTCAGGAGCCAAAGGAGGGAGGATCACTTGAGCCTAGGAGGTGGAGGCTGCAGTGAGCCTTGATTGCTCCATTATACTCCAGCCTGGGTGACAGAGTGACATCCTGTCTTAAAAAAAAAAAATTAAAGACCAAGAAGGAATAGAAATGTGTCTAGATAATTACACCTATTGGGGCTAAATAAATGTAACTCCTTTTCTGCATGTTATCTTCAAATTGTTGAAGATGAAGATAAGTTATTTGAAGATAACTTATCTTTTACCCTGGAAAATGTCTTCAGATTGAGCATTCTCAGTTTGTTCAAACATTCCTTATATTACCTGGTTTCTAGTCCCTTACCATTTTGTGTGCTATCCTTTAAACATGCTCTGTTTTTTTATGTTATTCTTAAAGTGTGGTACCCAGAATAGAACACAATTCTCTATGTTTGATATGATCAGCATAAAATACAGTCATGTGCTGCATAATGACATTTCAGTCAACAAAAGACAGCATATACAACAGTGGTCCCGGAAGATTTTAATGGAGCTGAAAAGTTCCTGT
Source organism: Trachypithecus francoisi (assembly GCF_009764315.1). Lineage (NCBI taxonomy): Eukaryota > Metazoa > Chordata > Mammalia > Primates > Cercopithecidae > Trachypithecus > Trachypithecus francoisi. The sequence continues at coordinate 72,305,709 of NW_022681471.1, forward strand.
CACATAGTGATGTCAGAGCTGTTATAAAGTTGTAGAGCAATCCTTTATTCATGTATTTGTGGTGATGCTGGTGTAAACAAATCTACTGTGCTGTCAGTTGTTTAAAACTATAGCACGTACATTTATGTACAGTACATAATACTTGATGGTGATAATAAATGACTATGCTACTGGTTTATGTATTCATTATACCATACTATGCTATCTTATACTATTTTTTATCATCATCTTAGAGTGTACTCCTTCTATTTATAAAAAATAAAGTTAACTGTAAAATGGCCTTAGGCAGTTCCTTCAGGAGGTATTCCAGAAGCATTGTTATCACAGCAGGTAACAGGTCCATGCATTTTATTGCCCCTGAAGAACTTCCAGTGGGACAAGATGTGGAGGTGGAAGACAGTGATAGTGATAATCCTGAGCCTGTGTAGGCCTAGGCTAATAATGTGTGTGTTTGTGTCTTAGTTTTTAACAAAAAGTTTAAAAAGTAAAATTAATAATGTTAACAGAAAAAAGCTTATAGAATAGGGATATAAAGAAAGAAAATATTTTTGTACAGCTGTATAATGTTTGTGCTTTAAGCTAAGTGTTATTACAAAAGAGTCAAAAAGTTACACATAATTAAAAAGTTTGTACTTTGGGAGGCTGAGGCAGGCAGATCACTTGAGCTCAGGAGTTCGAGACTGGCCTGGGAATCATGGTGAAACCTGTCTCTACTAAAAATACAAAAAAATTATCCTGGCATGGTGGCACGCGCCTGTGGTCCCAGCTACTCTGTGGTCCCAGCTACTCAGTAGGTTGAGGTGGGAGGATCGCTTGAGCCTGGGAGGCAGAGGTTGCAGTGAGCTGAGATTGCACCACTGCATTCCAGCCCCAGTGACAGAGTGAGACCCCATCTCAAACAAACAAACAAACAAGCAAACAAAGCTTATAAAGTAAAAAAGTTACAGTAAGCTAAGGTAAATTTATTATTGGAGAAATAAGCATATTATTTTATAAATTGAGTATAGCCTAAGTGTACAGAGTTTATAAAGTCTACAATAGTGTACAGTAATGTCCTAGGCCTTCACTTATGTTCACCACTCACTCACTGACTCACCCAGAGCAACTTCCAGTTTGCAAGCTTCACTCGTGGTAAGTGCCCTATACAGGTGTACCTTTTTTTTTTACCTTTTAAACATTTATTATTATTGTTATTTGAGGCAGGGTCTCATTCTCTCACCCAGGCTGGAGTGCAGTGGTATGATCATGGCTCACCACAGCTTCTACCTCCTGGGTCCAAGTAATCCTCCCACCTCACCATCTTGAGTAGCCGGGAATCACAGGCATGCACCACCATGCCCAGCTAATTTTTAATTTTTTTGTGGAGACAGGATCTCCCTATGTTGCCCAGGTTGGTTTCGGACTCCTGGGCTCAAGCGATCCTCCTTCCTCAGTGTCCCAAAGTGCTAGGCTTACAGTTGCGAGCCACCGTACCCAGGCATTTTTAATCTTTTATATCATATTTTTACTTACCTTTTCTAGGTTTAGATACACAAATACTTATCATTGTGTTACAGTTGCCTGCAGTATTCAGTACAGTAACTTGAGGTATAGGTTTGTAGCCTAGAAGCAATAGGCTATACCATATAGCCTAGATGTGTAGTAGGCTATACCATCTTGTGTAATTATACTCTATGACAGGGGTCCTCAACTCCTGGGCCATGGACCATTACCTGTCTCTGGCCTGTTAGGAACCTGGCTGCACAGCAGGAAGTGAGCCCCGGGCCAGCAAGCATTACCGCCTGAGCTCCGCCTCCTGTCAGATCAGTGGCCAGCAGCATTAAATTCTCATAGGAGCCCAAACTGCCCACACGAGGGATCTAGGTTGCATGCTCCTTATGAAAATCTAACTAATGCCTGATGATCTGAGGTAGAACAGTGTCATCCTGAAACCATCCCCCCACCATCCGTGGAAAAATTGTCTTCCACAAAACCGGTCCCTGGTGCCAAGAAGGTTGGGGACCACTGCTCTATGACATTGGGACAAGGATAAAAATCACCAATCACACATTCTCGGAATGTATCCTGTCCTTAAGTGATGCACGCCTGTAATCTTTCTCTTTAGATTAGGACTGATCATTTTTCTCTTTAGATAATAATATACTAAGACTGAATTTGCTTTTTCTTTTTCTCATATCACGCTAGTTATTCATTTTGAACTCTGTCCCCCAAAGCCTGTCAGTCTTTTTAAAATATTTATTTATTTATTTAGACAAGATCTCACTCTATTGCCAGGCTGTAGTGCAGTGGCACTATCCTCCTAGGTTCAAGTGGTCCTCTCACCTCAGTTTCCTGAGGGAATACAGGCATGTGCCACCATTCCTGACTAATTTTTGTATTTTTGGTAGAGATAGGGTTTAACCATGTTTCCCAGGCTGGTCTCCTGAGCTCCTGAGCTCAAGCGATCTGCCTGCCTACGCCTCCCAAAGTGCTGGGATTATAGGCATGAGCCACCATGCCTGGTCTCAGTCTTTTAAAAATATATGCTACTGTTAAGTGACATCTTGATTGGTGCAGTTAGTTTTGAAGACTTACCTGCAGGACTGTACTTTTTTCTTACATTAATCCCATTGCTACTACTGGAGATTTAATTTCTGTTCCTTATTATATAATCTATCTTATTCGTGATTTTTCCTCAGCTTCTTCTTCCAAATCATTTACAAAACTGTTAAATAGAACAGGGCCAAGGACAGAATGTTATGCTATTACAAACCTTACTTCAAGTTGACATCAATCCATTAAGCTTTGGTTATGCTTATGCAGTCTGCCTGATTGCGCTTGTCTCCAAAGTCTGACAACCATCTCTTTGTTCTGTACTGGGCATTATCCCTAGGTTTAGAATTTCTGGTTCGCCTTGGAAGAGCTCTTGGGGCTCCCCATATATGCATTTCTGTTACAAACTCTTCTGTTCACCTTTGAGGCTGCCTTCTACATGTTGAACAAAGTTTGATGCCACCCTGTGCTCCTGTTTCTGATCTATGGCCTCCAGGGATTTACTCTCCAAAGCACTTTTCTTTCTCCCCTTCCCTCCTTCCCTTTGTTCCTCCTTCCTTCCTCCCTACCTTCCTCCCTCCCACTCTTCTTTCATTTTTTATGATAAATCAACTTTATTGAAGTGTAACTTACATACAGTAAAATTCACACGTTTTAAGCTTGCAGGTCGATGCCTTTTTTTTTTTTTTTTGGCAAATGTAACTCGTCTAAACACCACTCCAATCACGAATTGAACATTCTCATTTCTTAGAAAATTTCATCATGCCACTTTGCATTCAGTCTATCCCTAATGCCCACCTCAGGCAACCACTGTTCTGTTTTCTATCACCTGTAGTTAGTTTATAAATGAAATCATACAGTGTACCCTTTTCTTTTTCTTTTTCTTTATTTTTTTGAGATAGAGTCTCTCTCTTTCGCCCAGGCTGGAGTACAGTGGTGCAGTCTTGGCTTCCTGCAGTCTCTGCCTCCCAGGTTCAAGTGATTCTCATGCCTCAGCCTCCTGAGTAGCTGGGACTACAGAATGTGCCACCACGCCTGGCCAAATACCCTTTTTTCTTTTTCTTTTTCTTTCTTTGCTTTTTTTTTTTTTTTTTTGGCTTTTAAGCAACATAAATTTATTTCTCACAGTTCTGCAGGCTGGGAAGTCCAAGATAATCAAGGCACCCACAGATTCTGGCGAGGGCCCTCTGCTAGATGGCAATCCTTTCTGTGTCCTCACAAAGTGGAAGAGGGCAAACAAGCTCCCTCAGGCATTTTTTAAAAGAGCATGAATCCCATTCGTGAGAGTGGACCTAATCACCTCTCAGAGGCTCCGCCTCTTAATACCATCACATTGAGGATTAGGTCTCAACATATGAATTTGGGGCCAGGGATCCATAAGCATTCAGACTGCAGCAAAGACATCTTCATGCCAAATATTCTCTGATCCAAGACCTTGTTCTTGAATGTTGTCTCCTTACCATGGTATTTTTATGTGCTCATTCTCTAGTTTATCTGTGTCCGTTACTCTGGGGTTTCAAACACAGTCTCCAAATACAGCATGAGGCTGGGCCTGGTGGCTCACACGTGTAATCCCAGCACTTTGGGAGGCCAAGGTGGGCGGGCCACTTGAGCTCAGGAGCCTGAAACCAGCCCGGGCAACATAACAAGATCCTGTCTCTATTAAAAATAAAAAATAATTAACCAAGCATGGTGGTACGCACCTGTATTCCCAGCTCCTCAGGAGGCTGAGATTGGAGGATTGACCGAACCCGGGAGATCAAGGCTGCAGCGAGCCACGATCACGCCACTGCACTCCAGCCTAGCTGACAGAGCAAGGCCCTGTCTCAAAACAAACAAACAAAATCAAATCTAGCATGAGTGAAGAGTTGAGACGTACTGCATTACTCGAAAGGGAATGTCTAGGTTTCCTCTCTTAGCAGTACCCTTTTTTCTATTGCATCTTTCACTAAGCATAGTTGTTTTGAGATTCATTTATATTGTTCCATATACGAGTAATTAATTCCCTTTTACTGTTTAGTAGTATTCCACTGAATGATTATATTGCAATTTGTTATCCATTCCTCAGTTGATGCACAGTTTTGGTTACTATGAACAAGTTGATATGAATGTTCATGTACAGGGCTTTTTTTTTTTTTTTTTTTTGAGACAGGGTCTTGCTCTGTCACCCAGGCTGGAGTGCAGTGTCACAATGATAGCTCACTGCAACCTTGACATGTATACTTTTTGAAAATGGACTTAGGTTTTATTTCTCTTGGGGAAATACCTAGGTGGGAAATTTCTGGGATGTAAAAAGCTTTTGTAACCAGCTTCCAATAGGTATCTAGAGTATTTTCTTTCTGGAAGACAGGTTTTATTTAAGCAACCGGCTTGGCGGTTTCCTAAGCTGTGCCACCTGATTCAGAAAAATTTCTTCATCTTGACAAACAGAAGGCACATCCAAAACAGAAGACGGCTTAACATGGGAAATAGCAAAAAGAAGCTGAATGATGTTGAAAGAATATTGGCACTGAGATAATTTAGCTTAGTTGTCCTCAACATTAGGGTTATTTTTCTTAAAGAATGACAACTGTTTATCACACTTTGGAACTCCTTTTTCTATGGCTAGTTTAGAGACAAATTCTCATTCTCCTTTATATATATATATATATACACACACACACACACACACACACACACATATATATATATATATATATATATAAACTTTTTTTTGAGACAGAGTCTCACACTGTTGCCCAGGCTGGAGTTCAGTTGCGCGATCTGGGCTCACTGCAACTTTCACCACCGGGCTCAGCGATTCTCCTGCCTCAGCCTCCCAAGTAGCTGGGATTAGAGGCACCTGCCACCACACCTGGCTATTTTTGTATTTTTAGTAGAGACCGTGTTCACCATGTTGCCCAGCCTGGTCTTGAGCTCCTGACCTCAGGTGATTCACCTGCCTTGGCCTCCCAAAGTGCTGGGATTACAGGTGTGAGCCACTGCACCCGGCCTTTTTTTCTAGATTTCTTTCTTTTTTTGAGGCAGAGTCTCATCCATTGCCCAGGCTGGAGTGCAATGGCATAATCTCAGTTCACTGCAACCTCTACCTCCCAGGCACAAGCAATTCTTGTGCTTCAGCCTCCCGAGTAGCTATGACTGCAGGCATGCCAGGTAATTTCTGTATTTTTAGTAGAGACGGAGTTTTGCTGTGATGGCCAGGCTGCTCTCGAACTCCTGGCCTCAAGTGATCACCCACCTCAGCCTCCCAAACTGCTGGGATTATAGGCATGAGTCACCACCACTGGCCTTCATTGATCTTTTATATATATATATTTTCATTTCAATTTCATTTATTTCTATTCTGATCTTTATTATTTCTTTTCTTCAATTAACTTTGGGTTTGGTTTGCCTTTGCTTTTCTAGTTGTTTAAGAATCATCATTAAGTGTTTGGAGTTCTTCCTCTTTTTTGATGTAGGCACTCATAGTGATAAACTTCACTCTGAGTAGTGCTTTTGCTGTATCCCATACGTTTTGGTATGTTGCATTTCCATTATCATTTCTTTCAAGAAAATTTTCAATTTTCTTTTTTTTGAGATAGAGTCTCCCTCTGTCACCCAGGCTGGAGTGCAGTGGCACGACCTCTGCTCACTGCAACCTCCACCTCCAACTGTTCAAGCAGTTCTTCTGCCTTTGCCTCCCAAGTAGCTGGGATTACAGGCACCCACCATCACACCTGGCTAATTTTTGTGTTTTTATTCTAATTAATTAATTTTTTGTTTGTTTTGAGACAGAGCCTCACTTTGTTGCCCAGGCTGGAGTGCAGTTGCACCATCTCGGCTCATTGCAACCTCCGCCTCCAAGGTGCAAGCGATTCCCCTGCCTCAGCCTCCCAAATAGCTGGGATTACAGGCATGCACCACCCACTCTGGCTAATTTTTAAAAAAATATTTTTAGTAGAGACCGAGTTTCACCATGTTGGCCAGAACAGCCTGAAACTCCTGATCTCAGGTGAGCTGCCTGCCTCAGCCTCCCAAAATGCGAGATTACAGGCATGAGCCGCCATAACCTGGTCCTTTTTTTTTTTTTTTTTTAAGTACAGGACCTCGCTTTGTCAGGCTGCAGTGCAGTGGCATGAACATATAGGTATGCACCACCACGCCTGGCTAATATTTGTATGTTTTGTAGAGACTGGGTTTTGCCATGTTGCCCAGGCTGGTCTTGAACTCCTGAGCTCAAGTGATCTGCCTGCTTCGGCCTTTGGATTACAGGAGGTGCTGGGATTACAGATGTGCTTGAGCCACAGTGCCCAGCCTCTATATTTTCTTTTTCTATTATATTTATGATGATGTTAGGGAGGTAGACATTAGCTAATTTGTTTCATCAAGTCTTCAGAATATAGTTCCGAGGTATACTCAATACCAGCCCTGTCCAGTAGAAATATAATGTGAGTTAGAAATGTAACTTAAAATTTTCTAGTAATCAGTTTAAAAAGTAAAAAAAATAGTTGAAATTAATTTTAATATAATACTAATTTTAATGCTATGGCCCAGCATACTCATGCATTTTTGTTCCAGCATATAATCAGTATACAAAATTGCTGAGATATTTTGCATTCTTATTTTAAACTAAGTCTTCGAAACCCATGTGTATTTTACAATTAAAGCACATCTCAATTTGAACTAGCCACGTTTTAAGTGCTCAGTAGCCACATATTGCTACCGTATTAGACAGTGCAGATCTAGACTAAAAAGTTTAGTAGGAAAACTCACTCAAGATAATTGACTTTCACTGAATCTCAAAGGACTTTATTTGGAATCTTCCCTGAACTATCTTTTCCTTTAAATACAACAATGAGATCCTCAGATTAAGAATGATAGAGTTATTAGGAAATATCCCAAGAGAGGGCCACATAGTTTAGAATCATGAGCATACTTATTATACAGCCTGTACAGAAATCTCATTGAGATAATCACTGATGCCACCTGGTATGCACCTGTTAGGGGGAATAATACAGTTTATGGCTGGACACGGTGGCTCACGCCTGTAATCCTAGCACTTTGGGAGGCCGAGGCGGGCAGATCATGAGGTCAGGAGATCGAGACCATCCTGGCTAACACGGTGAAACCCCGTCTCTACTAAAAATACAAAATATTAGTTGGGTGTGCTGGCGGGTGCCTGTAGTCCCAGCTACTCGGGAGGCTGAGGCAGGAGAATGGCGTAAACCTGGGAGGCGGAGCTTGCAGTGAGCTGAGATTGCACCACTGCACTCCAGCCTGGGCGACAGAGTGACACTCCGTCTCAAAAAAACAAAAAAGAAAAAACAAAAAACAATTCATGAAATAAAGACATTGAGTGACCCACAGAATTGAACTTTCTTAGTATGCCATACAGTGTCTTCCAAGTTCTGGCCCCTACATACCTTTCTAATGGTGTTTTCTGTAGCCACCCTTTACCGTTTTCTCCAGCCATACATAACTACTTATGCCTGTTTGAATTCATTGTGCTTTTTCACACCTCTGTGCTTTGCCCTCTGGCGTGTTCCTTCCCTCAGTATCTGCCTGGAAATCTCTAACTCATCCTTCAGCCCCACCTCAAGTAACACTTCAGTGAAGCCTATCCTGCTATTCCTATATTCCATCCCTCAAATGGGCATTTACGCAATCCTTTTACATTCTTGTAGCGTCTTCCACTTACAGTACTTATTACATTATATTATAATTTTAAAATTTTTATTTATTTTTAATTTTTAACTTTATCCTACTTGATCTCATGACTGACTACTACTATAATTTTTAGAATTTAATTACTTTGGTAGTGTAATCCTCATGATGGCATAGACGGCTTCACTGATCTTTATATTCCTAGCAAGATACCAGGCATTTGAGAAATGTTTGTTGAACTAAATTTTACAAGGAGACATGTAGACATCAGCCAAAGCAGAAAGAGTGCAGTTTCCTTGGATTCTGTTCAGGGCTGAGTTGCTAATAGCTTTGATCTTGGCCAAGTTAGTTAACTTCTCCATGCTTTATTTTAATCAATTGTAAAATTAGAGTGTGTTACTGGAATTTTAAGGTGATTTAGAACTTAAAAAGTTTGTTGATTGATGCATGTATGAGGACTGTGTCTTGTTAATGTCATATCTTTGGTGTTAACAACATACTTGGTTATCATTAAAGTTTTATTGAATGAATGAATAAAATAACTCTTGTCTATTTTTTTTTCTTTCTTTCTTTTTTTTCTTTTTTGAGATGGAGTCTCTCTCTGTTGCCCAGACTGGAGTGCAGTGACATGATCTTGGCTCACTGCAACCTCCACCTCCTGGGTTCAAGCGATTCTTCTGCCTCAGCCTCCCAAGTAGCTGGGACTACAGGTGCACGCCACTATGCCCAGATAATTTTTGTATTTTTAGTAGAGACGGGGTTTCACCATATTGGCCAGGCTGGTTTTGAACTCCTGACCTCGTGATCCGCCTGCCTCGGCCTCCCAAAGTGTTGGGATTACAGGCATGAGCCATCGTGCCCGGCCAACTCTTGCCTATTTCATTCATATTGCCCACAAGGATAGTAACACACACAATATATATTTTTTGAGATGGAGTCTTACTCTGTTGCCCAGGCTCGAGTGCAGTGTCATGATTTCGGCTCACTGCAACCTCTGCTTCTGGGTTCAAGCGATCCTCTTGCCTCAGCATCCCGAGTAGCTGGGACTGCAGGTGCATGTCACCAAATCTGGCTATTTTTTTTTTTTTTTTTTTTTTGTATTTTTAGTAGAGAGGGGTTCACCATGGTGGCAGGCTGGTCTTGAACTGACTCAAGTGATCGCCTGCCTCAGCCTCCCAAAGTACGGGATTTTAGATGTGAGCCACTGCACTTGGCCTATGTATATATATATTTAATTGCTGGTAATTGTTAGTGGATACATAGTAGGTGTATATATTTATGGCGTGCATGGGATATTTTGATAAAAACATAAAATGTATAATAATTATACCAGGGTAATGAGGTATCCATACCTCAAACATTTACCTTTGTATTACAATCTGATTATACTTTTTAGTTATTTTCAAGTGTACAATTAAATGTTATTGCCATAGTCATTCTTTTATGCTATCAAATACTAGATCTTAGTCGTTCTATTTTTTGTGCCCATTAGCCATTTTCCCTTCTCTCCTACCTGTCTCCCACAACAACCTCTCCCAGCCATCATTCTGAGCTCTATCTCCATGAGTTCAGTTGTTTTAATTTTTAACTCACAAATAAGTGAGAATATGCACAATTTGTTGTTTCTGTGCCTGGCTGTTTCACTTAACATGATGACCTCCGGTTCCATTCATGTTGCTGCAAATGACAGGATCTCATTCTTTTTTATGGCTGAAGAGTACTCCATTGTGTATATATATGTAGCACATTTTCTTTTTCTTTTTTAGATTTGAGATGGAGTCTCTCTCTGTCACCCAGGCTGGAGTGCAGTGGCACGATTTCAGCTCACTGCTCTGCCTCCTGGGTTCAAGCATTCTCCTGTCTCAGCCTCCCGAGTAACGGGATTACATGCATGCGCCATCACTCCTGGCTAATTTTTTTGTATTTTTAGTAGAGATGGGATTTCACCATGTTGGCCAGGCTGGTCTTGAATCCCTGACCTCAAGTGATCCACCGGCCTAGGCCTCCCAAAGTGCTGGAATCACAGGCGTGAGCCACCACACCTGGCCCATTTTTTTTTCCTTTTAATTTTCATGGGCGTATAGTAGGCTTATGTATTTATGCGGTACATGAGATGTTTTGATACAGGGATGCAATGTGAAATAAGCACATTATGGAGAATGGGGTATCCATTCCCTCAAGCATTTATCCGTTGAATTATAAACAATCCAATTACACTTTTTAAAGTTATCTTATTTTATTTTTTGAAACAGGGCCTAGCTCCATTTCCCAGGCTGGAGTGCAGTGGTGTGATCTCAGTTCACTGCATCCTCCACCTCCCAGGGTCAAGTGATCCTCCCACTTCATCCTCCATGTAGCTGGAACTACAAGTGTTTGCCACCATGCACAGCTAATTTTTTAATTTTTTTTGTAGAGACAGGGTTTCTCTATGTTTTCCAGGATGTTCTTGAATTCCTGAGCTCAGGCAGTCCACTTCTTGGCCTCCCAAAGTGCTGGAATTACACGCCTGGCCTTAAGTTATTTAAAAATGTACAATTAAGTTATTATTGACTATAGTCACCCTATTGTTGTATCAAATAGTATGTCTTATTCATTTTTTATATATTTTTTGTAGCCATTAACCATCCCCACTTTCCTCGCAGCTCCCACTACCCTTCTCAGCCTCTGGTAACCATCCTCTACTCTCTATGTCCATGAGTTCAATGTTTTGATTTTTAGAACCCACAAATAGTGAGACCGTACAATGTTTGTCTTTCTGTGCTTGGCTTATTTCATTTAACATAATGATCTCAGTTCCATCCATGTTGTTGCAAGTGACTGGATCTTATTCTTTTTTTTTTTTTTTTTTTTTTTTTGAGACAGAGTCTTGCTTAGTCGCCCAGGCTGGAGTGCAGTGGTGCGATTCTGGCTCACCTGCAAGCGCTGCCTCCCAGGTTCACGCCATTCTCCTGCTTCAGCCTCCCGAGTAGCTGGGACTACAGGCAGCCACCACCACGCCTGGCTAATTTTTTTGTATTTTAGTAGAGACGGGGTTTCACCATGTTAGCCAGGATGGTCTCAATCTCCTGACCTCGTGATCCTCTCGCCTTGGTCTTCCAAAGTGCTGGGATTACTGGCGTGAGCCACGGTGCCCGGCCTGGATTTTATTCTTTATTATGGCCAAATAGTAGTACTCCATTGTGTATAGGTACCACATTTTCCTCTTTCTTTCTTTCTTTCTTTCTTTTTCTTTCTTTCTTTCTTTCTTTCTTTCTTTCCTTTCTCTCTTTGTCTCTTTCTTTCTCTCCTTCCTTCTTTCCTTCCTTCCTTCCTTCCTTCCTTCCTTTCTCTCTCTCCTCTCTCTCTGCAACCTCTGCCTCCTGGGTTCAAGCGATTCCCCTGCCTCGCTTCCCGACTAGCTAGGACTACAGGTGCATGCCACCACGCCTGGCTAATATTTTGTATTTTAGTAGAGATGGGGTTTCACCATATTGGCCAGGTTGGTCTCGATCTCCTGACCTCATGATCCGCCCGCCTCGGTCTCCCAAAGTGCTGGGATTACAGGCATGAAACTACTGCGCCCGGCCCAATTTTAGATTTTTGAAGATCCCCTAAATTGTTCTCCATAGTTGTTGTACTAATTTACATTTCCACCACCATGTATAGGGTTCCCTTTTCTTCACACCCTCACTAGCATTTGTTATTGCCTGTCTTTTGGATATAAGTCATTTCAACTGGGGTAAGATGATACCTCATTGTGATTTTGATTTGCATTTCTCTGATGATCAGTGATGTTGAACAGCTTTTCATATGCCTGTTTGCCATTTGTATGTCTTCTTTTGAGAAATGTCTATTTAAATCTTTTGCCCATTTATTGATCAGATTATTAGACTTTTTTTTCCCCGTAAGTTGTTTAAGCTCCTTATATCTTCTGGTTATTATCCCTGGTCAGATGGGTAGTTTGCAAATATTTTCTCCCATTCTGTGGATTGTCTCTTCGCTCTGTTGATTATTTCCTTTGCTTTGCAGAATTTTAACTTGATGTGGTCGCATTAGTCCATTTGTTTTGGTTGCCTGTGCTTCTGGGGTATCGCTGAAGAGATTTTCTGCCCAGACCAATGTCCTGGAGATTTTCCCCATGTTTCTTGTAGTAGTTTAACAGTTTGAAGTCTTAGATTAAGTCTTTACACATTTCGACTGGACTTTTGTATATGGAGAGAGATACGTGCATGTGGATATTCACTTTTCTCAGCACCGTTTATTGAAGAGACTTTTTTCTCCAGTGTATGTTCTTAGCACCTTTACAAAAGTGAGTACACTGTAGGTGTGTGGATTTGTTTCTGGGTTCTCTATTCTGTTCCATAGTCTATATGGCTTATTTTATGTGAGTACTATGCTGTTTTGGTTACTATAGCTCTGTAGTATAATTTGAAGTCAGGTAATGTGATTCCTCCAGTTTTGTTCTTTTGCTTAGGATAGTTTTGGCTATTCTGGCCTTTTGAAGCCCATATAAATTTTAGGATTTTTTTTTCTATTTCTGTGAAGAATGTCACTGATTTTGATAGAATTGCATTGGAATCTGTAGACTGCTTTGGTAGTATGGACATTTTAACAATAGTGATTCTTCCAACCCATGAACATGGAATATTTTTTCATTTTTTGGTGTCCTCTTTAATTTATTTCATTAGTGTTTATTTATTATATTTTTAAACTTTAAGTTTTGGGATACATGTGTAGAACATACACGTTTGTTACATAGGTATACTTGTGCCATGGTGGTTTCACTGCACCTATCAACCCTCATCTAGTTTTAAGCGCTGCTGCATTAGGTATTTGTCCTAAGGCTTTCCCTCCCTTTGGCCCCCACCACCTACGGACTCCTGGTGTTTGATGTTCCCCTCCCTGTGGCCATGTTTTCTCATTGTTCAACTCCCACTTATGAGTGAGACCATGTGGTTGTGGTGTTTCTGTCCTGTGTTAGTTTGCTGAGAGTGATGGTTTCCAGCTTCATCCATGTCCCTGCGAAGGACATGAACTCATTCTGTTTTATGGCTGCATAGTATTCCATGGCATAGATGTGCTACATTTTCTTTATCCATTCTATCATTGATGGGCATTTGGGTTGGTTCCAAGTTTTTGCTATTGTAAATAGTGCTGCAGTAAACATATGTGTGTGCCTGTGGCTTTATAGTAGAATGATTTATAATCCTTTGGGTGTATAATCAGTAATGGCATTGTTGGGTCAAATGGTATTTCTGGTTCTAGATCCTTGAGGAATTGACACATTGTCTTCCACAATGGTTGATCTAATTTACACTCCCACCAACAGTGTAAAAGTGTACCTATTTCTCTGCATCCTCTCCAGCATCTGTTGTTTCCTGGCTTTTTAATAATCGCCATTCTAACTGGCATGAGATGGTATCTCATTGTGGTTTTCATTTGTATTTCTCTAATGCCAGTGATGATGAACTTTTTTCATATGTTTCTTGGCCGCATAAATGTCTTATTTTGAGAAGTGTCTGTTTATCCTTTGCCCACTTTTTGATGGGGTTTTTGTTTTTTTTCTTGTAAATTTTGTTCAGGTCCACATTGTAGATTCTGGATATTAGATCTTTGTCATATGGATAGATTGCAAAAATTTTCTCCCATTCTGTAGGTTGCCTGTTCACTCTGATGATAGTTTCTTTGGCTGTGCAGAAACTCTTTAGTTTAATTAGATCCAATTTGTCAATTTTGGCTTTTGTTGCTATTGCCTTTTGTGTTTTAGTCATGACGTCTTTGGCCATGTCCATGTCCTGAATGGTATTGCCTAGGTTTTCTTCTAGGGCTTTTATGGTTTTAGGTTTTACATTTAAGTCTTTAATCCATCTTGAGTTAATTTTTGTATAAGGTGTAAGGAAGGGATCCAGTTTCTGTTTTCTGCATATGGCTAGCCAGTTTTCCCAGCACCATTTATTAAATAGGGAATCCTTTCCCCATTGCTTGCTTTTGTAAAGTTTGTTGAAGATCAGATGGTTGTAGATGTGTGGTGTTATTTCTGAAGCCTCTGTTCTGTTACATTGGTCTACATATCTGTTTTGGTACCAGTACCAGTGCTGTTTTGGTTATTGTAGCCTATTAGTATAATTTGAAGGTAAGATAGCGTGATGTCTCCAGCTTTGTTCTTTTTGCTTAGGATTGTCTTGGCTATACAGGCTTTTTTGGTTCCATATGAAATTTAAAGTAGTTTTTTCTAATTCTGCAAAGAAAGTCAGTGGTAGCTTAATAGGAATAGCATTGAATCTATAAATTACTTTTGGCAGTATGACCATTTTCATGATATTTATTTTTCCTATCCATGAGCATAGAATTTTTTTCCATTTTGCTTGTGTCCTTGCTTATTTCCTTGAGCAGTGATTTGTAGTTCTGCTTGAAGAGATCCTTTACATTCCTTATAAGTTGTATTCCTAGGTATTTTATTCTCTTTGTAGCAATTGTGAATGGAATTTCACTCATGATTTGGTTCTCTGCTTGTCTATTATTGGTGTATAGGAATGCTTGTGAGTTTTGCACATTGATTTTATATCCTGATAATTTGCTGAAGTTGCTTATCAGCTTAAGGAGTTTTGGGCTGAGATGATGGGGTTGTCTAAATATACAATCATGTCATCTGCAAA